>NC_141331.1:24579071-24681571 GCF_037954235.1 Aulostomus chinensis
GGGGGGGGGGGGGGGCTGGAGCAGCCCAGCAGCCTTCAGGCAAGAGGCGGGGTTCACCCTGAACAGGTCGCCAGTCCCACAAACACACACACACTCACTGACGACCTATGACAGTCCCAGTGTGAGACTTGTATAACAGTTAGAGGCCAGATCTGTACTCTCTCCAAAACTGTAATTACATACACACTCTTCACTACCCTTTTCAAATTTAAGCAGAACCCTCTATGGGCTGCATGACTTTGACTCTCGGGGGTGTTGGACTGACACAGAGGTGACTGGGACCATCTGTACACCACACAATGATAAATGGCTCTAAAGGCAGATGCTGAAAATGACACGGCAAGAATCGTGTGGGTGAAAATCACCCGACTTTAGTGTTGTAGGGTCAAAGGATCCAGCACACTGCTTTCATGAAGTGGCAGCAAGCGTGAGTGGAGGATGTACGTGTGCGCACAGTATCGACTGTAAACGTTAGTAAAGAACATAAATGAGATCATTAAAGTTCTTCTACCTGCCCAGCAACACCTCATTAACCTCATGCATCACTTGAAGTTTGCACTATTTTGCTCTCAATTACAGTGCAGCAGATTCATTATGAAAAATATCCAACTCTAAGATTACTGTACAGTCAGAGTTTTAAAGTGAATTAAGTTTATCTCCTGCTATACAAAACGGATCCACTTTTACTGCCTGAGGGCACATGAGTATGCGGTAACACAAATCTGTTTCAGTGTTATGACTGTTTTATAGCTAAACACTGTTTGCAAGGTAACAGTAGCAAGGTAAATGCTACGCAAAGTGAGACAAAGTGCCATCTCACCACCAGCATCGCCACACCAAAGCTGCTGTTCAACCAGTTGGCTTGACGTGCTCTTGTTTTGTAAGGGAGCGCAAAACTTTCCTTTTTCTGTTATTTGTCAAAACCCCTCAAAAAATATATCAGGGGTAGAAACCACTTAGTTCTTTGCAATTTATAGTTTGTCAGAATACAGAAGAACATAATTCTAGTAGATATGGTAAAAGCAAGAATAATTCTAATCTTTGCTCTTCATGGTCGATCAGCCTGAAACGGTGTTAAATGTGAGTACATAAACATTTTGGAAGAAAAATATGATCATTCAACTATGTAATCCAAGATATTGCTGTTTGTGCAAGTGCGTTTTGACTGATTTGATAAGTAAATGGGGATGTAATGCCTCGAATACAAGGGGCAGAAAACAACCATCGTGACAAGGCTCTTTGAAAGAACATGTCAGGAACACTGTGTGCTTGCTAATGCAGTTACAGCCGAAGTCATTTACATCAGCTATAACTGGAGGAGACTAATTAAAGACCTTTGTCCATTAGCAACACAGCCTTTAAATGCTACACATGAGGGCTGATTGACTCTCCTCTCCCTCCCTTCGACACTTATATGATGTTACTAAACAAGAGAGAAGCCAAAGGTGAAAGATGTGGAAAGATTGTATAATTGAGATGTTGTGGCACAAACAGAGAACAGAGGATTGACTGGTGGCTGCAGGCTGCAGAATCCAGCAGACATCAGACCAAACTCAATCCTGCGCCCTACACTACATGCTAAATCCATTCTGAAAATTTCCAGGAATGGGATCATATTTAAGTGACTCAAGCTATCCATAAAACAAGACTATTAACACAAAGCGCATGACATGAACCATAAAGTAAGAGTGCGCAGTGGAGAGGTAGAGAACAAATGATTCCCTCAGAAGCATTATGCAGCGAACAGGAAAAACAGGAGCTGTTTGCGTTTAGTTCAAGGAGTCGGATGAGGAGTGCAAATCATTTCCAATTCCAGCTGAGAAGCAGCATTTGCTCACGTCATGAATGCCTCTTCAAAAGCTTGTAAAAAGAGCATGGCTGGATTGGATTGAGCAGCAGGCAGGAGGGCTTGTGCACCATGTTTACGCTCTTAGGCAGGCCTCTGAGACAGTGAGGGGTCTTTCATTGACTGACATTTATCCTCCTGCTTACAAGTGCTTTTATATGCTCTGCTCAATCCTTCCCCTCATAACTGCCTGGCCGGGTTGTGGGGCAAAGTAGTGATAATAAAGCAGGATGAATATGAAAGCCCTCCTCTTTATTCGCAGGCCCCAAGCTGGACATGATGAACGATTATTGCATTCGTTTTTCCTTTCTGCAATCGGCAGGCAGACGGATTAATGCATTAGCCTGTGGCTGCCAGGGGGATGAGAAGAGCAATGAGGACAGTGGCCGAGACATTTGTCTCACACAGGCATAAATTGTAACCTTTCTTTTGCTTCCATCTGAGAGTTTTTTAAAAAAAAATTCTGCTTCTTCCCACTCGAACAGCATGTGGGCAGAGAAAAGTGGAACTCCGACCGATCTGAGTCACTACAAACAGCGTCTGGTTGAAGCGTCGTCATAGATGACAAACGTATGGAGCTGAGGGAATGAAAGCACAAGGAATTGATGATTGATCCAAGAAACCCAGCTTTGGTACAATCCGTTTATCTTTTAAAACCTGATGGAATGGGCCATTCCCTCAAACTGGAGCACACAGGAGGGTGGATTGGATAATAATCTAACCTTACCTTCATCTAATCCCTCCAAATATCAGCCAGCTAACTTTCCCATCAAACTTTGTCCATCTCTGAGTCGGGAGGAACTATTCGGTGCAAGTAGCAAAATGTGGACTTGTAGATTCAACGCTGTACATCTCCACCAACAAATCAAGTTGCACATATGTAGTGTTGACTAGGAGGATTTAATAAAAGATATTTTTTTTTAAATGGAAAAGAAAAAAAATCACCTTAATTAATATTTTGTGGGTGTTGAAAGAGTTAATTTTTTCAAAACTGCTTTCAAAAGTCTGGCAATGAAAGAGTAAAGGTGTGGAAGCTGACAATTGTCCAAATGTGCAAATATATACCAGGCATAGTGCCAAGATTCACTTTTGGATGGGCCAAAGCGGTTTTGGCAGGGCCTTTTCATTACACAAGTTAATGTAATAAGGTATTTGCCTGCTGCCTGCTGTGCCATAATGAATTTATTTAGCTGCCTGTAGCTATAATAGCTGATAGATATTTAAAATGTTTTTTTTTTTTCAGAAAACATCTGCTGTTGAAAAACCTTCATCCTGTTGTGTACGTGGGTTTAAACAGGCCTGGGCCAAAATAAAATAAGGAAATAAGTCATTTAGGGCGGGCCAGTTCTAAAAGTGGGTGTGACCAGGTCCCTTTGGCCCACACGATATAGCTCAGACCACTAAACCTAACTAAGATGCGCGGAAGAAAGGTTTGTCTTTCCCGTAGGAAGTCTTCCTACCTTACCATATGAACATATTTAGGTAGGATGCAGATGAGGAGTCGGATGCTTGTCCTGGTAGCACCGACATATCAGGCTACGCCGTCTCTGTCTCCTTTCACCACAGAGGCACTGAAGTGATACTTCACACAATAAGTGTATTCCGCCTTTCAAGTACTCACCAATATGTGTCTTGAGCTCACAAAGATGTCTTTTTCGCCTCCTTCATCACTTCTTCACGATTCAGGAACAGTCAGTCACAAATATGAAATTTGAAGCTAATGGAGACGGAACACTTATAACAGCCAAACTGTCCAAAAACATCTGCTAATTAACTCTCAAGCACATCTTCTTTATCCAGCTGGGCACTCAGTGACCCACAAATGCTGTGATTTTGTGAGTTTGGTGCAGTCAGACTAGCGCAAGCAAGTTCTTTCAGTGCTGTTTGTTTTGAGCTCAAATTAGAGTGTTTGTGGATTACTGTTCCTATGGCTGGATAAAGAGTACATGGATTATACGGAACAAAGATTTCTATATTGACATTTCTGGGCAGTTTTGCTGTTAGTTGGTGGCTAGGGCTGGCTTTTTCTGCAAGTGTGCATAAAGAAGTGATGCAAACTCCTTCTTTGATGGGACAAATGACAGACTAGGGGAGCAAAATTGACTTTCATACTTTTTAACCTTGCCTGTGTCAGTCCAACTTTGACTGTGTCAGTAAAAGCGGAGAATAAATCCAACTAGTCCCAGCATTTTTTTATTTTTTTTTTTTTATGACCAAAGCAATCTCTGAGAGAACCCTGGTCAATCAGTGACAGGGAAAAAAGATTTTGTGCTGTTAAATGAGAGAACATGTGGCGTTTAAGGTGGTGACTGAGTGGCAGGCAGGGTAAAATGACTTTGACTGACTGAGAAGAGGTTAGAAAATGGATTGAAGACCAATTTTGAAGTCTTGGTAGGAAATAGCAGCTGTTGACTGGAGGACATGTGTGCATCCCAAGCTCGCTAAAGATGAAGTTCAGATGTTCTTTAAAGCCAAACTGTGCTTATCGGTAAACTTGTTTTTCTTCATTTCAATTATTCATTGTCATTTGCAGATGGACAGAACACATTTTCAAACGATATCAACCTGCACATAGCATTTTTTTAAATCATTAACTTTATAATTAGACATCAAGTTGATTTCTGCCCTGGAGAGCTGCACTGTTTAATGAGCTATGAATGACACATATTGTACTGTCTATCATCATCTTCCTTCAGGGGACAGACTGCAACACAATGTCTTGCTAATGGGAATCGCTGAAAAGAGGCAATATTGAAAATGATTATCTTCAGGGCAATGTGGTCGATGCAATATTGCTAACAAAAGCGATCACCTGACGACTTGCCGCTATCGGCCATCTGGCAGATGCTTCTGTGAATGAGGGAAGGAGACCAGCGCCAACTCACATATAGATGATTGCTTTCTGACTGTGACAAATGGGAAAATATAAAATGTAGGCAAATAATGGCACAGACATTAATTTAGCAAATTTGCATACAATATCAATGTGCTGTTATTTTAAAAATCAAGCAAGACTAGCACCATTAATTCCATAATTCCATATTTCCCCAACATAACTATGTAGCTCAGACCTTCAGCAATAAAACTGCCAAAGTGCCGAATTATTTTACTCCAACTCCATCTTACCTGTGATTTTTACCTTCGGGAATGAAAACTGTGCATGCATTTATTACCCTTGCTCAATCAGCCAATTAAGAATATCTTTCCATTTCAGTATGAAGTGTTTTGATTGGTCTGCTCTCTCATCCAAGAGACACAATTCTTTCTCCTTGCTTCATGGAAATAAAGAAACAGCACACATTTACAGGAAAAAAGAAATTGACATTAGTTGATAGTAATGTTCCTGGGGGTTAAAGGATGGGGAGCGTTATCTCTTGTTGCTTTCATGTGCACATGAACAACCACAACCTTCACACTTGTACACTTCCAACATTTCCAATCAGTCTCAAAGTCCCCTTAAAAGATATGGAAAATATGTTTCCTTTTGTCTGCTTTCCAATATTCCTGCACCTCCCTTGAACTCCACTCCCTCCCGTCCTGGCTGTCCTGATCTTCACCTCTCTCTTGTTCTAACTTTTGATTTCCACTGTGGGTGACTTGCAGAGGGTGATAGTTTGAGAAAGGCCAACATGCATCAGTAGAGCATAACACTCCCTATATTCCTCCATTTTTTTTTATCCCTCCAGTGCTACATCATGACTACCCCCCCCCCCCCCCCAACTCCCACTTGACTGAACTCAGTTAGCGGGGGTTACAGGCAGTACTGAGATCAGGCCTGTGGAGACCAGGGACTGGGCAGCCACAGGAGGAGGAGCGCTGGGGCCACAAGGCTAATAGCATCTGTCAGTGACTGGTAAAGATGTCCGTCTACATCTCACACAGCCAATGGTGACACACTGAGCATTTATCCACTGTACTCTGCTTGTATAATAAAAACTGAAAAAGATAAGCATAATTTCAGAGGGAGATTGGGTGAAAGAGTCAAAAGCGTGTCGGTCATGTAAGCCAGTCGTGGAACTTGTGAAATTGCTGGTTTAAGTGTTAAAGTAATTACTTTTTGCTCTTTAAATGGACTGAGTCTCACTCAAACATTAGACAGTAACATTCGAGCAGCAATGCTGGAAATATGTTGGCTACCTCAAACAACAAACAGGTCACAGATGGACGCTGCAGGAGACGTGTCTCACACACCAATAATGGATTTCAAATTTTATTTTGCAGATGATCATTTTGTAGAATGAAGAACTCTGGTTCCTATTTTATACACTGACAGTATTCATGATGTAATTTCTGCTGTAACTCTGATTTAGCAAAACACCTTTGACAGACCTAATATGATATCCATACAATTCCTTACCAGCTTGTTCTTTTATTTTACAATGTATGACCAAGATAATTGAGCACCCTTTCCTCCCCTAAAATGAATCAAAATTCAATCCTGAAAATGTTTAAAAAGTAACTACGTTAAAATACTTTTGAGGGATCAAGCGTGATACTCTGGACGATTTCCAATCAGATCATTCTTTCATTTTGTCAAACGATGACCCGTTGTTGCCATTGATTTAACCCCTAAACTCCCAATCGAGTTCATCAAAAGTCCATCTTGAAAATGGCTCGGATGCAACTATATCTTCCTTTATTCAGTGTCTTTGACTCTGCTCATGTCCTGTTTTGCTCGACAACTGGAAGAGGTAGTGAACAAGTAATTCATCCACACAAATTCTAACCTAGAAACTGGTTGAGAGGAAGAGGAGCAGTGAATTGAACAGGTTTGCAAATAAATGTATCGGAATGTTATCTATTTTATGTATGTTGCTTTTTACAACATTAAACTGGCAACAAGAACAGATCACTTTACCCCAACCCTTGACTACGCTACCAATCAGCTGCTGTGTGATAACTTGCTATAAAGACCGATAAACTAAAGCCCCCTCTAGTTAGACAGACTGTTTCCATCGATGACATATGAAACTTCTCCTGTCTGTGTCTCGAAGTTTTTTAGCCTTTGCTTGGTACGGAACAGATTCCAAGTGGAAATGCTCAGCTATGGCGTTGGTTGCTCATTTCACGCATTTATAGCTACATATCAGAAAGAGGCTATTGTATCCAAAGGGACAGGTGACAGCATGGTCACTGGAAAGAATAGAGAGCAATTTTCCTGCTGCTTTTCCGCTTTTCAGTTAAAGTGGCAATAAAGCCTTGAAATGTTTTCTATTCTCTGATCCTCATTGCTATTGCTTGGGCGCGCTTCAGATATCCTGACATGCCATCAGTGGGCAAGAGGCTGGCTGCGGCGGCATGTCAACTCAGCTCCATTCAGCTGCATGATTGATGGCTGCAAACACATTACAGCTCTGATAGCGCAGCTCCAATTAGGCCCACCACTGTAATCAGAAATGAGGAGGAAGTCAAGTCTGGTGGTGGCACAGTGAGATGAAAATGCAAAATAACAAAAAAAAAAAAATCTGGTCAGAAATTCATGGTAAATAAGTTTCTTTTAGGTGAAGAGTTGTGTGTTTTTGCCTCATCACTCAAAACATCTTCAAATGGCAAAATGGCTAAATGGCAGTGCCATTCCCCAGAAGTGGAAAAGGGAAGGGCGAATACAAAGTGTGCAGTGTGATTCTATGATCATTGTAGAGCAAGCTGATAGAAGGACTGATGGAGCGAGAGAAAGAAGAGAAAGTAAAAAGTGTATAAAAGATGAGGGGAAATTAATCAGAGGAGGGCAAATTAGATGGGCAGAGAGAATAGTATAGGCAGGCGGGGAATAATTGCATCTATCAAACAAATGGGAAAGATGAGATTAGCAAGGAGTAGAAAAGAAGATGAGCAGCAACATTGGCTGTTTCCTTTCCATTCTTCTCCCTCTAGAGAGGACCATTACACTTATTTGGGCAAAGCAGATGAGTCAGAATATGAAGCCATCCACTGAAACCCATCAGATAATTTTCCTCCTTCTCGCTGTCTAAGAGGTGGCGAGCACAGTAAAGAGTTTATCTACTGCTCTTACAAACCGGGCTGACCCTTTATACGCACACACCCGCTGTAAAACAAGTCCTGCTGGAGTCACAACATGCTAGACAACCAAGTCCATATCTAGATTCAGACAGGTCCGTGTCACGCTTCTATCAAACCTACAACTTTACACTTTGCGCCAGTATCAACCATCTAAATCTTGAGCTTGTGGCTTGTACATCGTGTCCCTGTGGGTGTAAGATAGATGATTCCAACTCTGCACTGATCTGTGGTGACATTCACTTCTTTATTACAAACCATCCATCCATCCATTTTCTTCCGCTTTTTCCTGTTAAGGGTCGCGGGGGGCGGGGGGGGGGGCTGGCGCCTATCTCAGCGTCTACGGGCGAGAGGGGGGTTCACCCTGGACAAGTCGCCAGTCCATCGGAGGGCCAACACATAGAGACAGACAACCATTCACACTCACAGTCACACCTACAGTCAATTTAGAGTATCAATCAGCCTAGTCCCCTCTTGATGTCTTTGGACTGTGGACGAAGCCGGAGTACCAGAGAGAACCCATGCAGGCACAGGGAGAACATGGAGACTCACACAGAAAGATCCTGTGATGGAGCCGGGACTTGAACCCGGAACCTTCTTGCTGTGAGGTGACAGTGCTGACTACTGCACCACCGTGCCCCCTTATTACAAACGATACAGTGAAATGTTTGTCAGCAGATTTTGATGAAAAAAAATACCTGTAAAGTTTAGTAAAGCTGATGGAGAGGTTTGACCATCTGTACAGCAGAAACTGATCTGCAGTGCTAAACTAGTAGCATACCATGGTCTGCGGGAATACTCAAATCTGGTTGGCCTATTAATCCCTGATATACACACACTTAGTGTGCAGAGTTACAGGCAAGTTTAAAATTTTCTCTCAAACGATCCTTCCAGGTATTAGTAAAACCCTCAGGCATTACCATGGCAATGGCATTATGACTTGTGAAAAACCTCAGATTTTGATTGCAGAACAGAAAATGTGAATTATGGTCTTATTATTGTTTTCTTTGGCAAGTGATTATGGTTTAAGCAGGATAATACCCCAGGAGATCTACATAATGCAGGATTAATGGACTCGGTGCAGGCGGTCACGGGGGGTGTTATCCTTTACGTAGCTAAGTTGTAAACCACGATCAGTTTTCAGAATGAGTTTGGTGATAACTTTGCTGTCCACATATGTTTTGGCTATTCCAAATAAACTCGCTAATATTTCTTGTCTGATTTGTTTTCGCAAACCGTGACTGTGGTTGTTTCAGATCTCAGCAAATGTCTTTGTATGTTCATAGCTAATAAAAGGAGTGACACACAGAAGGGCCTCTTTCTCCAAGGCCTCCTCCAGGTGACTGAGGTGGCGCTTCAACAAGCCACTATAAAACGTTCATCAATCACACAGGCTAAAAGCAGGTTCTTGCTGACACTTTCATTGTTCAGGCCTTTTCTATGCGGCTGCCTCCACATAATGCCCTGCTTGCCTGCTTTGATAAGCCAACGGTCCTACAGCTCCCTGCCATGAGAGCCATTCTCAGGGGTACGCCTTTGAAGCTCAGGCTAATCTGGACATCTGAAGGTCTAGTGGGTGAAGCAGGACAGAGCAAAAGACTCAGCATATAGGTAACATCAACTTTGGGAAATGAAAAAAGTCATTGCACTTGTTCTATGGAGGCTCTACTGTCCACACTTAAAACTACATTTTGCACACAAGTCTAGCAATAATGGACCTTCGCACAGGCTGCTTTATTTCCATTAGCCAGGAATCAGACCGAAACATTGGGTGAGCTCGCCTCAGAGCATAGAGGGAAACTTGGAAGGGAAGGATACTGCATTCCAAAAAGAAAAACAATAAAGTCTTGAGGAAATGTCTGCAATTTGATTCGGAAAGAGGCACAGTACACTTCTAATCCCAAGTAAACCCTCTGGTCGCCTTTTCCATTTTTGTTTCTAACCTCGATCCCCACCAGCCATTTTTCACTCCTCCAATCTCAGTCACCGCTTTTGGCAGAAGTAACACAAACAACCCTATTCAAAAATAAACACAGCAATTTTATGTGTGTTTACCTTTCATTCTGCCGTATCTATCTGTGAGTCAGTGCCACAAACTGTTCTGTTCTATTTCACGCTGTGAGCTAGACCTTGTGTCTTGGCCCACTGTACAGATGAATGAGAGCGATAGCGAGCAATCATTTCTGTCGTGTCCCGTCTTGCTTTCGGCCTCTTCTTATATGGGTGCATGATACCTTCCTGTACGCCTACCTGTTAGAGTTTCTTGCAGCTGGAAGTGGAATTTTTTTTCTGAAGAAAACCTTTTGTCCTGCAGCTGAGAGCATGATATATTAGTGCACTGTGTCTCAAACAAGGATTTCAAAGTCAAAAGTCTTTGGGGTCTTTCAACATACATGATAATAATCGGAGGGGTTGAATCACAAACTACTAATTGCTTATGTTTAGAAGTACCGGTAAGTGACAACACAGCATTTACTCATTCACATTTTCAAGTGGAAGCATTGGGAACATTATTTATGACATTTGATATTTGACATTATGATATTCATAACAATGTTAATCCTAGATTTTTGCAAAAAGGAATATGTGCATTAGGTGCATTTCAATAGTGTTCGAAGGGTATTAGACTAAGGCAGCACGGTGGTGCAGTGGTCAGCTCTGTTGCCTCACAGCAAGAAGGTTCCGGGTTCGAGTCCCGGCTCGGGCACGGGATCTTTCTGTGTGGAGTCTGCATGTTCTCCCTGTTCCTGTGTGGGTTCTCTCTGGTACTCCAGCTTCTTCCCACAGTCCAAAGACATCAATTTGGGGGACGAGGCTGATTGATACTCTAAATTGACTGTAGGTATGAATGTAGCTGCTGGGATAGGCTCCAACCCCCCCCCCCACCCCCTTATCCCTAATAAGCGGAAAGAAAATGGATGGTATTAGACTAATTATGTAATTTCACCAGAAAATGGCAGCAGAGGCAACTTTATGCACGGCAGTGGTTGTACAAGCAGAGCAGAAGAAGAACTGTCAGTGGGAAAACAGGGAAAGGCCTTGTGGAATTCTCTTCAGTTGGAAAAGTTGAAATTCTGAGTTGAAGCTATTGGACATGTTGCTTTCGGCAGACGAAGACAATGTCTGTAAATATCCATGATGATGACAGCGGAAACAGTTGGCGAGTCACGTGAAGATTCACTACTTCAGCATTTGTTCAAATCATTAGTTTTCCAGCTCCCTTTTGGGCATTTACTTTTTTCCAAAAAGAATTTTTTAAAAAAAATCCTCCTTAAGGAAGCATAAAAACATTTTTGTGGAATTGAGGGAATCTTTTTGATTTTGCTGTTTTTATCAGCCACCTCTAAAGCAATACTTCACACTGCTCATCAAAACACATTGATGGAAATCTGGCAAGGGGCTGTTGAGATCCAGGCTCACGTTGCTACGTAAGTGTGTGAAAAACACAAGTGGTCAGTTGATTCGAGTTTTCTCATGACACTTTACAAATAGAGTAGGTCAAGCACCACACTCAATTAATTTACACCCAACAATTCTCCATGACCAAGCACATCTTGATAAAAACCCGCCCATTTAACAGGTAGAAACGTGGAGCAGATCCAGGCTGAAAGAGGGGAGCTGAAAATGCTAAAAAATGACAGATAATGAAAAAAGCCATTCACATGCTCATTCACCTACAGTGAGAACAATTAAGTCAGATGAAGCAGGATGTAAACTGCTATCTGTGTTTTTCACTTTGTTTAAAGTTGTATGATGGAATATATTATAAAATGAGCAAATTAGTAGTTCTCAAAACACTGTATAAAGATGTTAAGTGCAGCTTTTGATACACTTGGTACAATGTGATTTAAGACTCAAAAGAGGGTAAAAAAAGTATCTTTCCTAAGGGTTTACTCCCAGCAACATACATTTGTACCCTTTAACTGTAGGTACAAATTGCTATGTTGCTCTTACGAGAGTGTATGGTGAGCATAAACCAAGCCTTATAGCAGAAAGATGAATCCCACACCGAGGCTGCTGATAATTGTGATAGCATGATATTCTGTACCGACTGTTGAGTGCCCACTGAAGTGTCATGGGCCCAATTTGAACCATGGCGTAAGTTGGCGCTCGGTCAAGCAGAAGCATCCCCGCTAATTTCAAGCCACCACAAGTGACGTTTTCATGCCGAGCACCGTCACCCTTTAACTAACTCGTGAACAGGTGCTTAAGCATGTTAATGAGGCATGGTCTCACGCAACCATGGTGTATTGCTACTGTATTTTGGGACACCAGAAATCTCTGCGACATAACCAAGAAAAGGCTGGTGTTATGCGTGACGTGCTGTTTAATACATCAACCAGACGAGCAGATGTGCGGCATGGCAGTGCAGTTCCATCCACCTCCTCCCAGGTCTGCTTCACCTCCAATGGCTTAGGTTGACCTCTGTCCCTATAAACATACAACCTGCTTGCCAGCCTTCACCTGGCACACAAGGAGGTCTTCAGAAGAGAAGCTCTCACTTCTCCAGAGTTGGAATGTGTACGCCACTGAAATAGCAACACACCAATTCCCGGCCTTGCCTGGGATTGAAGGGAATGACATTAGGCACTCCGATTGGTTTGATTGATGTCATGGATAAACACACCTATGTACAGTAGGTGTCTCATGACTGCCTCTTTGCAGTGTGCACCATGGTATGAGCTCTGATAATGTGGCCTTTAAAAAGTAAAATGAGGCTGAACACGCCCTGAATGCATACTGTACACATAGCACCATCCACCAACTGCCTGATGCCACTGATCACTTAAACAGGGTGTTTCTGGTGAAGCTCCGCCCAACTCTTCCAGAGTCTGACCGTGGTGCCTCATGTTGACCAGCACTACATTGCTACAACTGCACTGTTCTGCTGTCAGAATGTCAAGCTTGTTTTTAAGCATTTCCAGACATTTATACAAACCAGCTGGTAAAAGGTGATGTCTGACCTTGAGTGGAGACTTTTGGATGTTCTTTCTTGGTGCACTCTGGTTGGGTCAGCGGATCGAACAGTGACGGGGTCGGGGTCATCGGCACAGCAGAGCTCTGTGTGAAAACGGTCGGAAGGAGGAGGAGCAGGAGGAGGCCGGACATAGACAAGGGGGTGGAGTCCTGCAAGGACACTGTCATGGTGATGACCTCTCCTCTAACTGCCAAGGTGGGTCTCTGGGATACAGCTGTAGAGAAAAAAAAGACAGAGAAGAGGACAAAGGACTTCAGGACCCCAAAGCCACTTTTCTACATCTCTGAAGTTTTCCTGTAAAAACATTTCATTCACATGAGACTGTGGCTAAAGCACAGAAGAAAGAGTTTTGACTATAATAAGAATGTTAGGTAACCAGAATGAGGCTGGTTGTAGTGCTGAGAACACGCAAATATACTGCAGAGAGAAAAGAAATGAATGAGAGGCATTGAGTGTGAAGGACGATGGGAAAACTACCTAAGCAATGAGCCATTCGAAAGATGTCCCTAACCTATGACATGGAGATAATTATTTAAAATCTGCAATTAAACCTTGGAACTTAATTTAATGGCTGATTAAAATGAGAAAACTGAATGCAATTGAGAACTGTTCAATGAGGCAAACGTTTCCACAAGTTGATGAAGCAAAAAAGAACTCGTAAAATTAGTCTTGTACAGATGTGTGGAAAAAAATGTTTACTCTTCTTTCGCTGATCTTTGTGCACAAAAAAAAAAAAGGAATTTGTACGGATTTGTTTTTTTACAGGAGGGATTACATGAGCACATCCACCCAGCACACACACAAATGTCGCCAGACAAAACACATGCACAGAGTAAATAAAATCTCCTCCAGTCCTAACATACGAGTCCACAGTGTTGAGCTGAAACCAGCAGTTCATCATCTCTAGCCTTGCACTCCTTACCATGTTAGCTTAAGGAGGTGTAATGCCATTAAAGTAGATTAAAAACAGAGAGCATCAACTTTCCGCAGCACTTAGGCTGGGAAACAACTCGCTG
This sequence comes from Aulostomus chinensis, assembly GCF_037954235.1. Taxonomy (NCBI): domain Eukaryota; kingdom Metazoa; phylum Chordata; class Actinopteri; order Syngnathiformes; family Aulostomidae; genus Aulostomus; species Aulostomus chinensis. The sequence continues at coordinate 24,592,930 of NC_141331.1, forward strand.
TGGTGTTTTCCACACTAATGATTCAATCAATAACAAATTATTAGCTTGGTTGAGTTGCAAATCAACCATATTGCCCTGTAGAGCAATGACCCTTCTCATACATCGGGTAACTAAAAAGGGAAATGCACAGTACCCATTTTTTGTCAACAGCCATGAAACAGGTGGAGATAGAGTTTTTCCTTGACTTGATTCAGCTGAGCTGGATGTATTTCAAGTTGTAGGGTTCACTAGTAGGCCACACTTGAAAATAACCGTGTCAAAAAACAGAAAGCTGTGGGTGTCGGTGCACTTCTACTGACACAGGTGGTGCAACTAAAGAGGATCCAGAAAGTGCAGTTGAATAATTGATTACTTGATTTGGTGTTTCATGCTTTTGCTTTGAAAAATAGTGTTTGTGTGTCAGAGCTCCTCCTGTCACTCCTGCAAGACAGATGTCTCATCCTCAAATCATGGTTTGTTGTTCTCAGAACAAATGGAGTGTGCTATCAAGTCAGAAGGACCCTCAATAATAGATCAAGTAAATGCGACAACTGAAGAGTCCTGCACTGCTACCATTCCTCTACCGTGCCCCTGTTTTGATGCCTCTCAGTTCTACTCATGGAAAACCTCCAGCACTGCATATTTTCATTGACATAAACTGTGCATCTCTTGCACTCGTTATCTGCCCCGTCTCTAGGCTCAGCTCACAAAAGTTACCGCACCGATGACATTATTAGTTTTACAGCTGAGTCCGGTTCGCCCTCATTTTACTCCTGATTGCAGTTATCCATGCGGCAAAGTACAAAGAGTGAGAACGATGGCAGAGAGAATGAGAAAAAAATATTTCAGATCATAACCTGACCTTCAAGCGAGGAATTTAACATTAATGACGGAAAGCGTGGCCTGCTTTAGGGTTTAACATCCCAGTCTGTGCATCATCAGCCTGTAAAACAAGGTGGCGTGATTTGAAGAAAAAACATAATGGAGGCAATTGACAAAGTGAAAGCGTTTCACAGAGCTTTGAAGTTATTATTGTTATTATTATTGTTACTGATGTGTCTGACTTGGGTTAGCTGTATAAAGTATATATTTAAATACGCCATGACTAAATGACACCATGATAGTAAATGTGCTTCAATTACCTGCACCACTCTGAAGACGCTAATATTTTCACTCTGTGTGTGGCTGTTAGTGCTAGTGTTTGTGAATTGGACTTTATTTGCAATGAAGCTCATTTGCATAGAAAGGGGCAAAGTTATGCTTCAAATCTGAGCGTATTACCTCGTTTAAATACACACAAACAGCACTGGAGCACTGACATCCGGTTTGCTAAGCGGTGAAGTTTGCGCTGCATTGCACATTTGTGGCTTTGTGAAATCCATTGGTCCTTTTAGTTTTATTTGCACGTGCATCCAAAATCCTTTTGAGAATTAGCCTCTATTCATTTTTGGTCGTCTCCCCCGTCTTGCTTGAATGTTAGCGGGCATGGACAGGGTGAGGAGGGATGCTCCAGTGCTCTGCATCATTGCTCAGCACCACTGCACTGCAAAACACTTATACTGTATTTCATTTATTGTGGCAGCTGCAGAAAGTGAAGGCCGCCATCTAAGTATCTGACCTCTCAATCAGTTTGACTTTCTTCTTAAGTGCCTTTTAGCTCCCGCAGCCATCTCCTCCTGCCTGGCTGGTATGGCTAGCAGTTACCTGTTGACAGGACCATTACACTTTACCATAACAGGAAACTCTAATGCTCTCTCTTGTCTTCACAGAGAGGGCAGAGGTTCTTTTTGTTGGTTTGTCTTTTAAATCCATACTTGCGGATACTTTCACAAAAGTAATGGAGTTTGAATTGGACTTAGGTTCAGAGAAGATTGAGTAAGTTGTAGTTTCAGCGCTTGACATGATGAATCCTGTGTTTGACAATGTAGAGAGACTGTAGTTTGATCAGTATACTGACAATCCCATTAACAACCTTCATATTTGACGAACAGGAGAATGTCTGACTGGGTAAGAATTCAATTACTTTTGACTCAGTGTGGTTCTTTATTGACCCCTGGAAAAAGAAAAACTTTATGATGACATTCGGCATGCTCTTTCCATAAAGCTGAGTCTTTCACTTACACCTAGAAGTTGTTTGGCAGGCTTTTTTAACACTTGCAATGTGAAGCAGATCCGCTTCTGTGACTAAGAATCTCCTCACAAAGCTTTTAATGAGCACATAAAGCTGTGACCATATGCTCCCAATTTTAGCATCCCCAGATTGGTTGTCAGTTCCCTACATAATTGATTTGAAGACATTACTGATTACCTATTAGGCTTTGCTAGTACTTGATGTCTGGTTATCTTTCAGAACTCTTAGTTTCCTTATCCTGAACAAATTTCTGCTTGTGAATTATTCATGACCTGATAAATTACTGTGCTTCATCACATTAATGCAAAATAGGTCCTAAAAATCCAGCACTGCCGTAAGCAGTATGAGTCCACACAGATACACTGAGGTGAGAGTTACCACCGCACTGACATTTTCACTCATATTTATTTAAGATAAAGACGGTTAGAAGGAGGGATATTCATTTGTCTGGCTGAGAAGGCCTCTGGTTAGAGGACGCTGGAGACCTAGGGAACCTGTGTTTAAACCTCCTTTACCGGTAGTAGAATGGGAAGAACCACAAATGAGCTCCAGTGAAGTAAAATTATTATCTTTTACTGAAATAATACTTCATAAAGACAAGAAATAATCTCGTGTAAGATTTACAGCTCAGTTAGTGTACTTTCTGTACAACCACAACAGGCGCACCAGTCCTGTTGTTATCCTTTGAATATTATTTCCACAAATTTGAATAACATCAGATCATTATTCTACAATTGCTGATTACAGTTGAAACTGTAGCGACCCAATCAGCCGTGACACCACTCAACATGTTGATGTTCTGGGCCATGATTAGGAGAGAGCATGGATCAAATGTTTTTATTTCAATAAACATGAAAAACAAAAACAACTCAGTTTTGTGTTTCATACTCATTTTATTGCTGAGTGTTGGGATTGTCCAGATTTTGGAATTCAAAGGTAGAATTTACCTTGTGTGATCCTGACTTCAGTGTTACAAGTGAAGAGGTAGGATGTGCTGCGCTCACGACTGGTTAAGTTGACTATTTTCTCCTCCTGCAACGAGCGCGCAGATGCAGGCATGACCTTTGTGCTGTGCTCAACTATGCTCTCATATTGTGCAATACAAACAATAAATGGGTTCGACAGCTGGGGGCACATACACCCCATCCAATCTGAAATGCTCGAAAGGGTGTTTTTTGCACCTTAGCATCACTGAAGTCCCCGTTGAGTGAAGGAGAAGCTGCTGAAGAGCTATTTTTTTAGTTCATGCATTTCATAACACAGCATAAATAAACAGGAAGTGATGCACCACGGTCAGACACTGTGAGTAGCACCAAACCTAACAGAAAAACCATATTCTTACGCTTCCATAGGTAATACCTAACATAGCTTGGTGCTACTTTCATCTGGAGCCAAATTTAAAATGTACCTCTCCTGCTCTCTCATAAATGTCAGACTTCTAAAGCCAAGCCATTATCACAGTGTTGGCCTGTCTCCTGTTTCTGACATTTTTGAATATCTGGTAGTTCCTCGGACCTTTCAATTCAATGCTCTTACATGCAAGTGGTCTTATTTCGTATATTACATTACTGGATGTAAACAAAGACCGTTTTCAGTTTTCCAAACATTATATTTGAAGACAGTAACTTGTAGCCGTTAGAACATGAGATGATATGAAGTTCGTCTTCTTGCACTCTGTGTGTGATGTCACCTTGTCTTGCATCTAAATATTCTGTCAATTAAACTGAGGACAAGGGGACTTTCAACACAGCCCACTGGTTTGTAGCAGAGAGCAACTGGAAACATGAGAGGGAAAGTGAGAGATGACATAGAAGTCCTGGACACCTCCGTTTTTATATTCCAGTATTGTGCAGAAGTAGGATTGGCAGATGCTTAATTTACAATAAATCATTCATTAAATCAGTCCTGAAAGTCAAAGGCCAACTCCAACAATGCTCTCATTAGTCTAAAAGTTGGACTGAGAGCAGGCAGGGCATCGTGATAGCTGCCCAGGACCCTGCTCTTAGTTCAGACTTTGTTTGACGAGTTATCTTAGCATGGACTCTCAGGAACAGCGGGATGAGGTTAGTTTGTGGATGTCAAAACATTCTCTACAAAGTCACAACACACACACACAGTCTCAGAAAACAGACAAAATCCAGCCGTGGACAGCTGGTCACACTCCATGTTGGGTCACAGCAAGCGTGCAGAACCGATGCCTGCTGTATGCCAACATCCACTCCTTGTGTGTGAGTGTATGTGTGTGTGTGTGTGTGTGTGTGTGTGTGTGTTTACACCAAATGTGGCTCTTCAAGGCCACTTGAATAAGGCCATTGAGTTCATCAAATTTTCCATCATGCTGTGTTCTGGATAAACAAAACTTTGCCAGCAAGGAACAAGGAAAATCTATACCTTTAGGTGAGATTTCCTCATACACACTGACACAAACACACACACACACACACACACACACACACACACACACACACACACACACACACACACAAAGTGGATGCTTTCTACAAAGACACGTACAACATTCAGTCCCAGTGATTAAAGATACAGCGTTTGCTGAGGATGTGCAGGGCAGTTGTTTGAATGGAACTAACGGATGTTCAGCCATGTGTCTGTCAGTAACTTCAAGATTCGTGAAGAGAGAGATTTATTGCCTCTGCACTGTGAAAATGGTCTCTATTGTGTGGAGTGGCAGACGTTTTTAGTCTTTGTTAAAGTAACACCACTATGCATTGAAATGGCAGCAGCCTTCACAGTGATAAATCCTCCAATTTCCATTGCTTGTGTAAAGTATATTTATCCTTCATTTAAAGTCAAGTGTAGTCTTCAGTTGAAGAATGAAATGCTCATCACCCGAGAGAAGATTCTGCAAACCGCTGCACCTTTTGAAAACTCTTTAAACTTGCAGAATGGGTAAAAAAAAAAAAAAAAAGGTTGTTGTCACATTATTCAAAGTTAACAAATCAGTGATACTACATGTTTACCAGCGCGTCATTCCTGCAATGCACCTGTACTGACTACAGACTACTTAAAGCTTCCTCACACATGCTACCATACCACCACACTGCACTAAAAAATCAAAACTCTGTACATACTATGTTGCATATCTCACGTCCCACAAACAGAGTGTTACACAGTGACTGAGAGACCAACATAAGCTCTCTGTCTTCCATTCCTGCATTTCACTATAATAATAATTAGGAATTCAATAGAATATCTTGGTCTGTACTCCACTGATGGACCTATGATTCCTTTAAGTTGACAAACCCTCCACACTAACACGCAAATGGAGGGGGAGTAGATAGGCCGCGTGGTTAGTGGCTGGTTTGAATTGGCTTCACTCTGTGTCCACTTTTCAGAACCAGCAGTGGTCACAACCACTTGTCCAGGAATTACAAGATTTTGGGGTTTCATGGTTTTGCAACTAATTTACTTTTCTGTATCCGGGAAATTGATTGCTGTTTGTTCTTTGTTGCCTCCTTGGCCCCAGCCCCCACTCAGCCCAAACACCTTCTGGAGCCTCAGTCTGCTGTCTCACCACCAACCACTCAACAGCAGCTCATGGCAGTTTACTAGTTTGTGGAATAAAACCTCCAAACTCAACTCGCCTGACTTTCGCGCCATGCATTTGTGCCCAAAAATAATTACTAACAATAACAAGTACAGAAATTCAAAAAGAAAATACAAAAGTACCAAATAATATTGGATGTCCTGTTAAGATATACTGAATTATTAACTGGCTGCTTCTGCATGGTGCAGCTTGTTGTAAACAACTGTGTTATATTCTCAGTGGCCTATAAATAAATGAGCATGATTTGTTGGTGCTAAGAAAATTCTGGAAAGCTCAACCTTCATAAACAATGTAAGCTTTCCCTTTTAAAAAAAATCATTTTTGATCTCCAACCAGATGGCAGCCAGTATATCTGAACCTTTCCTAAGCACAGGCGCTCGCTCGTAAGTCTCTGCCAATGCCAGTGTGTATCTATGGCAACAGAGCAGTAAGTAGTCAAGCAGCAGGAACCAGGTTGAGTGTATTTGGGCACAGACCTCAACAGTCTCTGGAGGGAGCTGGATGGCGGACTGCCCACTGATGCAACACTGTGTTAGGAAGTGAAGTGCTGAGGATGATGAATAGCTTGAAACCGGCCTACATATATATATATATATATATATATATATATATATATATATATATATATATATATATATATATATATGTATATATATATATATATATATATATATCATCAGCTGCATATTTTCAGACAACGGGAGGATGAGTTTTACCAGAAGTTGGAGGATCATGTCATTGCCCTCAGCTACACGGTAGTAAGCTGAGACGATGACCAGCGACTGCCTGTCATGCACACCAGGTGAGTATAAAGCCTGAAGATCAACATTTCCACCCATTAAGATTATTTTTGAAAAATACAATAAAAATCCTAAAAAAAAAAATCTACTCTTGCAATGTTTACTTTTTAGTGTATGAATTACATTTTGGATACAACAATTTTCACTCTTTCAAGCTTGCTCAGTACATGTGTAGTATCAGAACTAAATGTAAAGGATCCCTAATAAAAATATCATCAGAATTATTGAATTTGTAAAGTAGTGAAATTGGCATCTGCCTGGACAGTCCAGAATGGTTTGGCTCACGTTGCTCGCAGGGGGCATGAATGGAAAGTGAAATGAGGTTTTTAGATCAGTGCAGAGTCGGTGCTCTGTCCTGAAACAGAAACAGGCCTCAGGTTTTAAAAAATGACCATTCCCTTGAAGAAAAAAAACTTATCTGAGTTGCCTCCATTTAGCTGAAACTGTGGTGTCGGAAGGCAGCTCAGGGAGAGACTGGGCTTTTCAGAACTGCTCTGGGCAGCAGGTCCCCCCCACGGGTGTGTCAGTCCCTCTCGCACCAGTCGTAAAGGCTCAACTTATCTCACTTCTAACCTTTTCCTCTTCTTATCACAACCTATTTGCTTTGCAATCCTCTGTTCTACTTCCTCATTCCCCTCTTCCATTACTCCAGAGACAGCTATGGACCGAGAGCTTCCAGAGTCCGCTGCACTTAAGGCTGGCCGTTTACCTTGTAATTTCAACCAAGCCTGGAAGGGGAGTACCTCTAATTATAACTCAATACGAACTCCCTGGGCCCAATTTCTCCAGAATCTATTACGACGCTGATTAAATTGCTTCCAGCCTGTAAGAACGACCCATTTTGGAGCAAGACAAGAATAAGGTCTATGTCACCAGAAGAGGGAATGTATCAGACTCGGTTTCTTTTAGACAAAAATGATAATCACAGATAGTAGATAAGAGAAAATGAAATTTGCGATGTGCAAAATCTTCTAGAGGGGAAATCTTCTTTGGTTTGTTAGAAGTGATTACATATTGTTGTTAAGTACCTTTTAGGAGGATTTCAAGTTAAGCCGCTCTCATGCTTTAAGTGTGTGAAAAATGTGTTATGCTTTATTTGATTTTATGCAATGGAATACCATCTTATCCGAGAGTTGACAAGAATTTCCTCCCACGCAGAAGGAAGTATCACCTGTTTCCTCAAGGTACAAAACAAGATAGATGCCGTCACTTCTGAGTATATTTCTGAGTAGATCAGAGTTTAAGTCAAGTACGTTCATAAACAGAACAAAAGGGAGCAGAGCTCATTTCACACCTGTCAACTCACCTCAGCACCACGTCTGCTGACTGGAAGGAGGTCGCAAAAACAATATCTGCCGAATGTGTTGTTACATGTGTTCTTAATCAAAGCGATGAAACAAGGCAACTTTACAAGATTGTTGCAAATGCTGACAGCCGCGCTTCAAATGCATATTGCTACCATGTTTCCATACAGTTCAGCCCCTCCCACTCCTGCCCTCAGGCGGGTTTGGTTCAGCCACAGCTACATTGACCATGTCTAATTCAATTCAATAGCTCAACTCCACCAATCTCTTTAAGGTCTACACTATGACGGGGGTGGGCTGGGGGAGGGCAGTGTCATGACAGTCGCCAGGGAATGGAGCCATAGGCACTTGAAGGAAGAACGCAGGAATGTGTGATGAAGATGCTTGCAGGGATGTATAGAGGAATTTTTTTCTTTGTTTCTTGGAAAGAGAGGTTGACAACGGGGTCACAGTGGGCAACTTTTGTTATAGAGCAGCTTCACCCATGCTTGAGAAGCGAGGCACAACTGCAGAAAGGATCTTCCGCAGGAACGAGGAGGGTGTGACCTCAGACTTAATACGTAGGCGTGTGTGTGTGAGTATGTGTGTTTGACTGACAGGACTGATGAGGACCTCAGGTTGGCAGGCACTGTCTGCATTATGTCTTATATTGAATCAGAGGCTGTGGTGGAGTCCAAGCACGATGGTGCCTGAGGGGACGAGGCATCTGATGTACTCATATTGTTGTGGGACTGTCAGCTGAGCAGTGAAGCCAGAAGAGCCCACCAGCACCAACACACACACACACACACAAAAACAAAAAATTGGAACTACATTTGTGCGTGTGTGTTTGTGTGCGTATGTGTGTGTGGTGTATGTAAGACAAGAGTCTGAATTGAGGCTAGATTAAGGAAATAGACATCACTCATAAAGCGTTCTTGTGCACTGGCAAGACATTTGTCTGGGTTTCTGGGAGGCAGCCCACCGAGGCCCTTCCCCTCGGCGCCCATTCTCTGACCACACCTAGTTTCAAACTATGATTTCCCCTGCACACCAGGCGCAGTTTCAGTGCTTGCATGTTGCACCATGGTGACACTATCACAGCAATGTTATCAGTCCACAGACAGACATAAGCACTTGCCAAAGTGCTCAAAGCCCCTTCTGTGGTAGTTGCACTACAGTAGGCGTCTCCAGGACCACATTTTGCCTGGATGACACACTCATGTCCCACTTCAAATACACACCGACCATTTTATACCTTCCCACATGCCCCGTGTGTAATAACACACTCCGTCTGGCCCTCAGAAACTCCATTATGATTTCACTTGGCGCTGTCAACCACAGACTCACACCTTCATTCACACAAACAGAAGCCATAATGTGATATTATCAGCTGCATTTCTCTTGGTGTCTACCTGATACTCTCTCATTGTGCGAACTGGGAGCCCTCAGGCCAAAATTGATTTGATCTCAGCCAACTAGTAAAGAGAAGCACAGGGAGTAAGAGATTGTTCAATTCTGGCCACCAGTTTCACATCAGACAGTAAGTATATGGGCTGAGCTCCGAGTACATTAAAGAGAACTGGGCTGCAGCCGGCCTCACACACAAAACTAATCCCACAGTGCTTTCAAAACATGTGTAAATGTAAGTGAAGCATCAAACACTGTTGTAAAGCACTGCTGTGAGTGGAATTCCAACAGTCTAATTACAGTTGATGTCTTCAGATATTCATTGGAAAGAACAGCCACTAAATTGTGTTGTGTTTTTCAGCCCCAACGCTAATGGAAGTAGAGAGGTTTACGATAACTGTGGTCCCAAACAAGATGCTCCATATCCACTAGCAGCAATAAAATCACAATTTTCAATTTCACTTCAACTTTTTATAATATCCTCACTGAGTTATGATTATAATTAAAATAGCTGATCATATATCACATCCATTTCCCTTTAAAACTAAACTATCGAGCAAGATAATACATTTCCCTACCACTGGATAAATTCTTTTTGACACTTTTGCAAAAACCAACTGGGGAGCTTTAGGTAAGTGATTTGGTTCAACCGAGTATTCGAAACATGAACATTCAGAAAAAAAGATGATTAAAAAAAAAAAAAACGACAACAAAAAAACCCGAATGTTGGACATTTTCATTTGATAAAACCACTGTTGCTAATTCTATTTTGCGAACAGCCAAGATGACCTGAGAGATGGTGCCACGGGATGATTGAAAAGATGGGAAAGAGTGAAAGAGAAGTGAATAATACAAGATACTTCACCCAAATTTCTCTTGTTTTTTTATGATAGAAACTTCTTCTAGCTCTCCATATTCTGATAGAATAAATTCAATTGAGAGGATCTGAGAATGGAAGTGTGATATTCCAGTTACTGTACTCATAACTCATTAGGAAGTGCTTTCAATGGCAGCACTTTGCCCATCTGTGTATTTTTCACCACCCAGTCAGAATGAGAGGGCAAACAGGTTCATTGTAATGATCCAGAGCACAATGAGCTTTTGGTAATTTGGTGTGAATGGAATAATTGTGCCGAAAATACAATTCTCACAGCAATGGCTATGTTGCGTTTAAGTGTTAGTTCGTCACTCCACTGACTAACTTCAACAAATACATGCATTAATGAAGTATTACTTAAAATACCAGCAACAGGTTCAAATATAAGTAAGTTACATTTGTATTAAGATGGGCTTGAAAGAACACAAATGTATCCTTAGATAGTAAATAAAGAGTGGAAGGTGTCAAAATGACATAGTTTTCTTAAAAAGCTGCCGTGCTTTTATTATCCAGAGCACAATGATATGATTTGTCACTTTCCAGTCTTGCTGGCTTTTTCCTCGTCGTTGAGCAGAGCAGAGTGTCAGAGGTGTGAGGTCAGAGGGACGGTGCCCAGATGATGGGCTATTAGAGAACAAAAAAGCACAGACATGAATCACCACTCAAAAAAAAGGTCTGTCCACACAATCAGGCTTGACACAGGCACAAAAGAGAGGCGCCTGATGCTCTGAGCAGAGATTGTTAATTGGCAAGCCAAAGGTCACTAAGAAAGGGGGGAATGGGGGGGGGGGGGGTAATGTGAGCTTTTATCCAGGCTTCTTTGATTGTGTTATCTATTCAAAAATAAGAACTGAACTTGTGTGAATAGGCCAGGCTGCAAAGGTGACTAACATTTTAGCATTTAGTCCAGGAAAAGTACAACATTTTCCAGGGATGAATGTCTGAAATTTCAAGCTCCAAATGCTGAAATAATTTGCTGATTAAATGTCAGCTGATGCATGGACAGAAATCTTAAATTAAAGGCTTTATTTTTGTAAGAAAACACCACATACTTGTAGATTTTACTGTAAACGTAAGATGTTGTATGACTCAGGAGGCTCGTCTGTTGCTGGGCATCCTGATGACATTAGCAATACATACAAGGAATATGTGTATATTTATCTTTTCTTGCAGACAAAACATTGCATAGTGCCAAGGGAAATTAATATTATTATCTGTTGCTTATATAATTACACCTAATAATACAATTACAGTAGCCGCAGGATGCAGTTATTCTGGGACTGCAAATGAAGACTGCAATTCATGTCACTATAAAATAATTGAATTCATATTAATTGCATAACAGCCTATTTACCCTTTAAGAGAGAACACAAAGAAATAAACATCCCTTCTCTTGCATCACTGCAGAGCCCTTCTATGCATTTAATTGCAAGTTTAACGTTATTGATTATCCTTATTAATTTTGCGGGCCCTGAAACTCCACATGGGTGCATCTCTGTATAAATTCCCTGTTGGACACACTATAACCCATTCAAGGACCCTGGTGATGTGTTGGCTCTGATCCAGGACCAAGCATACTTTCACATCTTTCGCACTGCCAAGCGCTGTAAACATGTCTCTGTGATGACTTACAGATGCAGCGAGGCGATGGTAGCCAGGCTGATAAAAGGCTGATAACGAAAGATAGCGGGATACGTCTATCGCTTTACTTTGCACATCAAGGAGACGGGACCACACAAACTATTTTAGGAATCCTAAACCAGCCAACAATTCAACAAAACTGTGTTTGAGGATTTAAGCTGTATAAAGCGTGTGACTGATTCAGTTTAACCAGTCAGGATGGGTTGGTCTCGTCTCTAGTACTGCCTGTAGGTACAACACAGACTGAATTTCCCTTCAACAGTTCTGCTCCTCTCCGCTAGGAAAGAAAAGCAGGAACAAGTGATTCAGGCAGCTCACACTTATTAACAGCTATCTCAAGGACAACATGACACGTTCTGTTGTAATTAACGGAAGCGGACAACAAACAAAATACACACAGACGGCTGAGCCAGACTGTGTAATTGATGACCAAATGTATTATATCACACTTCAAAGAGAGCCTGGAGGAAAACCTATCAGTGATGAGCGTCAAAGTCATCCACGATGTGTGCCTGCAGCAGAACAACAATTGCTTTGTGGTGACTCTAAACGAGAATACGAGCAGTGACAAAGTGTTAGTATGTGTGAAAATACGTTGCACAACCATTAGACCATCTATGTTCTCATTACAGTAGTTGCAATAATATATATACATATATATATATATATATATATATATATATATATATACACAAACCAATATTGCAACTTAATAGCAAAAACAAATATGCCTGACTCATATGCAGCCTATCATAGCCCTCAATCACGATTGTGCTACAAGAGCCAAATAACATACTCATCACGTAAAAGGTTTGTTGCCCATTTTCTCCATCAACCTCTGAAGCAACAGGAAGAATGGAAAGTGAAAAAATGAATTCAGGGAGTGACAAATGTTGACAGTAAAAGGATAGGTCAGTTGACCAGTGTGGCAGTTTCAGCCTGACAGATTCATAAAGTTGTTAAATTGAATCCATCCATCCATCCATCCATCCATCCATCCTCTCCCTCTTATCCTGTTAAGGGTCGCGGGGGGTGGAGCCTATCCCAGCAGCCCTCAGGCGAGAGGTGGGGTTCCCCCTGGACAGGTCACCAGTCCATGGCAGGGCCAACACATAGAGACAGACAACCATTCACTCTCCCAGCCACGCCTACGGTCAATTTAGAGTATCAATCAGCCTCGTCCCCTCTTGATGTCTTTGGACTGTGGGAGGAAGCTGGAGTACCAGAGAGAACCCAGCAGGAGCAGGGAGAACATGGAGACTCACACAGAAAGACCCTGTGCCTGAACCGGGGCTCCACCCACAACCTTCTTGCTGGGAGGGGACAGCGTTGACCACTACATAAATTGAACCTGTGATACATTTACCATGATGCATTGTTCAGCTTTATCACCCAGACTTACTTTAATTATACTGGACTGCTTAAACATAAACATCTGATGGTTAATGCATTCACATTCACATCTGGAGTCATGCTCAAGTATCAGATGAGCCTGAGACCATCTGGTTTTGATATTGGGTACCAATACATAATTCACTGATCAAACATTGATCATTGGCTGAATACTGATCCAGAGGAGTACAGTAGGATCCAAGCATGTACTGGCATCTAAAAAGACTGAGCACTTTGTTTGTTTGTTTAGAAAATGAGTGAAGGCATGACAGCGCCAGCAGACATGATCACCATGATGCACAACAGCACGCAGTGTGTTTACAGTCGGGTATGTGGGAGCAGATTGCACACCGATAATGACGCATGCTCGGTGATAAGGAAATGAGATTCAGCTCTTCAGACCGACCTTTTTACTGCAAAAAAAACCCCCAATAAGATCATTTACAAGTCCAGACCTCAAGTCCGATTACAGCCTGAAATCTTTTGAGGCCGAGTCTCAAGTCAAGTCTGACGTCACTGCGTGTGCGACTTGAGTGTGACCTGAGTCCAAATCTCAGGTCTCAAGCCATGCAATGAAAACAATTTGAACCTTGAGCTGCTAAAAAATTCCCAGTCTTCACTCACTGCTGAGCAGAGCTGAGCAGCTGCTGCTGCTGCTCAGGGCGCTGAGCCTGAACCGTTCAATAACGGGCTGTAAAACCCAAACAATGAGCGAAAAGACCATAAAAGGCTCGCTTTCACATTACATGTGGCCGTTTGATTAATTGAAAATGTTGATTAGAGCACATTTCAATTATCCAGCTCTGCGTGGAAAATATGTGTGCTTATAAATACGTGATTGTGAGTGCATAGTTTGTGTGTGTGTGTGTGTATGTGTGTGTATGTGCGAACACAACCTTAATAATAATCTTGTCAGTGCAAGAGCAAATAAATAAAACAGCCACAAGAAATGTTTTATGAAGACAGAGAGGAGGATAAGTGCTTTTCTGTCAGACCATCACAGTTGGTTAGAGTCCATTGGCGACTATGCTCTCTGTTTGTGAGTATGAAGCCGCCAGTGCCCCTTGCCAATTAGCTGGGAGGGGGCTGCAGAGGGTTATTAGCAGTAGTGATCCACAGCCATGATCCCATCAGCAGCCGCCACTCTCGTGGACAGTCATGGGGCCAATGAAAAGAGCCCTGGGTCTGCTGCTAAGCTTGGTGTTTGGGCAGACCTGGCTGGCTTCAATCCCAAAAGGCTGCCCTGACCACTCACCCTGGACGCTGGGTAGTAGTGCATGGACAGACACGAAAATCATAAACAGCCACACACACACACACACACACACACACACACACACACACACACGCATGGCAGGTATAGTGTCACTCCAGCACAGGAACATGTGGTAGTATTAGAAATATCACGGATTTGTTTCACATATCAATATGAATTCACGGCAGCACTGCTTTTTTTGTAGCATCCTGTCCAATATACACATCTGATCTCTGACATTTTTAACTCCACTTTAACCTCAAAATCCAATAACAGGATTATCCTAAAACAATCCAGTTGACAGCAGTTGTGAGGGTATGTGGATGCTGGACATGCCGTTTAATCGATAGGTACGATAGCATGATGCAGTACATGGTTCTTAGGTCATCCTTGCCTGTCTAATCAACCTGCAGACACAGCAGGAAGTAGCATGAGCTCCATGGTGGAGCACATGACCATCAGTAGACTGCAACCCTGGCGAGAAACAGTAGGAGGCAGGTTTTCTACTCACCTGGGAAATGTGCATAATTTTTGGTATCAACTGCAAATTGCTTGTGTTTCAGTTCTCAAAACTGTATACTAAGTAATAGATAGATAGATAGATAGATAGATGATAGATAGATAGATAGATAGATAGATAGATAGATAGATAGATAGATAGATAGATAGATAGATAGATAGATAGATAGATAGATAGATAGATTTATCCCTTATCTTCTTTTTTTCTGTATAATTTCATTTCATAACTTTCCATCCAAGGCACACGCGAGTCTGCTGCCGGGTTACTGGGTGTTTCCTCATGCTAATTTACCATTGCGTGGTATCCACAGTGCCTGATGAAAGCTCAAAGGTGATTCATCAACAACAAACTCAGGTGAATAAAAACAAACATTTCACATTTCATCAATCTCTGAATTTACATTTTCCTGCTCTTACTGCTTTGTTTTAGAACAAATATCAGACATAAATAAGAAAACCTTGCAACATACAAGTACCTGATTTTTTTACATACATATACTTGATGAAAAAAAAAATTTTATTCTATTTTTGAATCTGGAAGAAGTACCTTCCTTTTATGAGACACCGAGCAGAAAGAGGCAGCACCATTAAACCTTTGGGCTTTTTGTTGGCTCCCTTCCTCGCTACACTGATAGATCACACTTACCCTTCTCTATCGAAACACACCCAAGCAGATTTGTTACCAGCAAGTCATTGGAATTTAATGCACCATGAACTCTAAGTTTTATGGCCATACTTGGGGTTTAGTCCAGTTTTGCTTCTAATGTTTTATGTCAGAGAGCCAGAGAGCTTGAGAAGGATCGACTACAGATGAGATAGTGATGATAACTGAGCCCTTTCCTGCAAGTGTGTCTCATTATTAATTCTATTATGCACAGTGTCTTCCCATGAAGCCCCATTAGACAGAGTCAGCCCACTAGAGCACAGCAGACCTCCACTTTAATTGACAACATGGCACACATGGGAATGTGGAAGGCGGCATGATCTGAGCGCACAGTTGATCAACGCAAATGCCAGCCATCTCTCACAGGTGTCAAGAGTTTCAAGGAAGAATAAGGCAAATGTTTGAGCATTGTATTCCAGGAAGGGTACTGAATTAAATAAGGGAAAAGGAGGAAATCTTTACAGCTTTGAAAAACAAGTAGCCTCAAATGCACCTCCATGCACCCAGCAGCAGCAGCAGCAGCAGCAGCAGCAGCCTCCAGCGCCATGCAGAAATACAACTGCTGCTGGGTTTCTTTAATCAATGAAAAGACTTGACACTTCTGTTCAATTATTTGCTACTATTGACATATCCATGCTTGTGGGGACACAGATAGAGGTTACTCCAAATGCAACAGTTGCTTTGGTCTCGCTGGAGGTGAGCCTTCCTACACATGGGAACCACCAAGATGCCAAGACTGTCAATCTCGTAGATAAATGACAGATTCCCTCACACAGATAATAATGTTGCATATTATTCAGATACAACCGCCTAAAAGAAAGGCTTTCATTGTCCCTTATTCGTATGACCATATGTTTCTGATGTTGACAGACACACGGAATCAATAAATAAGCTTGTCTGCGCCTCATCTCAGCAGATCTACACAACTAACATTAATAATGCAGAACAAATGAATCCAAAGAGCCTCTTACAATAATGCCACACCGCTGAAGTGTGTTATCAATCACAGGCAGCCTGATGACAGGCTTCAGGCTGGCATTTAAAGAGCTCTTTGTGAATGTCTGTGTTATGTGAGTGGCAAGGATTGGATGGCACCCCTGAGCTCTGGGTGTCACTCATCCAGAAACAACACTAACCACTTGTCTAGCTTTTGACATGCTCTTTCTGCACAGTCCGAGGGAATATTTTGGTCTTGTATGAATGAAAAATAAATTGGTAAATAAATTGAAACAGCTTGGAAAGCAATCTATAAAAACAAACAAACAACAACAGAATACAGCTAGCCCAAGTATTGTGATCTCTTTCTTTGGATTAATGAAAATAATAGCTGAGCAGATTAATAGAGTCAGACACATTATCCCAAATTCCCAACAAAAAGACTCAAGATTGTCATCACGTCCAAGAGCGGTGACATGCATGCTGGGTGGGCTCGTTTGTTAACTCCTGAGTGCTTCTGCATTTTCTACTTTGCTTCATTTATCAAACCCTTCAACCTTACAATCTAAGTGCTAATATATGTAGCTGGGATCCGACTGCACAGGCGCTTCAACATCTCACTGATGGGGGAGAATCTCACACTGCCTCTGAGAAAGAGGGGCAGCTGGCACAGTAAATGCTTTGACAAGCTCAGAGAGCCCAAACTGAAGCAGAGCACCAGAAGCCATCTTGAATCCCCCGGAAGCACGGATCCACAGGAAGAGCCAGCTCCTCTCCCTCACGCTGATCTGACTGAATGTCACAGTTATACTACAATAAAACCACAAGAAACAAAAAAAAAAAGCCTACATTGGACCGGCAACCTGTCCAGGGAGTAACCTGCCTGTCACCCAATAACAGCTGGGATACAGCCCTTCAGGATACAGCCCTTCAACTAAAATAGTCTTAAATGATTTAAATCTGGAATTATCGGACAAAAAATGCAAGTAGCAACATTACAAATCTAATTTGACATTTGTTCTTTTGATTTTCAGGTAGTTACATACAGATTTTGGTCTACTAAGCGCTCTCTGCTTTCGTGATGAGCCTGGACCTGACCCCTGGCTGAGACGACATCAGGCTTCAGCGGGGGAGACGGGTTCTGGTGTATGTTTGGATATGGTACTGAAGGGAGCAGAAATGCTTTGATATGGCTGAACTTGTTTCGCTCTCATTAAAACTTCTGTAAAACTACGTTTGCAAGTCACATGAGAGTAATTACAGATCAGAGACTTTCAGACCTGCTGCTCTCATGATAAATTTCCCCCTTTGAATTTGTAAGTGACGCTGTTGTGATGGGCTCTCTGGCTGTGCAGCGAAGCCGTGGTATTATTATGTATTGTGTCTAAATGTCAAAGTATTAGTGCTGATATTCATAGGAGATGATGTAGCATTCTCAAAATGTATCAAATCATTATTGGCATTCTTCAGTGACCATGGTTATTACGATGTGTGTTCTCAGGTGGATTTCTGCATTCTCTTCAGCCTGTGCGATTTAATCTTAAGCTTTTTATGTAAATATATGGTGCTAATATATAGAGTTGGGTGCAAAAATACTCAATAGGACAGGCCTGTTAAAGGAGTTGTTTTCTGATCCCAGTTTGTCACTATAAAAGTAGAGTACATTCACTTTGCTCAAAATTGGAAATATGTGTGTATTATTGCTGATTACAAGCTGAATTTAAGCATAGTCGCCAGTTCTAAAGCTGCTGACAGAACATACCTCTGCCTTTTAAGGGATCTCAGGACACCAATTTTCACAGCCTGATGCTTGAATAATTGCAGAATATAGCATGGATCTCTGATGCTTATCTGCCATGAACAATCGACCAAATCACAGACATTTGATGTTATTAGCTGGCACTGGAATACTCATCCCTTCAGGGACGTTTATACATCGGTATTTTATTTATTAATTAATACGTGACCAGATTAACTGGATTAAAGCTTATTTCAGGAAAAGCCCCCTCTCTCGTAAAAAAACAAAAAAACAAAAACAAAACCTAGGGTCATATTTCAGTGAGAGGAGAAGAGCGAATCATTCATCGGACCCTGAACAAAGGCCTGGTCTGGAGCGTAGGAGGAATCCAGCAACTTTGGTCATATGAAATAACATTCTGAAGCGGATCAATTACGAATCGAGTCATAGTGACTTGATTCATTCTTCATGCTGAGCAACAGGAATTCATGATATATCCTCATCATCATGAGTCGCGCCTTAGGTATTACTTAAAGGAGCAATTTGTAAAGGCAAGAAGAAAATTTTCAAATGAAAAAGAATAGAAATATCACGCTCAACATGCCAAACCTACCCATCTACAGTACAGAGGTGCAGGCTGCTACATGCTCAGCTACGGCACATACTTTCTTGTAATACATAGTCCACCACCAGATGCCGATACTGACTCACTTTAGCCTCTGGCGCGCCGCAGCCGGCAAGACAAAGAAGCCAAGCTGGGTGTAGAGAGACACAGCTGCAAGTTAGAAGGTACTCGGTAGTTCGTGTATGTTGCTGTAACGTATACACAATGGATGAAGCTCATAAAACGCAGCGGAATCCAAGAAACCAAGAAGAGGAATGATGCCCAACGAAGCAAGCAAGAGGAGGGTAAGTGTTGGCGCGGCTCTTCCACGTTGGACACGGCTTTTGGAATGAAGTCAGACGCTGAACTCACCTCTTTCTTTTGGATTGATAACTATCCAATGAGGGTTGGCTGTGAAACATATCTTCAGTGTCAATAATGACCTCCAAAACTGTAGCATTTGGGAAGAAACTTTCCAGATGACATGATGTGACCATCATGTGGTTAGTTAGGGACTGTGTTGTTGCTAACACGGTGTTGAGGAGACTCTCACGTAGAGTTGAACTGTAAAGTTAAATTAGCAGCACTTGTGTTGATAGTGACAAAACTTGAGCAGATTTATTTGGACTGATTTGAGTATTGCGAATCATCAGTTCTCCTCAGATCCCTGCTCCAGAACTCTACAAGCAAAGCCACCCTGATCAACCACGACCCAGCTCAGCCCCTCCAACAACCCCTCCAGTTCCTGCCAAGGCCCGGAAAACATCTAGAAAAAAGCTTTTATTCCCTCTGTGATTGTTGACCTGAATAATTTAATGTAGGCATTTCAATGCTGTCTGTTGCACATTTCAACAGTAGGCAATGTTGGGTTCTTAAATGTTCAAAGTGTGTTTAGTAGCTCATCTGCTTCCATCGGGTTCAGACAGATGTTTTAAATTATCTTCAGGCCCGACTCAGTTTCAGACATAGGGGCTTGGGGTTGGGTCGGACATTAAAAACTAGCTGTTGATTTCTGGCAGGTCTCGGTCATTAATCTGTCAGACTAAGTTCGGGCTCAGATGGGAAAATGCCGCCTGGGCCAGGCTTTACTGCGGAGCCTGTCAAATGAGATTTCTGTTCCTAGCTTCCTTGAATCTTGAATGAAAAGTTGATTGTAACAAAAACGTGAAGACTTTTTGGGGATTCTCTGCCAGTCAGAGTCTTAAACTCAGGAGTTGTAAGATGAGGAAGCAAGAAGTCTTTATTATCATTAACGACACATCCGCTGCATTTAACCTATCCTCTACGGAGCAGTGAGCAGGAGTGTTAACCTAACATACATGTCTCTGATGAGCAGGCTAGCCAAGTGTGCAGTGTTTTCTAATTAAGTTGACTCACTTGTGTGCCTGGTCACTCTTTATATAAGGACCATCATTTTTAAGGCAAATTCCTTAAAGGGCAACTGAGGCTTCATTCACCAAACAATAAGGTACATATCTACAGTACATGTGCGGTAAGTCAGCACACTGCCAAGTAGCGACACAGGAATCCAGCGCAAATCTTGTGTGAAAGTCATTAAGTGCAGCCTTATTTCATTCACGCTGCTGCTATTCAAAGCCTTCAAAGCAGACTGCAATCTTTCTGTACTGCACCATCACGCACACGGAGACAATAGGAGACGGCTAATGTGTCTGGTGTGTCACTGCGGATCACACTGAGCGCTCCGTTGAATACACTTCAGACATGGAGCGCACGCTCAGCGAGGCAGGCCGCCCAGGTAGAAGCTTCCATTCACGACCAGCTGATTACCGCGCATTGATCTACATCAAACAAACAACTGGTGGTGGACGAGCAGCCGGCTGTGAAAGAAAGGGAATGAAGAAGGGAAAATACCAGACAGAAAGAGAGAGAGAGAGAGAGCGTGGTTGAGTGAGTGAGCGAGAGCTGCTGCTTCCACCAAATCCATCTTATTGGATTTTAGCTGTGGGCATTCATCACACCACCATTCTGCTACTTGGGGATTGGCTGCAAAACTTTAATAAAAGCTCGACCGCCAACTACACACAAACACACAATCTGTTCGAGAGCGCCTTTGTGAGTCCAGAAAAGGGGTATTTTATTTGAAGCATTAATTTTGTTGGTGGTGGTTTTATAACAAGCTAGCAAAACAGCCACTTTCAAAAGCCTCCAATTACAATTATATGTTGCATTCGCAAAGAGATGGATGACGATGCTGTATGACATGATAGAGGTGGATGGAGCATCTTTGCTCCAGGAAAAGTTGTTTCCTCGACAGAGAGACTTCTCATTATGGAATGTGCTGGAGTCATTAAGTTGGTCCTCTCTCATGTGCTGAAGTAAAATGACCTTATAAAGTAGCCATCAAAAACAATCTGAGATAAGATTGAGACATTTAGGGAAGTAAGAAAATACGTAGCAGTCTATTAGCTTATCACTACGAGCACTTTTTCCACATGAAAAATGGCAAATGTGATTAGTAGTATGAGTAGAAAAGATGGTCTGACTACCCCATAGGCCCCATTGAGAGAGGGGTCTTGAAAATCTGGAATTCCAGTGTATTTTTCAATCAGGGGCCCTCAGAGGATGCTTGTGTACACAACCCAGGATTTCCACCTGCTAAGTATTCAAGTGAAGATACTCAAAACAATACAGAAGAGTAACCATTTACTGTCCGCCACTGACAGAAGCTGGGTGTATGAAATATGAAGAGTAGATGTGTGGTGAGGTCCCTGTGCTGTTGTGAGAAAAACCCACCACGGATCCCACAGAGGCCTGGGCAAAGCAGCTTGATGCTTCCTCACAAGACTGAACTCTGGTCAGTGGCTGCAGGACAGTCCACTGTAGCACCCCATGACCTTCGCATTCACTGATATCTCTAATTTAATAGAATACCAGTTCCCCTCTCCCGGCCTCATCAACCAGCTCTGACAGGGGGACCCTGAGGCGTTCCCTGGCCAGCGTGGAGATGCAGTCCCTCCACCTGGTCCTGGGTCTGCCCTACGGCCTCCTCCCAGCTGAACGAGTCCGCATCTCCACCCTGGGGAGAAACCCAGGTGGCATCCTAACTAGAAGCCCGAACCACCTCAAATGGCTCCTTTTCTATGCAAAGGAGCAGAAACTCTGCTCTGAGTCCCTCATGGATGAAAAACTGCTCACATTATCCTTAAGGGAGGTCCAGCCACCCTTCTGAGGAAAGCCATTTCAGACGCTTATACCCTTGATCTTGGTCTTTCAGTCTAGACCCATATTTCATTAGCATAGGTGAGAGTAGGCAACAAAGACTGACCGGTACATCGAGAGCAAAATTAATAACAAAACTGGTTTAATGATCTGTCATTCCTGTTTCTTTCTGAGAGGTAAATACTCAGCATCCTTTGTGTTTCTCCTTATATTTTGCTCTAATTTATAGTATCTTGACAGCATAGGTTATAGGAAATATGGCAGTTAAACACGAATAAAACAAAATGTCTCCCCTGAAAAAAAAATCTTTTGGTATTTTCAGCGACAATTTCTTAAAGACAAAAAAATGAGGATCTATCTGTACACTTGGTAATTAGAGGCTCCACATATTTCCCTTCCATTTCTGAAAGTCTCTCTCTTTCTCCCTCTTTCTCTCTCCCTCACACACCCACACACACATAGCTTCAACTCATATAAGTCAGGATGGAATAAAAATCTACTTATATCTTAATATCTCCTTTTAAAAACAAATTACTGAAAAGTAACAATAATTACAAAAGTGTCCTATTGATGAGTCCTCCATTGTGAAAATAACAGGTTGATATTTGAGCTCATTAAGTTCAGTCAGCGAGAGAAATTATATTTAGAACATCCCTTTGGATCGTGCGTGCCTGTCAATTTAGCACTCTCCACTGAATTTGACAGGGACCATGACAGAGACACATCTTGTTCTTGTTCACAGAACATTCAAATTCATCCCATGTGATCTAATGAATTCTAAAAAGCTAAAAATACAACTGTGAATACAGTCGACGCACACTGAGAATCTAATCAGGCACTGGGGGATGGTCCAGAATGCATGTGAACACACACAATAGGACTGGAAGAATTCTCCTCACTAGTCAGAGCTTTTCTTTCAGTGTGAGGAATCCGCTCCCATAGGGTTGAGGAGTTGAACGTTGACAGCGTTTGGTTATGGCAAAAACAGTTACGGTGACATTTTCACAACAAGTTAAGAGTTAGGCAACTTGTGATTTTTCTATGACAGATTAATCAACCTGCTGTGCTCTCGTTTAATTCTTTTGTCTATAAAATGTGTGAATCGTAAGGTTCAGTTATCCAGGGATGATATCAGACGTCGACTGGAGCCTGGAGGTTTCTCCACACAGGCACGAAACAAACACACACACCCTTACACACCTCGCCGGAAATCATGCTCACCCTCAATTGTCCTCTGATGAGAACCATGTAGCAAAACACTTGGTAACATGAGCAGTGCATAACATAATATAAATAAAACAGAAACTAGAGGTAGACTTGGGATTGTCCTCCTCTTCCGGCAGCAGCACATTTAGGGTCATTTAAGTCCGAAATCTACTGACCCAGAGCTGGTTTCTGCTCACCAGCACAGATTGTTTCTATTTTCCTGGCGAGAGTCTGTTCAGTATTGCATCTGTGCAGCCCCACAGACACGGAGAGGAAGTGATACGCTCAGGCTTTCCTTTCTTTATCATCATATTCTTTTTCACTTTTCGCCACTCAGGCAAGCGATTCACAAGATTTACTGGCCCAACACAAGATTCCACTGGCCTCAGGCAGTCCTCATTCTTGAACTGTTTTCTTTCATCGAGCAATAATCCCAAACTTAAATATATTCAGTCCATCTTCTTCAGATATGACTGAGGAGTATGGTTAGCTCACGTTCAGAATGCAGTAACCAGCAAATGTTCAGATATTTGGTCAAAAATGCTTTGGCGTCAGGGCTTTCGGCCGAATTCAGTGTTGTCTCAGGAGATGGAACGGACACACTTGTGTTACAATCCATCACCAGCGACAGGAGAAAGTCTCCACCCATCAAAACCTTCTTTTTTCCTGATGTGAAGATGCGGTAATTGAGTGTACAAGAGTAATTGAGTGTACAAGAGTAATTGAGTGTGGGTTCTGTAAGTTTGAAGCATGACAAGAGCATTTTAGACATGAAAAGCAACCTGTAAGGCCAAAGGGGGTCAATAACCCTTCTTAGCATGATCAGGGAATGTGATGAGTTGAACGTGTCACGCATGAGCTTTAACTTTATGTGATGTGAATGTACATGGAATATAAAAGAACATAAGACATCATTTTCTCATACTATGCCAGTGGTACCATTTAGAAATATAATTTGACCTTGAATTATATATCATTATAGTTAAAATAAATCTCCAGTTTAAATATACTGCTGTAAAAGTAGAGCCCTGCCATGACGGCATGAAGAGCTTCACTAATAATAGTTTGGCTCCTCTGATGAGAGTCCTTAATTATTTACTGGTTCCTGAATTAAAGCGATACTTCACCCAAAAAAAAGAGTATTTTTACCTTTCCTGTACTAAAAGTTGCTAAAGTTTACTTGATGTAACAAAGATCTTTTTTTCCCCGTGTGTGTCACTGTGCATCAGTTCCCATAGCATCACCCCAGCTACACGACTAGACTAGACTACTAACCACAGCCAAACGGTACACAACGTGGGTCTCTATTTAGCTTCAGGGTAAATACGGTGGTTTTTGTTGTTGTTGTTGTTGTTGTTGTTGCTGAGGTACCGCAAGGCAGGAAGACATATTTGTAAGATCAAAACATGTAATTTAAAGTACATTTTTCTTCTTTTTATCTTAAATTAAAGAAATGTACAGAACCCGCACAGGTGGCTTTAATTTTGGTTTAAATCTGGGCTAAATCTGACCCAGAACACTTTTAAACAGGCCTAAAAGGAGGGGGAAAAGTTATAGAAAATGAAAATATACCTGCATTAGGCTCCCTGACTGTCATATATTCCCCAAGTCCCTGGAACAACATTCTTCCAAAACGTATTTCCTTGTTTGGCGTTTTAGTGGTGTTGGAGGCGGTGGAGGTGTCCTGCCAAGCATTCAGTGAGACTGTGCAGAAGCACCTCCATTCATTATGTGTCTCCATTTATTTATTTAGGTTCTCCTCTACATTGTCACGAGCCCTAAGTAGGTGGAATCAGCATCAGCTGTATGTGTACTGGAAATACTTCAACATACTCATTTCACCATAGTGGCTATTGCTAACTACAAACTGCCAGTGCTAACGGCAAACTATTATGCTACCTACCGCTAGTGCTAACGACATACTGCTAGTGCTAGCTACACAACATCTCAATGTTCATCCTGCTCTCTCTCCTTTCTCCTCAATATTCCATGATCCTTTACATTCCAGATACAAACATCCAACATTTACTGAGACTGATCCTCCCACTGACATTGACATTATGCCTATAAACTCTTCACAATACAGGATAATTTGAGCAGTTAACTGGTTCTGACCACTGACCAGCCGTGACTGTGAGGAGCAGCACCGTGCCATAAACCTAAATCATAAGGTGACCTCACAGGTAGGCACAATTACCTCAAGGTGAAGGTGAATATTGTGTCAAAATACTATTTGTAATGCAGTATTGTGGCGCTGCAGAGAGATCCTGCCTACACATCACATGTACACACACACGTATCCCCCGGAAAAATCTGTGAAAATGAGAATGATGTAAGAACATCAAAAGTCAAACTAATCATTTTTTTTCTCCCTTAAATTGTTATGCAAAGGAGCGAGCAAGCACAGCATAACACACAGGCTGAAAACACTGGGACGTTTGTCTCCTGCAACAATAGAAGCCCTGGAAATGGCGTTCTTGGTTACTTGATACAGACTTACAGAGCAGGAAAGTATAACAATTCTCAGAAAAAGGCTTGGACCATTGAGCAAATCTAGACAACGAGACAATGCATCTTTCTCTCAATCCTGCTCTCTCTCTCTCTCTCTCTCTTTCTTTCTGTCTCTCTCACGCACAAGCACACACCAAAAGAGATAAAAAATGGTCAGATGTTTAGGAGTTGTCACATTTCACGAGCTTCCCACTTCCTACTGTTTGGCTGGGGGCTGTCAGACCCTGCTGTTCTCACAAAGACTGAAGGCTGCAGAGGAAGAGGAAGTGTTGGGTAGAGGGGTTTACAATCGCAGGAACACTAATAGCTGTCAGACGAGTACAATGCTTTTGAACTGTTAGAGGTTCAACTTCGAAGAAGAAACATCTGCTCTCTGTATGTTTTGCAGCCTCCGAACTGCACGGTGAGATCATCAGCATTCACGGACGGTGAGCACACCATATAAAATACAACTCCGCGTAAATTATTCTTATTAGTTTGAGACAGTTACATGTTCAAATCAAACAAAGATAAACAAAAAAGCTGCAGCAGATTATTTGTTCCATTTCATAAACTCCTTCATATCTCCCAAATGGAGCCAGTGTTTGGCTCTCGTATCATCATGTCTTTGCGAATGCTGATTACAGTCCAGGGAGCGAGGGAACATCCTGTCACAAACAAAAGACAGACGATCAAGCCTGACGCTATTCGCAACACTGTTGCTCTGCAAAATATGCAGCCATAATTAAATCCATTGTGATGTAATTTAAAAAAAAAAAAAAAAAAACATCTTGTATCCTGTTTTAATTGCTGTGTGGTCTCACAACAGAATTTCTCGTTACGGTCTTCTTGATGCGTGACATAGGCGTTATGCCAGGAAATTTGATGATGAAAATAAAAACAAGTTTGATCACTTACAACACAACAAACACGCAACGCTACATTTATAATTCTAGGGAGCTGTCGCCCTCACCAAGTATTTGACAAGGCCGTGTTGTAATTGTTATTGTACTATAATCACCAGCTGCACAAAAGGAACCGCTACTTCTTTAATTGATGAAATACATTTGCAGAATTATTCCTTCACTGCTCGTTTTCTCATCACTTCTGTAAACGAACAATTTGATCAAGGCGAGCTGGAAATTGGAGGAGCGTCTTGGATATCTTCATCAAATGGTGTGTGTGTGTGTGTGTGTGTGTGTGCATTCGTGTGTCTGTGTTTTTATAATAGGCCAGAATCAGAGCATCTACCCCCTCTCTGAAGAAAAACCTGAACGTGTTGTCTTCAGCTACAACACAAACCCAGACCTCGGCAAAGATCTAACTGCCAGCATAATTATTAACAAATTGACACAGCCTGTTTGATACATTTGCATTTTTCAATTAAAACTCTTTTAACTGTGTCCATTTTTTCATTGTCAATTTTCAAAGAGAACAAAAATAATAGGACTTTGTCAATTCTGCTACTTAACTTTAATGTGGGGGGGGACACAAAGGACCAAGAGGCTGAAACCGCAACTAAATCTCCTCAGCCCCAAACCACAGAGTAATTAATTCCACAAAGAAACCTAATTCAACCAAAAAGGGGAGGTCATCCTGTCTGAGAACAAGGATTACATGTAATCCCTTTTGATATGTTGATTTGAATGTAGGCTTGTACCTTTATAATGAATGCATAACTAGGTGAGAGACTGACATGATATCCAAACACCTATAAGGTGGTTTCAGACGGATTCGGAAGCAAATTTGCATAAAATGCACTGAGACGATGAGAGTTTGCTTGCTACAGTGCAAGTTGACTGTTTTAGTTTGAACAAATGTGTGCTCACTCCAACTGAACGTACAACACTGACGCTAACCAGTAGACATGTTTCCATCTTTTTGTCGAGAGAAGCCGAAGTAAACTTTTTTGAAAGCTACAAAGTTGTGTGAGGTGTGAATTGTGAGCATGAACCGAGAAGAGCAGTATAGGCTAAGTTACACATGGCCATGATAAATAATAAGCAGTTGCCTTGGTCGTCTTCATCTTGATAATTCTTCTTCTGGAAACTGTGAGAATGTAAGAGTGGTTGGCAATAGGTGACCCTGAACGGGCCCCCCAGCAATGGCATCTAGCCAGCCGGATGATTTTGTTAATCAGAACTTTTAAATGAATTGTTTGATTTCTTAAAATCTGCAAAAATGGTGCTTTGCACACTAGCAATTGAAGGCAGGAGACTGCAAGTGCAGCAGAGTGCTGTGGTTATTCCTTACCTGACGTTTGATTAAATCTGCCAAACACAACAGAAGTGATAGCTTTACTCTCAAAAATGCTGAATAAAATACAGACGGTTGTTTACCTTGGAGCAGATGGCGCCAGTGTCCGATAGCGCATGAATGCGCTTCTCAGCGGCCTGCACCTCCACAACTGTCACCGTTAGCTGTTTGAAAAGCTTGATGCCAGTCACTGGACTTTTGCGGTGCTCGTGACCCACTGGTGACTTTGTGGTGAGGTGTTCTGCATTGTTGTGATTCCTCCCTCTTCTGCTGTGAATTCTGACTAATAATCAGTGGGAAGCATCAGATGATATATATCTCTCTCTCACTACATAAATCCAAATCTATCTATAGATAGATAGATAGATATGGATTTATCTCTATCTAGCTATGTCTCTCTCTATCTTTTTCTCTCCGCTTAAACAACAGAGCAGATGTATCATTCAAAAGAAGACGGTGATTCATTAAGACTTTAAAATGGCAGTGACAGACATGAGTGGGTGTGTGGATCAACACCAGCCTCTCCAACAACAGGCGTGTTTAATCATGAAAGCAGGAAGGATGAATGCATTCTTGTCGTCCCATTCTTCTTTGATTGCCCCATTTTCACTGTCAACTTTCCTCTCCAGATTTTTTAACAGTGACATTTTTCTCTTGTTGTGACAATGTTTTTGCGGCATGTTTACAAGACACTCTTAACAGTGTTTTTATTAACTATTTTTTGGTCACATGATTGTCCACAGGTATTCATAATATTGGTTCTTCCATGAGTCAGTACGGTCTTTGCTGTTGGCTCTGTGAGTCAGATGATCCACCAGATCAGTGCACTTCGGCAGCACACCTATCCTCCACCTTCATAACACTAACAGCAGAAATGTGAGATCCAGCTGTGAGTAAAAATGTTCCGTTTTCACTGTCATGGCTCCGATTTCTGAGTCTCAAATTCACAGTTGTTGTTGTTGTCTGTCCTGACTCAACAGCCAGGTTTGTTTTCTGCTCTTCATGCAAGTCACGTATCATCATGGGATCAAAACCTAACATATAAATTAAATGTTCACGCATTTTAAAACATATAGTTGTTATTATCACGTAAATTCAACTGCTTTAATGTTGCTAATTGTCAAATTAAAAAGCCTCATGCATGTCTTTTACTCCTGACGCTGATCCATCGGTACACAAGCTTCCCACTGGAGGAGTCTGAAGGTATGATCTTTGATTCTGGATCGAGATAGACTTTCCATTCCCTCCGCTTCCAGTCTTTGAGCTAAACTCGACTAAACGCAGCGCAGACTTATCTTTGAGCTTGACGCACATCAGTTTAAATTGCTATCAGGCCTTTCGTTTGAGTCGGGGCAGGAGAGCAAAAAAAAATGTACGTCCCAAAATGTCAGCGTGTTGATTAAAATGCGTCGGCATAACGGAGCATTTCATTGTGTAAATGCATATTTTGAGGTTCCCTCCAGAGACTCTTCTCTTATCTTCACAACCACCATGTGTTTCCATATCACAAGCTCGTCAAATGGCTGATGGGAAAGTAGACACACTAAACGGCTTGATAAGATGCTTTGATTAAAAATGGATAAACCGTGGCCCTAGGTATCCCTTGAAGCAGTGATATTGATTCAGCTACACAATGAGCCCCCGCCAAGACCTGACCAGAGTCTGATAATCAACTCATATATATTTCTAGCTCCACTGGAGCAGCTCTCCTCATCCATGAACAGAATTGGATCACCAAAACATAAAAGTAGCACAAAAACATAAAACAGTTCAAACAGATGATACACAAAAGCAACAGAGAATAAAACACAACAGAAGTAGTACAGTCTCTGTCCAGTTGTGTGTCCAGAGTTGTTGTTTTTGTTGTTGCCTTATGGAGGTGATGGAGAATGTTTGCCAGTAGAGGTTCGTGCAAACATGACGATGACCATTAACCGTGAGCTTTCGGCACATCAGATATTATTTCATTAATTTATTTTTTCATGAAGACATTTGTGAGACTTGTTGGCACGGATGTTTTCTGAGGCCACAGTGACCTTGACCTTTGACCACCAAAACTGAATCACTTCATCCCTGAGAAGAAGTGAACATTTGCAGTCAGTCAAGGCCTGATTGAGATATTGTGTTCATGAGAGTGAGACTGATATACGCAACTGTCATCCAGAAAAGCATCAATATCAATTTATCCCGATTACAAGTTGAGTTAAAAATTCCTTGAAGTACACTGGGTAGTGAAAGCCCCTGTCGCACCTCAGTGTATAACAAAGAAAGGTAAGGGAGGGTAAGAACTGTCAGGAGGCTTAACAGCTTTCTCGCTTGCATTTTCTCTCAGCTTTTAAAGTTTCCCAATAATTTCTGTGGCAAAGCCACTAATTTTTACCAGCTAATTCCTGATGCAGGACTGTAATGCTTCCAAAGAAGCTCATGTGATGATTCAGACCTTTCAACAGTTTCAGCAAGTCAATTGTTACACAACAGACATTGTTTTAAATCCTCTGGTGCCTAAAATAATCATTTCTTCTCTCCTATCAACGTAAATCTGCTTGATGCTGCTTTTACACCAAGCCTGAAGAGCAAAAACTCAGCCTGTCTTTTTTTTGGAGAAAGCAATGCTGCCCCACTGCAACAATCTCTGCCGCAGATTGTTGTAGGAGAGAACATGCAACCTTCAGGAGCGCGCCAGTTCCTCCATCACAAAAAATAATAAGACATTTGTTCCAACCCTCTGACACCTCAGCATGTGTCCTTTTCACCTCTGTATCAAAACAATGCAACAATATAATCTTGTTTTATGACCTGTCAGTCAAGTTTGAGGGATCTTGAGGTTTTCAGAGCCCTGCAACCTCTGCCAGAAGTTGTCTTTGCCAAAGCCCCGTGTTTGTTTGCCTCCTCACACAGAAGCTATTGCTATGTACCATGCTATATCTCTGATCATTTGGTTAAGTGTGGATGTGTCATAATTTAGATGCACACTCACCCCATCGAAGCAGCCAAAAAGAGAAGAAGAACATTCCAAAGCTAACAAGGCTAGCCAAGAATCATCCAAAGTGTGGGAATACTGAATAAAATGATGTGGTGGAAAGAATGAAGGGCGGCATGGAGGTGCAGTGGTCACCACTGTGGCCTCACAGCAAGAAGGTTCCAGGTTCGAGCCCCGGCTGGAGCACGGGGTCTTTCTGTGTGAGTCTCCATGTTCTCCCTGTTCCTGCTGGGTTCTCTCTGGTACTCCAGCTTCCTCCACAGTCCAAAGACATCAAGAGGGACCAGGTTAATCCAGACTCTAAATTGACCGTAGGCATGGCTGGGAGAGCCAATGGTTGTCTGTCTCTATGTGTTGGCCCTGCCATGGACTGGTGACCTGTCCAGGGTGAACCCCACCTCTCGCCCAAAGGCTGCTAGGATAGACTCCAGCCCCCCCGCAACCCTTAACAGAATAAACGTTAGAAAACGGATGAATGGATGGAAAGAATGTATCATAGCCGTAAAAGTGCTACGCATGAAAACAAGAAGAGGAAAACATCCTGGAGCGCTTTGTCAAGGCGACGGCAGCAAGAAAGCAGTCCAGTCTGGTTCATTGTCCTCACTCAGGAAATAGTAGAATGATCAACATGTGGGAAATGTTTCTCTTAGAAATCCTGACATTTTCAAAATATTAGATGTTTGCACTGCTGCTAACTTCACTGCATGCATCATATCGTCTTTTTCTGTTTACTTTAACACCCACATAGGAGTGAGAAAATGACTTAAACTAACATGAAACACTGTTGTTACAGACGGCCCTTTTTCCTGCCGCGCACTGATTCATAAATACCTTCGCCAACCAAATCCAGATTACACAAAACTGCACAGTGCTACGGGTTTCCTCCAGATGGTGACTTGATTTTTTAAATTATTTTAATGTTGCATCACTAATTGTATTTCTCGCTTATTGTTTATTATCATTTCCTTATTCCTTTTTACTTGAATTACATAAACTGTTGATTTAAATCATTTTTGGGTTAAACACTAAAGATTTAGGATTTATTTTGCCGCAGAATAATGCGGCATGGCAGTGTGATGAATATTTAAAAATCTGAATAGCAATGAGACCATTTTTGCAAAATTAATCAATGCATTACTCATTAGTTTAATAAGTAATGGAATGATTTCTATAAAATATTGCTGAGATTAACTGCTAAAAAAATAGTTAGGTGTTACCTCATTTCACCGGACTTTCAACATTTCTCGAGTCATCATCACCATGGCCTCACCGACCCTCCGTGTTCACCATCATTGAGTCTGTAACTGACAAATCAAAGTCTAACATACCGGTTAGGACAATGATATGCTCGTCATTGATGCTGCCCATCATCTGCATTCTCTGGGCCAATCAAGGATTGAACCAGCAACCATTCAGTCTACAATTCTACAATTTCATTTGGCAGACGCTTTTGTCCGAAGCGACGTACAACACAAGCAAGAATTTAGACTTAATTAAGGAAAAGTCCATAGGAAGCGCAAAAGTGCTTCAGTTGTGATTTGGTCACAGGTACTGCCATCTAGTGGCAGTCACAAGACGGAAAAGAAATTAGACTCTCTTCACAGTTTGACAAAACATAGAAGGATAGGCTTTTGTTCTTTCCGTATATCTGTTGGCTGTCACTGCAAAGACTCAGGTTTCCATGATTTAGGAAGTGGGTACATGTTTCAACAGACAGACTTGGAAGGGGGCTTGAACTGGGAGATACCTAGGAGGTCTCTGAAGTCATGATCCCTCTGGGCCATGATGGCTCTGGCTTAGAAAGACTAGCTGACTGACTGTTAGTCACCTTGAAGGAAATTAAGGAAGGAGATTATAGACCTGAAAAAGGCTTGACATTTTTTTTTAAAAAGCAACAATAATTTAATGAAGTCCTCACAAAGCCCATTGCTAATTGTTGTGAGAAGTATTGACATTGACCTAGCGGAGAGCTACAAATTCCCCATTGATTCCACAACATTTCTTTTAAGATGACTTTGTTTGGGAACCTAGATTGATCCAACAAGAACAGACCAGGAGGTTTTGTTAAAATGACCAGTAAGGGAGGAGTCAAAGCTTTGACTCTTTAACAGGCTGATGTGTGGATGATGGTGGACCGCTGGACTGGGGGACTGTCCACTCCAGAGGCAGTTTGAGCTCATGTCATCAGGCCACCTTTTTAAAAGACTGAAAGACTCCATGTTTCTTTCCTCCAGGTGCTGCGCTTAATAGCACTTAACAGTCTGGAGGCATCCCTTGCTCTACCCTGGCACATTTGCACTCGTGCATATTTGTACTGGTTATGAATTTCCATTTCCCTGTACTCGTTCAGTGATTTATTGTTGACCTTTTGTAGTCTGTCATTACGTGAAGCATGGCTGCATTACAAATTTCCCCTGGTGGGACGTTAAAGATAACTTAACTTAATTTAAGTTCAACCAGCTTGGGGTTCACAAACGGTGGAAGGAGAGAGTGTGAGCTGGATAGGCGTCAGCAGTAATGCGAGGGACAGATGGATCTGTTGAGGTGAAGAGGAAACAGAGCTCGGAGACAAATCTCTCAATTTACCAGTCGATTTAGGTTCCAAGCCTCACCACTAGATCATGAGCATTTGAATAAAATATATTTTAAAAAAAAGAATAAAATATATATTGAGTCAGGATGCTTCAGGCTTTGTCTCATCTATACGGTATGCTCAGCTCCATCTGGGGGCCTCCCAATTAATTTCAGGCAATGTCAAGTGTCACCCATTTAGTCCTGAGCTTGCAGTTCAGGTGACCAAACTATGGGTGAAACGATAAAACTCTCCTGATCAGGGTAATTTATATCAAAAACTAAATAACTACCAGGGGAAATGTCTCCAGAGCAGATTCTAAAAAAGCCTGTTCAATGAGACATACTTAAACAACAGATATCAATCGTTCTAAAATCCAGCTACATACAAAATAATGTGTCTACTTATCAGCATTAAACTGCTAATTGGTGCTTTTGCGCCAAACATAGCCAGCATGTCTTTGGCAAAATATTTGAGGTAGTGACCAAAAGAATGAGATCATGGATATGGTGTGAGTGCAAATGAGGTTCCTCTGACTGGGCTATGACCTATGTTTAAAATGCATCAGGCACATCGGGGTTTTTAACCTGCTGCACAGGCTCATTATGGCAGCAGCCAGATGTGTGAACAGTCTCCCAGCCATGTGCTCTGAGGTTCTGTTTGGAGTGTTGAACTACAGGATCATTTAGAGACTGTTTTAATTTATTTTAATGTGCTGGGGGGAAAAAACAACAACATTGCCCTGTTTTTATCATTCTTATAAACTTTTTAAACATAGTTCCATTGAGGGGCCCATGTGGGAAGAGCAATCCATCATGTAAGTCATACAGTAGTGCTCCATTTGCGCCAAATGATTCTAACGGAGGCGATCTGTGGTGATCTCTGCTGCACTTCCATAGCCGACAGGCCTGGTATGTTTCCGCCATTACAGACAGGGGGAGGAGCTCAGGCTTCAAGGAACTTGGAATGCAACCACTGCTTCTTCATGTCAAGGGGAGTTAGTTGAGGTCATTTGGGCATCTGATTAGGATGCCTTCAGGGGAGATATTCTGGGCATGTCCAGCTGGTTGGAGGCCTTGTGGTAGACCCAGAGCAGGGTTTATCTCATCTGGCCAGCATGCCTTGAGGTACCCGAGAAGGAGGTGGAATGCGCTGCTGAGGAGCCAGACCTTTGGGTTACCTTACTGCTGCTGCCATGGGTCAAGCCTGGATAAGCATCGGAAAATGAATGACTGGATGGATGGATGGATGGATGGTTGGGTGGACGGATGGATGGAGCTTAACTTAACCTGCCTTTCTTCCCCTTTCCATGGATGGATGCAAATTCTTCTCTGAGAGTAATTCAGGGTCAAACACATTACCCTCACTGGAACTCAAATAGGAGGCAGTCATGTCATAGATGGCACCAGCAGCTTGTACTATAGTGAGCAAAAACACTGACTTTCCAAGAGGTGGTAGACCTCCAATTTTATATATAAATCTATAGACACCTGTCATGAAACCTGCCAGAAAATCAAGACAGAGTAAAAACTAGCAGGACAGTGAAGGCTTTGCTGGAGGGCAGGTCAATACCACAAACATGACATCTACTAAAATCCCAACGGATAAAAATTGACCAGGAACTACTAACTATTGAACATACGTGATAATAGGAGAAACCTGTCTGAACTCTGAAAATGGAAAGAGAACAATTTCACCAGCAGCCACGGCCTATTCAAAGTCAGGCCAGCAGAGAAGACCATGGCGATAGCACTCCAACCTCTGATTCTGCATCTGACAACTTCACATTCAGACACGAGGCACAAAACAGACATAAAGATCAAAATAATACTGACATTCACAACAGACATCTGGTCTGTTGTCCAGTCAGATGCTGGCCCTGAGACTGGCAGCCATCATTTAACTGTATTGTCTTTCTGGGATCAAGAGATCATCAATATATTCTTTTGATCCATGTTTTTTTTTGTTGTTTTTTTTTGTGCAGCCGTTTCAAATCCAAGTGTCTTCCAAACACCTTTGTAATGGAAATGGATAATGCGCTTTCCCAGAGGGGGTTAATCAAACCCATTGTTCCCAGAGAATGAAAAATCATGAAAAGGCATGAAAGGGAACTGATTGATTGTGTGTGGGAAAAAAAAGAATTGGTGTCCTTTTCTTTTTGAAAATTCCTTGTTTCCTCCTTGATACAGGAAGTGATTTATTTTGACAGCTACCTCATTGAATTGTATCTTATCCTTATAACAAGTCTTTGTTGTGGGCTACAAGGGAAAAACAGAAATAGATGGACAAGAGAGAAAAACATAAAGCCCAACAGCACAGCGGAGTTAACAGCACAGAATTATATGGGTGAAAGTAGCTGTTGAGTGTAGCAGTGAGTAAGCCGCTGGCTGAGGGCCTGGTGGGCTACATTTGACCCCACAGAGGAGGAGAGTGCACAGTCCAGGTCTATAATTAGAAAACACAGAGTGCCACTAATCCTTACTGAATGATTAAGCTGCAAACACCAAGTTTGCAGCCAGGAATCAACAACTGACTGGCTGTGGAGAGTCAAAATGGTCTTCCCAAGAAGTCCGAAATCTGAGCGACCGCACATCACTTTGGATTAGTGGTCTGTACCAGGTAAGGCTGTTTAGCCCCAAACACGTGGAGAGTTTCTAATAGGATTTGAGACATTTCGAGGCATTACAGCTGGGTTCATGGTTGTATATTTTAAGGTTCAAATCTCCCCTAGAGTTGTGTGTGTAAATGAATCAAGGTCACAACAAGAACACAGCAAGATTTTTGTCTGATCAGCTTCTATGGTTCTAGAGTGTTCTGATACTGACAACAAGCGCAGAACCTAAATCCATGCTAATCCCAACAACTTTAACCATTTGGGGTTTTTTTTTATAACACCACTTCGTCATTTGGCAAAGCAACTCATATACGGCAGAATTCCTTTGACACTGCATGTTGTGCAAATGGAAGAAGAGTGTGTGAGGTGGTGTGATGTGGCCCCAGATAAGTGTGTAGCATGTCCAACTTTTAGAGAGCTGAGTGTCCCGACAACCAGACATATTAAAGGTATTTTTAACCATTACCACAATCTTTCACAGTCACACTTATCATTAAAAATCAATTTAACATGCAAAAAAGGATTTCTCAGAATCAACATGGAGCCTATCTAGGTTGTTTCTGATGAGCAAAAACGTCTTCCACACACCTTCTCCTTCACCTCTATGACTGAGGGTGAACTTGTCAAACATTCCCGTCATCATTCTATACCAAAAAAACACAACAACAAAAACAAACATTGTGCATGCATAACTACTTTCAGTATGAAACACACCTTTCACAGCATAGCTCAATAATGTAAAACACACCTGTCTAGTTAGCTGGCCATAAGATAATCAGCTGATTAATTATACAGGACAAGCACGTCACCTGACCCACATGCATAAATCCACCTCATCTGAATCTGTGTGGCCTAACAGAGCTCGCCCTCACACACATGCTCTCTCCGCTAATCCAATTAAAGTTAACTTTGTAACCGAGGAGATGCTCATAGTTATATTGGACTTCTTGTGTTTGAGCCCAACTATATCATAATCACATGCCTGCATAGTATCAGGAGAGCCAACAGTAATCAAAGATTTCTGAAGAGGGGAGAAAATGCTGTCATTATCCAAAACACAGTCTTGATTTCACAGTTGACAATCATCCTCCACGCTGCTCTAGAAGCTGCTTATAGAGATGGCAATCTGTTCTTAGGTAGAAGTACGAGGAGGTAAATGTTCTTTGAAATTCTCAAGCACCTGTACACAAACCACTTCTCAGTCTATAAGGAACTAATTACAAGAGCAGCTCTTTAACTCTTCAGGGCCACGGGCAGCTTAACCTGCAAATTTACTATATTTTTTATATCAACATAGCTTTGCATAAGCATAAATCATTTCCATCCCACACAAGATTAAAAGATTAAGACAGTTAGTCCGACAGAGAGAAAATATTTAAGACTAGATTTATGCTTTTATAGCCTCCTCCCATTCACACAGGCAGCAGCAGCAGCGGCGGCGGCGGCGGCCAGCTCTGGAGTAGCTGCAGAAGACAGCTAATCATTAGCCAGTTAGCCTCCATTATGGCTTGGAATCCAGGTTTGGTGATAAAGAACCAACGGACTCAGGGCACAGCTTAATGATCCAAAGATCAGAGCAGGATTTACAGGCTCAGGGTTCCCACCACAGCACTTGGACAAAAGCCTCCTCCCTGCCTTCCCTCCACTTCAGTAGAGGGATTGAGTTCATAAAACCAGGAAACAATGTGTGAAAGTAATAAAATCCCCCACCTATGCTGGCAAGAAAAAAATGAAGGAGACATCAATCACTGAGGTAAAGCTTCCATTTGATTAGATGATAAATAAAGGCAAGATGCCGATAACAAACATTTCACACCAGAGGAGTTTTACCAAGCCTTCGGCAGCCCCTTTATTTTATTTACTTTGAAGAGTTTGACACTGTAGTTCACTTGGAATTTATCAGCTTTGGGTAGAAACTTGATTCAAGTGTTTCAGACCCAGAAGATCAACACTGTCTGAGCACCCCGCTGATGTTTGAAACAAGAATAAACTTCCACCAAAGCTTGTAGAGGATGCCATCCGTAACAGAGAGACATCTAAGTGCTGCAAGTGCCATGCAATCATGCCTCTCACATCAGCTCCTACAGCAAGTGAGAAATCCTGCCTGTGGCGGACAGGTTGAATAACACCGGGAGTCATCGTCATCTTGTATGCCTGACCAATTCAAGAATCAATCACATTGCTTCACTCTGGTCCTGTGTTATGGATTATATCAGATAAACCCTTTCAAGCCTTTAAAACAAAACTTTAACAAAGTAGTTTCCTTAGCTTTTAACGGCACTTTGCTTGAATCCTTTGTTGCAAATCAACATTACTGTCACATACAAAAGTGAACATAAAGATTGATGTGGCTGTCAGTCCAAGTCAGCAGTCCTACAACAGTGAGGACCAAGGCTGAAAGACGTTCTATTCCTGAATAATCTCATCCAGCTGATACTTTCTGCTAGAATTCAACAAATGTGACAGTATATTGTTCTTGTAGTGTAATGTCAATGGCGGCGGAAAGTGCTCGAGCACATACGGCTCTACTTCTGGCCCACTGAGGCATTAACGTATGACAGAGTGAGAGAGAGAGAGAGAGAGAACGTGTGTGTAAAGATGAGTATAAATGCTTTGAAGACAGACATCGAGTGTGTGTGCATTTCTCAATGGCGCAGATGTGGCAACTCTGTTGTTTTTCATTACAACATCACGAGATCATGCGACAGACCGTTTTGTCAGGCTTCACATTATGTGTTTGTGACCAATCCATGTCCTCTGAGGAAATAGGTTTAGCTGTGAATGCTCATTTGAAATATGCTAAATGGCAGCTCCTTTAGAGCCTGGCACTGATGCTGCTCGTATCAGTGAAATCAAAACTGGAGAGTATTTCTTCTCAGAGAAAGAGCAAAGAATGCCATTGAGTCGCTTTGGCTTCTCCATCGTTATTGTTCCGATTGATTGGTGTTAGCCAGGGAAAGATGCTGATAGAGATAGGTTCATCGATTGCCTGCCAAGTATTTTTTGAACATCTTGGCCTTGTTTCAAACAGTTTCTCTGATAGTTCTGTGAAACAAGACCCCATCAAAGTTCCTGCATCTTGCTTGCTCAGTGTCAAGGGGGTTAGCTTTTGGCTAGTCACAACTTCGGTCCAGGCTCACTCAAGGTGGACTGACCTTTTCAAATGGACTCTCTGTACTAACACCTGTGACAGTGCTGCTGCGGCAATAGTTTGAAGAAGGCAAAAGATGAAGTACACTGTATATTGCATAGTATACATCCATTTAATCATGGCGGTATATGTTAACAAAGTATGCTCATCTTGAGGTGATCCGACTGATCTCACACTGTAATTCAAACTGCATCTCCTGCATGAAAGACTTATATAACTTGACAAAAAGGATTGTGTTTATTTCATGTAATGTTTCCTTGACTGAGATATACACAAATAAAACAAGAATCCTGCTATGTACACCATAGCATTAACATACCGTACTGTTCTTTAGCTTTTAGAAAGGATCATATTCCAGGCCCAGTTTGGACAAATAATGACATCAAACAAGTGATTTGAATCTTGCATTCAGAAGGAATTTCACTGTTAAACTGTTGTTAATGTTGCCCATACTTCCTGGTCAGAAAAGAAAGTAGCAACATGAGAAAATTTGGAGCTGATGATATCAGTTATATCTCTGTTTTTTCCCCGTGGACTGGCTGAGCTGGCTTTAGGCATCATCATTAAATGAAGAGTTTACTTCTGACTCCAGTAACCTGTTGCCTTCAGGGAAAAGTGCAGGAGCCATCTGTGCAGAGTCAACCCAAACAGCTAAAAGAAGACACTGCATGGGGAACAAATACTATCCATGCTTAACAAATACTATCCATGCTTAATCACATCACCTTAAATCCTTTTTGGCCAATCCTATTGGGCGGCATGGCTCAGGGGTAGAGTGGCCGTCTAGCAACCGAAGGGTCGCTGGTTCGATCCCCGATCCCGGTGACCATGTTGAAGTGTCCTTGAGCAAGATACTGGACCCATAATTGCTCCTGATGAGTAGGTTGGCGCCTTGCATGGCAGCCTCCACCATCAGTGTGTGTGTGAATGGGTGAATGAGATGACACTGTAAAGCGCTTTGAGTGCCGCTAAGGTAGAAAAGCGCTCTATAAATTGAGTCCATTTACCATCCTGTGGGTCAGTGTGCTTCAAATCATTTAATGACTTGAAATTGCTTCAACTCAATTTAAGACCTTGGCAGACTTTTAAGGATCCACCGATACACTTAAGTTGGATCCAGGGACTTTCTCCCTTCAGTAACATGGGTTTTAAGGCATCAGTTCTACAAACTCTGTATTTTATTCTCTAGATGTCACAGTTGATGAGGCCAATTAACTCAAATGCAGAAGTCAACACAGAGAGCTGACATTTTTTTTGCAGAACAAACAAGCAACACCATGAACTAACCAGAGATACAAAGTGATGAGGCTCACAGTTCCAGATAAACTGAGCAAACTCACCAGATAATCTGACCAAGACAGTAGAACAAACAGAACCTGGTGGGAGAGCCCGAAGGCCGATTGAGTAAGAGGCAATTAATGGAGGACTGACGGTGATGCAGTGAACCAAAATTATAGAGAGGAAGTAAATACAAAACCTGATATATGAGGGCAAAACTGAAGAACTTACACTGGAAACAGCGAAAGCTCATTGCTAATTCCATTGTAATATTCTCCACCATTTTGGACTACAAGACAAATAGGCAAATATGCAGGACCTACTGATGGATCTTCATGACAGCACCTTTGAATGCACACTTTTTCTTGATCATCTTGTCGTCAGTCTGCAAACATTATACTCCGCTGTTATCGCTGACGTGTATTCAGTCCAAAATGGTAAAAGCGCTGCCGTCGGTGAAGAGTTTCCTGCCTTGGGCTTCTGCGCTCTTCAAAAGAACTACAAAATGAAACAACTAAAGTCCAAAGCAGAAATAAAAGTCAAAAACAAAGTTCATGATGGAAAACATTAACGACCCCATAGAAGCCAAACTGTAAGGCATTTAATCTGCACACACACACACACACACACACATTACCAGATATTTGAATATTACTACTAATAAATTCATGAATTGTAAGTGGAGGAACAGAAGGTGAGAAGTGCTAAATTACTGCTGATTACTAGTTTTCTCATCAAATTGTAAAAAAAAACAAACACCGCAGACGGCTTTCCAAGAGCCCCTTGATCCAAATACACCCAAATATATTCAGTAGACGATCGTGACAAGAAACTGAATCAGGGGAATGTTATTT
Source organism: Aulostomus chinensis (assembly GCF_037954235.1). NCBI lineage: Eukaryota > Metazoa > Chordata > Actinopteri > Syngnathiformes > Aulostomidae > Aulostomus > Aulostomus chinensis. The sequence goes on from NC_141331.1 coordinate 24,634,305, forward strand.
GCTTGAAAAACCACAATGACTCAACAATTATATTAACCTTGGTTTATTTCTTGAATTGACTATTAAATTAATCAACGAATCATATCAGCATTCATTCATTTGGCCTTTGAAGCAAATGCAATTGATTGCAACTTGACAGTGTAACAAAATGCCACAACGTGGAGAGAAACGAGCCGCTCTTTCACTTCTTGCATCTGCCTCTATTGGTTTATCATAAGTCTCATAAATCGTATTCAAAACAAGGCAACATAACTCCAGCTTACTTCTGCCACCTGCTCTCCTCTAACACGCCATCCTCACACATACAGTAAAACTGCCCGTGATACACACCACAGACACTGAATCAAAGGAGACAAAGATCTGGCAACAGCGGCAGTTTCCTCCGAGGGTGCAACTGAAAACTACAAAGGTCTGAGAAATTGTGTTTAATTTTGTAGTAACATGATGATTTCCTCCTCTACAACTAATAAACTGTTAGTTCGCTGAGTAAAGTGAAGGAGCAGGTAGTGGGTGAGTGCCAGCTGGTCTGGAAACAGTTCTCTTCAGATCCAGCCTCTCTACAACGAACCAAACTCTAGATGAGGCCAAGTGATGACATCAGGGGTCGAGTTACCCAAATATTTTCTGGTATTGACTGAATTGTTGACAGGGTAAAATAGGCTGAAAGAATTCGTATGAACCAAAGACCTCTGGATGACGTCAGCCTTACAAGACTATGAGATGTCTACCTTGGATCCACTAAGTTTTACTCATCTCAGGAGACCCTCTCCATCACCATCCCCCCGCGTGATGTGAAAGCCTCCTCTGTCAGCCAGGCCAAGGATCTGCCAGCGGCCCCTCTTTTTGTGCGCTGAATGGGCACGGCTCGGCCACGTTTTAAGGCACCCTAATGTACCATGGCTGGACCACAAAGGCAGCGTGGTAATTTGCCAGGGATAATGTCGCTCCCTTAATTCGGCCTTAGGAGCCACAAACAGAAACCTTTAAAGAGAATCCTCATCCAAGGATGAGTTCCCTGTCCCCCACTTTTTCTGAGTCCCTCTCACTCCAAGCCTTCTCTCACTCACTGGACTGAAAGGAGCTTGTTTTCTTCCGGCTTATAGTCATCCTGAACTAAATATCAGCAAACAACAGGGGGGCTGGAGGAGACAACATGCCAACCAAGAACGGATTCCCTGATCTCCTTCCAGAGGAGCAGCGAGAACCAAGACAAACACAGAAGACTTTCTTCAAAGCGGACAGAGAGAGGAGTGCCGCCGCTCTGCGCCGATGATGGAAAAAACATTTAGGCCACAAATTGAATCAAGCAGAGTAAGTGAGAGGGAGGCGAGTGCCAAGCAAGGGAAGCACAATTGTAGGCAAATGCCATTGCTGGCCTTTAGGGAGGTCAAATCCTGACACTGAGAGGGGGATGAGGATGGAGGAAAAGTGGAGCATGCTTTTCACCTTCCCCAGCACCATCATAAAATGGTCTGGGCTCTTCTAGATTGCTTTTTTGTTTTTGCTGTTCTTGTTGTGGGCAGTCAAGGGTTGTTTGACCAGATAAATGTCATGTCTCAACCTTCGCAGTGTCTAAACACAAAAGGAGCAAACATTTATGACCGTTTAAAACCTGTCCTGTCTGTTCTACTTGAGTTAAAGCCGGTCTCCATCCAGGCAGTGTGGCCTCCGCTGGTTGGCATCGACAGGTAACGTAGAAGGATGATCGCCTCTGTCTATGTTGGTTGGGGAGTATTTATGATTTTCCACGTTCTTCCGCCTTGAAAAGCCACTTCAACATTCTTTCCTGTAATCTCAAGCTTTTTGTTACCACCTCTTTTAAATTTATCTTTACAGTACCAACAGACAGTTCACTGGTCCATATTCTCATCGATCTGAGTCCTTACTAAGACTAGAAAAAGACAACACAACGTGCGTGTTCTGTGAGTCCAGTATGACATCATCAGGCAAACCTTGATCACTACTCCAAGTGCCAGACTGATTTGGTTTGCAGCATTTCAACGGTTCACAGTCCCACTTATCAAAGTGGTCATGAACTGTTTGATAGTCAACTACATGTCCAGCAGGATTATGGGAGGTTTGTAATCGTTTTGTTTTTTTATTTTAAAAAGACTTACACCTATCTCAACCATCTTTAACTTGCTGTAAGGGATTACATTCTAATTTATTTCCATGCACGGCACAAAGAGCTGTATTTAATACCTTTATGGCCTCGTCAACCACTTCATCTCTATTTGTGCCTTCATTCCTAACTACAATGCAATTTTGTCAAACGGCTGCGAACTGCGATTATTTTGGCTGATATCGCAGTTGCAATATGATTTGCTATATTCCTGCGACTATTGATTTGACATCATTATTGTCATTTTTTTGTGACAAGATCTAATTAAATGATAATAGTGGGGTTTTTGTTGGGGTCTGTGCAACACAAAGATGTCTTCAGAATACTGCAATACCACATTTTGAAATGGTGTTACGACACAATTATCCTTCAGCAAATATTTTGCCTTCCTGCAATTTGAAAATTGCATTCAGCCATTTTTCTATTTCAGTTAAATTCAAATTTATTGTGCAGCCCTCTGAAAACCCCATTATTTCTCAAAAAAACAACAAAAAAAACTGCAAAAACAGGACGTTCTGGGTGCTATTTTTTGTTTCATTGCACATTTCCTGTTCACTTTCCTTTTTTCAGTCTGATAGTACCAGGACTGCAACTAAAAGGGGGTTAACAGGTGTAATAATTACAGTATTGTTGGTTATTATCACATAAACTGCGAGCAGATAAACACAGTGACTAGCTTTTCTAAATGGATGTGATGTCACCAGGTGGTTTGGGACTCATGTGGCATCTCATTTGAAAAACCGTTTCACTGTATAATGTTGATCAGATTCACACTCACGCAGACACAGAGACAGAGGTAAAACCCATCCATTAGCAGTCTGTATGAAGCCCCTTCACTACCCCCCACCCCAACCCCACCTCTCCTGCTCCCACCTCTCTGCTCTTAACTGCTGCTTGTCAAATCACTTCACTCAGACAGAATAAAGGGCTTTCACCAAAAAAAAGCCTGCTCTACTTTCAGCACAGAGGAGAAATGAGACATGAAGAGAGACAGAGACAGAGACAGAGACAGAGAGAGAAAGTGGGAAAAGAAGGTGGCAGTCCCTAATCATCAGAGACATTCACAAGACCAGAGGTAAGCCCAGTTCTTTAAGAGCAACAATTGATGACACGGACGTGAAAAGAAACTTTCTCAGATAGTGCAACAAACAAACAAAGCCTAAAAATTCAGTTGAAGAAAGTAGTCGAAAAAAATTCATGAAAGTAAAAAAGATAAAAGCGTACTCACCAACTAAGCATCACTGGTGTGTAGGGACGGGGCTGAGAGGGCCGTCTGTCCTTTTCAAACCGATTCTGGTCGAAGGGAGAGAGACGGGGGGGGGGAGAGAGAGAGGAGGGGGAAGGGTGAGTCTTTCACTAGCTGCTCACCTCCTTCTCATAAGCAGGGTGCAGTGTCACAAAGGAGCACTGGCGCTCTCATAAACAAACCGCCAACTTTTCAATGGGGCAGGGAAGGCGGAGCAGGAATGGCATTTAAACTGAGACTTTGGGGTTGGGGGTGGAGGGGAAGCGATGCCTTTACATAGAGCGAAGGTCCAACTGGACAATAACAAACCACAAAGTTCAACACAGTTCAAGCCCATTAAATGCTAAATCCCATATAACATGAGGAGCGTTGCGCTGTCTAGAAAAGCACATTCCAGTTTAACAGTAAATTAACAGAAGTAAGTGAAGAGAAGAGATGTTGTTATTGTGTTGAATCAAACACAGATGCTAATATGCAGAGAGCACTTAGGAATCCGAGCTTTTTGATCCCAGCGCCACAGAGCAAATTGGAACAAATAGGCCTAGCTGGTTTCTACGGCAACCTGAAAGAGCAGCTCAGACTTGCTATCCCTCTTGTGGCGTCAGTTGCCTCGATAAGGCTGCTGTTTCCTTCAACGGCACATGAAGCTGACTGACTGATATCACACTAATAATCACACACAGAATGATGCTATTCCTCAACATGAGACTTGAACTAGGCAAGGATTTTGTATTTGACTGATTTAAACTTGGGACATTCGAATTATTATTATTATCATCATTATTTATTTATTTTTTTCCCATCGAACTCATATACTATTTAGCTAAAAAAATTCTGGAAAATACCACGCGTCCATTATGTTTCTCATTTTGTCTCACCGGTTGCTCAAAACTGAAATGTATTCAATTTACCACGACACAGAAAAGACAGCTTGAACTGAAAACTATTTCTTTTTAGATCAAGGATTGAAATGTATCACTCGTGAAAATAGTTTATTAAATATCCATCCAAAATCTTTGGCTGGATGCTGAGAGAGTAGCCACAGGTGGACCCACGCAACCAAGAAGATTTTCTAAACTGCTAATTTGAGAATTTAGAACTGAGAAGCAGGAGGTGTCCACCAGTCGGACAAAAACACTCTGCTCTCCATGACGTCAGCGTGAGATTAGGCACATTCACTGCAACAAGTGAGGAGGAAGAATTCTCATAAAGTGCTTAGTCTGAGACATATAGCCCCCCCCCTCACACACACACACACACACACACACACACACACACACACACACACACACAGGCACACATACACAAAGTTCCCCGTGGTGGTGCCGTCACAGCAGACACTCAGGCAAACAAAGTCTGCTACTTGGCAACGCTGCTAAAATTCAGTAAAACTTGAATGACCAGATGACTGGCATGTGCCATCCAGTCAGACACAAGACAAACTGCAGAGCTGCAGCTTGACAAACACAACACCGCGAGGGCAATAACATCTGATTAGAAAGTCAATGGCAGTTCTAGACCTCTGAATCGCTGCCAGCATCTCTGATGGTCTCCCTGATGCACTAGTTTCAGTCTCGTGCCTGTCAGAACTCAGAAATACTCCTCAACTCCTCTGAAAAAGCGCTTCTTCAATCAACATGCCAAACATTACTGCTCCAGGTGACAGCTTTCACATCCACACCGACTGAAACCACTGCAGGACAGACGCATCAGTCACTGCTCACACTGGGAGAACACTGTTATCACTTCATTATCCCATTAGACGTTTGGGACTCATTTTGTCACATCAACAGATGAATTCTTGAGGTGTGGCTTATTTATTGGGCAACTTTTCAATATTTAGTAGAGAGGGGCCATTTGAGAAGTTATTTCTTGGTATTGTGACAGTAATGCAAAGTTACACACGATGTAATGAACTGCTGATTGTGGAAGAGCCGGACTGAACATGTCACACACTTGACTGATGCCTTGTAACACACACCTTGACAGACAGACTAAGAAGCCTATTCCTGTGCTTTGGAGTACCCAGTCGCGGCAAATGAATGTCAGCTGAGTTTGATTAGCAGTCTGATCATCATTATCACCCTGGCAGCTCTGAATCTGGAGACGTCCCCTGACACCATATGATGACACTTATCGTACAGTAGTGCTACTTCCGATAGCAGTATGACTTCAACTAGCTGGAGATGGGAGTTTCTTGCAATGGGTCTAAAATTGTTCAGCTATCCACGGTGCACCCAACCACCCCCCCCCTCCCACACACACACACACACACACACACACACACACACACACACACACACACACACACACACACACGGTTCTCAGTATAAGAAGTGGTTAGCAATGGTGAGCATCAGACCCAGCAGTGAAAATAAAATTGTCCTAATTAAGCTGAAGTTACTAACTGAATCAGACAGTTTAATGAAATGAGCTAGGTGAGGAGGCTCGTAACCAAACAGTGGGAGCTCACACACACACACACACACACACACACACACACACACACACACACATGCACAGAGGAAGGCACACAAACATTCAAACGTTTGTACTTTATTCTTTCTTCAGGGTAGCAGAGGAAATATGTCTAATTAGGAGCAAATTACTGCCTGAGGCTTTCCAGTTTACAGCAGACAGTAGCAAGGAGCTGTTATTGAACAAACAGCCACCTCACATCCCAGTTTACTGAGCCATGGCACACAAGAACACTTTTACTGTAGAAGAGTCAGAGAAACTTGTAAAGCTGTCGATGTGTAGTTTGATTCCAACAAGATAAAGGGATGTTTTCACCAAACAGTCTTCAAATACTGCACTGGCAGAGAGCCCTCAGACTAATGCTGTTCCCGATGATGAAAATGGAAAGAAGCTCTTAGATGACACATCAATTTCAAAAGCTCAGTATGAAATGAGTATCATGGTTTATGGCCGAGAGGTTAATGCACCGATCACAGGACACAAAATCCCTGCTTTGTAGCCCTCGCTGGAGACTTCAGTTGTTCCCCTCAAGTTATTCCCCATCCTTCCCTCCCCTCTCATTTCCTGTCATTGTTCTATTGTCTCCTGTCAAATAAATGTATTGAATTGGTTGGAAAACAAGTTCATTTCTTCCTGTACATGAATTTAGAGTTCAATTCCATTATATACGGCAAGATTTTGAGGTGGGAAAACGAATAAAAATGGATGTAATAGCAGTGTGTGGCAGTTACAGTGTGAGTAATAAGCCAGAGTTGGAGAGGTGCCTCTCACATATATCCTCCTAATTCAGAGGAAACTCAGCACTAGAGGTCTTCAGGGGTCCATAAATTCTTGACCAAACCCTAAAAGTCCCAGGCTGTAACCAAACTGGACCCTCTTATTGTTTTGTTACAGCCTTTGAAAGCTCAGAACCAGACCAGCGGAGACCTGTGGGGCTAGACCTGTGGGGCTGGGCCTGTGGGGCTGGACCTGTGGGGCTAGACCTGTGGGGCTAGACCCAGCCTGGACCTGTCTCTTATTTGAATGATAGGAAGTGAGAGAGGACAGACCCAGGAGAGAGACACAGACCCGACTGGATCGCAGCGACTCACCTAAAACCTCCCACTGTTTTCTTCGGCTAAGTTCATCACGTTGCATCGATAAAAGACGCCCAGAGGAGACAAAGCAGCACCTTCACATTTCGTCTCTAAAGAAGCTGCTACAGTGCTCTGCTCCATTCTCACAGATGTTTTACAATTTACTGACAACTGTACTTGTTGCTGAATGTATTTTGGCAGCAATTAGACGGTCTTCTTGTCCACCAAGAGCAACTGATTGCTGAAGCCAACCAGCCGTCACAAGAAACAACGCGACCAGAGACGAGGGGGAGAGCTGGGTGATGCTGATGGAGAAGAGATTTAATGCTGCGACTGATCTGAACTCCAATCAGAAAACAAGCATCTTCCAAATTCTTCTTTCTGCAGTACTAATCAATCTGATTACGTGGATATTTCTGCACTGTTTCGTTAAGTTTGTTGAATCGCAATCACCTAAAGCACCGATTCATCTTCGGATGATAGTCAAAACCAACAGCATTGTGTTTTACATTTCAGGGACCACAAGTAAACTAGCAGCAGAATGGTGAGCTCGGCCCTTGTTGGTGGGGAATCCAAGGCCTTGCTCCTTTCTTTTCTGGAGAAGAATGAATAATCCCAGGTTGATTAATAGTGTATGACATGATCCTCTCCATTATGTGATCCAAGGCTCTTACCACTCTGCTCCGCAGAGCTCCTTCATGATTTGCCCATTTGGATCTCAGGCCCGGCAGATCAACCGGAATCATGAAGATATCTGCAAAGTACTATAAGTCCAGCATGTGCATGTCAGTACACAGCACATTCATTCGCTCAGTTATGGATTTAAAAGACAAATGCATGACAACAGGTTTCGTGTGAGCAGTAACAGAGAAGATGGCCTCGTCTCCACTGCCTGCTCACACAGACACACTGAGTCCTGCAGGTAAGCGCTCTTTAAATCAGCTCATGTACCATTTGTGCATTATCTGCTGTAACCGGTTTGCAGTGTGAGAATATGCCATTAAATGTCAAACCTCTGTAGATGTAATAATCAGAATGAGGTAGAAAACATCCTATTTAGTAAATGGAAAAAAAAAAAATCCAAAGGGTGCGTGGAGTAGTACATCAACAAATCATCAGATGTGGCACCAGCAAATGTGAACAGCTCTGGAACGTTCACCTTTAAACAGTGCAAGCAGACCAGTATCCAGTGGTTATCACAGTAACCTACTATGATAGATCTATTATCTGACAAGATATTGCAAAGATATTAATATTGTGTGGAAAAAAACAAACATTAAACATGTTTTTACTCTGGAGTTTCCATTGAAAATAGCATGTGGCTCGTGTAATTCTATATGACAGCAATGGGGAATGGGAGAAGCCGCTGGCACTATTCCTCTCACGCCACCTTTTTTCACACAGGAATAAATAACATTTGGTGGGGAAAAATGTGTGATTTTTACCGTGCCAGTACAACACAATCAACTGAAGATACTTCAGAGAGAGCGCGACAGCAGTGGCAATTACATCGGCCAAATGATCGAACACATCCACGCGGCTGGAGGTGGTTGTTGCAGGAGTCCACAGTCGCATGGCTACACACACAACAACACACATGCATGCATGCTGCTGACCAGGTTGACTCGCACTGATGAGATGGTTTGACTTGCACAACCCGAAACCACAGCATCCATTACCTTTGTGGTTCTGCTCCCATCTCTTTCTCTACCTGGCTTTCCGTAACAGTTTCACATGTCCACGGATTTCCATCATAGCACTTGACACCTGTTTATACGTAGCCTGACCTTTGAACCCACACTCCATTATCTCAGCAACAACCTCTTAAGGTTAGTGCAAAGGTCACTTGTGTTATTGAAGGAGTGGTGACAAATGGGAGAAAGGTCACAGTTAAGAAATAAACCAGGCCAGAACTCAAACACCACATAGGGAATAAAAGTAATGAAGTGGCGAGGGAGACAACCACGCATATATGTGCTCCAAGTGTTATATAAATATGTGAGCGTTCATGTACTTCTATCTTTGACAGAAGCAATCTCAGACCTTGTGTCATGAGCGTAGTGTTTTATCTGATTGCTCACTAAGCTAAAGTGGGTCTCTGTAGTAATTAAATGGCAACTCAATTAAAGCAGCCTTGAGCAGCTAATGCATCAGTGTTAGCTTTCACTCCTCAAACTGCACAGCTGACCAAGTGGCATGGAGAAATGATAGAGAATTAACATTGCTATTTAAATACACCACTAGATGTGATTCCATGTCGCCTTAGCTTGTACATTGTACATAGTTTGTACTACATTGCGCGCGATATTCGAGTGACGCTCGATGAAATACTGAATAGTGATAATGTATTTTGTTGACATACAGAAGAGGGAACTAGTGTTACCATGTGACTTTGACATCATCACAACTAGCTTAATAGATGTGTTTTCAGTATGATGATGTTTGTAGTTAGCAGCTCTTGAGACATGAATGTGTGTTAATGTGTGGTACTCTAACATTTTATTCTGTAGTACAGAATGTAAAATTAACATAAGCTTGTGTGAACCTTTGGAAACGTATTGACAAGCAAATTAACTGCTTGAAAAAGCACATCTGGTGTGGAAAGACCATAAAAGGGCAGAGTTGGAACAAACTATGGCAGAAATCACTCTGGGTTATGGGTTCATCTCACTATGACATGCATGCGGTTCAGTTTAGCATGAATAAAAAGCCCTTGTTGAAAGTTTGCTCCATTTTCCATCCCTTTGCATCGTTGTTTCTATGCCAGTGAAGTCACAGTCCCTCACCAAAACTAAACAGCTCCCCTCTGCCCACCAAGAGTCTGAAACACTTGGTCCCCTCTTTATCGGCCCTCCCTGCAGTAGCAGGTATCATGAATGGGGAGTACTCTGTGATTGCTATTTTAAACTGCATAACATGTGTTGTGATTCGTGTATTTTAAATACAGATGTGATATTAAATCGTCTATATTTAATTATTCACATTCCTCTATCATCAAGCATAAAGGTCTACAAATTTAATTGCGACTAATGTGGCCTTGGTGTTATTGCATACTATTTTTAAAATTTTCCTTTTACGATTCTTTTTAATCAACGGCCAAATAAGCCTTTGTGTTAATTAACCTCTTACTGCATGCCACAAAAGTCTTTAAAGCAGTATTATATAGAATGTGATAATAAACCCTTCACCATCTCTGACTTGTGTTTTAGGCCTCGACTCTATTTAAAATTTCATTGCTATATTGGGGGTCTTTATTCATTCAGTTTAACCAACCCTGGGGATCTGTTTTTTTGGTCACAGTACTGTCTTCTTTGTGTGAATGGAACATAGCCTGTATACAGTATATGTTGGTATCAATGGAGTATTTTATGTGCGCTGATTTCTACTATGTTGTTTCTGGTTGTGTGTTGTACTGGACATTGATCTTGATCACAATTTTGGCTCCCTCATACCACAAATACCGTAAATGACCAATTAATAGCCCCGTGTCAAACTGCCGCCGGGTCTCATATAATGGCCGAGGGTCCGACCTCATTTTGTAAAATAGACGCCTGTCTCAAATAAACGCCAGGTTCGTTTAAACGCCTGGGGGCCATTATTTGAGATTCATTTTATCTTAACTTGGTTTCATGTAATATTTTGCAATTTATTTTAACTTACCAGTCATTTATGTCGCATGACGTTAGCGCACCGCAAACAGCAAATCTTCAAGCTCATGGTTCCATGCAGATAAAGAAAAAAAAAAAGATCTACACGACGCGTTGTGAATGTGTAGATCTGCTATTTTGGCCGCATGAGACTGTCGTGGAAGTCGAAGTCCACGGGCCTCAAGTTGTCACGGCCTTTTTCTTACTAATAAAGTGTTCTTGTGTAAAGTGTTCTGTGGACAATCTTGATATTTGCACTGCTGTTCTTTAAAGTACTACAGTATATTGTTATACCTTGTATACCTATTGCTAAACACAAAAAAAAAAAGGCCCAGTGCTGGCCAGTGCCAAAATAAATAAAAGCCTGTTACCAACAGACGCCTGGTCTCTTTTAAACGCCCAGGGTCCACATCGGTTTGGCAAAATAAACGCCCGGGCTACTAATTAGTCATTGACGGTAAATGCATTCTTGACATTTAAAAAGTCTATCAGTAGGAATCTCTGCTGTTGCGCATCATCAAATCAGGCACTTCAAAAGCCAGCCACTAGGGGGAGGTGTTTATGTGGAGCTGTCATGCTGCCTTTAACAACATTTCCCTTCTTGTCGTGGCTGCAGCCAAGGGAAGAGGAATAAAAGAAAGAACAGGCAACAAAGTGAATAACAAATGTGTGGAATAGTAGGTGATCTAGGCCCTTGAAACAAATCAGCATCTGTTGCTAAGGAGTATTCTTAAGTTGGGTGAGGGGATGCACAAGGACATCACATGCAGAGAGCGCTGAAGACTTGAGTCTGTAACGCAAAGCAGCACGACTGACTTATTCAGCCGCCTGTGAAAAACATCACAAACTGTTCTTCAAGGAATCCATGAATGCTAAGAGGAATAACATCAATAACGCTCACCTCCCTGAGTCCCTGTCCGTGGCACTTCAGACACCAATAACAGCAACACGGTGCACCATCATTGTAACTTTCAGTCCAATCCCATTCTATTAGGCCAAAGGTGAGTACAAATATATTCATATTTTAGTTTAAGAGTCTGGATGTACAACTCATTAAAACGAATGTCGCACAACTTGGAGCTGACCGCAGAGGTGTTTGTGGAGCAAAATATTTGTATTCAGTGAAAATAAAAATATCTGGTTCCTGAAAATAATGGAAAGAATCATGATAAATAATAATAATTTCAATAGTCAAAGTGATGATTAAACTTTTGGTCACAATCATAACATTAAAAACTATTTTTGTTGGAAAAGTCCTCTCACGCTGATTAGCGTGCAAGCGATCTTCAGTGTTCCAATTACAGTCTGTTGGTGCAGAGTGAAGTGCACAGTGGGGTGCTGTGGATAGCCTGCAGGCAGCCAGAAGTAGCCAAAAGGCTTCTGCGGTTCTGGCAAGCCAGCAGAATAAAGATCCAGTTGACTGACCACTAAAACCTCCCTTAGCATTTCTGCATTTGAACAAAAGGTGATTACTGACCTCCAATCAATCTTCAATCTTCGGTTACTTTACCTCCAAATCTTGCTGATTAAAACTGATCAAATTCTGGCTTTAGGAGAAGTTGGATTCAGTGCTGGAATTTAAAATGCCGTGAAAAGCCAACGCCAGAGCTCTCAGTGGCCATAACTCTGACGTATTCAACATACAAAAATTACACGAGCAGGAGACTGAAGCAGCTTCCCTGCAGCGTCCAGCATGTGCTCTCCATAATCCTGAAACTTGAAGCTTCCTAACACAGCTCTGAGAGAATATCCCCAACAACGCACATACAAGCCCTCCATCCCTCATTATCCAAAAGACTTGATCTCTGTTTCCTCACTTATTTTTCTTCTACCCCACATCTCAACTGAGAGAAGAAAAAAAAAAAAAAACACTTGACGGTAGTAACATCATTAAAACCTGCTGCACAGCCCTACGATTCGGCTAAATCCCCCGACTTTGTGGGTGGAGAGAAGCTGCACTCAAAAACACAGAGATTCTTTTATGCAGTCCTGAAGTGGTTACTTCTCTCGAAGGGGGATGAACCGCATGAGGCACCATTTGCACCTGCCGTTCACATGCACCTACCAAACACCGTGCTCTGAAAGTAGGAACAGAGGGAGGGTGAAAAAAGATAACTCCTTTTCCTCTGAAGGAAGGAAGAAAGAGGAGGGGGAGGATGAAAAACAAGGGGACAAAAGGAGAGAGAAGCACTGCATCAGGCACCTTCCAGAGAGAGTTTGCCTGCAGACATCCCACACAGAACAAAAACTTGTTTGGTTGGCTGTTTGCAGCTGCATGAAAGCAATTTCAAACACAGAAGAAAACAGCTGTATTATGGCAATTAGCAGCCTTTTTGCTGTAGATGCTACAAAGCTCATGTGCTTTTATACCCTTCACTATGTAAATTACTCATGGAAAATTGACTGAAATGTTCCCATCAGCCTAATGTATTATGTGCATTAGGCTAATATAGCTTTCATCCATCAGAGCTAAAACACAGCTCCTCATGCGAGGCATATATGGAGAATGACAATGAGCCCAGCCAGGAGCTTTTGCAAACATGAGCTGAGGTGTCCCTTTAACCACTGATGTCACAAACATGTTCACTCGTCTTCAGCTTTAAGAGCTCTCCATTCTGCTTTTAGCCAGATTCAGGGACCCGGTGTCCAAGATAACGAGATCCGATCCAGGCAAGTAAAAGTATCTGAACTCCTCATGAATACTTTGGGCCCTATTTAAGCGACCTATGACGCTAGGCAGTTGGCAGATGAAAGAAAATGTGTGTGCCATGTATTTGCTTGAAGCTTGTTCAGCTTCACTGTGGTATTTAGAGGGCGCGTCATCAGCGTGCAACCATGGCGCACGGTGCAAAGAGGCAGTCCTGAGACACTTAAAGATTCCTGGAGTGTTTCATGAATGACATCACTCAAACCAACCAGAGTCCCATTCCCTTTAAAGCCCAGGGAGCACCACACCACTCCTCATTAACATATTTAAGCAACTATGGGAGCAGATGGAGCGATGTTCATTTGTTAAAGAGGTGTAAAAAGGTCATTTTCACTGGCTTGAAACGAGCAATGGCGCCTGTATTTGACCGAAGAGGCTGCACCACGCTTAAAATAGGGCCCTTTGTCTACTTACGAGCAATCTTACTCTCAGAAGTCCCAAAACAGCCAGGAAATAAAACACAGGTGAAAGGAAAAAGTCCAGATGCAGAGAGTTTATTCGCTCTCAATAGATAAACCCAAGTCATCTTGTGGAGAAGACTAATTCAGAGTGCTATACATAATCCTTAAGAACTCTTTTCTCCAGGCGGGAAGATCTTCTTACATAAACATATCAGGAACTCCCAGAACATCGCCATTTTTGGGAGATATAATTTTTTTTACTAGCATGGGACTCTCAGAAAGTCGTGAGGTTTCTACCCTCAATCAGTTCCAACCTGTTCTCGGCAGATTTGTCCCATCTATCCTTCTTTTTCTTTTTTTTTTTTACTTGAATACATTTCAGGCTACATGCTGAATCAAACTTTACTGATTACTTTAGCTATTAGATAGTTTCATCAGGCAACAGCTACATGTATATGGCACCTATTGCTCATGAAAGAGAATGCATGAATACTTTGGTCTAACAGGGTGCAATGATTAACAGCATCACGGGACATGTGATGATTCTGCATTTGATTTGTTTTTCAATTTTATTTGTACGGCACCAAATCCCAACAAAAGTTCTCCCATGACTCTTTACAGGTAGAGCAGGTCCAGTACCACACTCCTTCAATGAACCTACACCCAACAGTTCTCCATCAGCAAGCACATCCTGCAACAGCGGCGATGAAAACCTTCCTTTTAACAGGCAGAGCAGATCCAGGATCAGTGGGGACGGCCTTCTGCTTTGACCGGCTGAGGGGAAAGAGAGCAGGAGTGTGGGGTAGAGACAAAGACAGATAATGGAGGAAGACATTTACGCAGAAGGAAAGAGAGGGACAGAGGGAAAGGAGGAGAGACTGATGGACAGACAGGGACTTGAGCAGGTGGGGCTACGGGTGGCAGCTTGAGCCTCTTCAGGTCTGGAGCCTCCTCCAGCAGAACCCGGGATCTGGGATGCGAGGAGCCTGAAGGCTCCGGAGAAAATGGATTCTGCTTTGATTTATTCACACATCGTGATGATGATAGCTGTTACGTGGCTGTAATGAAAACTCTCGACAACACTGGCCGAATGTGTCAGTGCCCCATTGAGCCACGATGACATTAATGAGTTCCAACAATCTTTTTTTTTGTGGTTCTCTGTCAACGATTTCAGTTCCTCCTAAAAGCATTGCTACTGCATCAGCTCTTACATATTGAACCTCCTGACACCCTACAACAGTCATTCGCAACCTTTTTAAGACAGGATCCCCTGGAGATCATCAGTTTGAGGTTTGCAACCCTCCCTTCCAAACTGTGTGGCCCAAAAAAAGAATCACAAATTCCATTTTAGCAAAAATGTAAAGAAAAAACTAACCCTACACTAAAAAAATAACTGCACCACTACAGTATTGCTAATGTGTGCTTTACTTTATTTAAAGAATGGAAAGAAATGATCTTATTACTGAGGGGCTTACTTGGCCTTTTAACATGTAAAATAGAAGTATATGCCGTAGTCCTACATGCCTTAGTATAAGAATTGTTTTTTATTGTTGTTGTGGTACTTGGTAGTATTCACACGAATCTTCATTGTTTAACTGCAGAAGCTCTTTGGCTCTCACAGACTAACTCTCCATGCCAGGACAGAGACATCCCGAAAATAATCTGGCAAGTGACGAATGCATCTGAACCCCCAGGCTGAGATCCACTGGTCTAAATTAGTCAACTGTATTATACTTTAACACAATGGCTTCCATAATTTGGACAAAGTGGTCAAGCACAAACCATCACCAAAGAAAACTAGCCTGTTTTCATCGTCAAATCTTTTCACTTGGGCTGCGACGAATCAAGACTATGACAACACCGCTGATTAAATTTGCATTGCAATTCTGCAAGAATAGTGAATCAGTATAAGAATGTATTGGGATTTGTTTGTTTTTTGATCCATACAACAAGATTAATACACTGAATCACTTTTTTATGTGAGGCCAAAATTAAAATTACACAAATTAAACACCTTTCACATAAAGTTTTTCTTTACAAAACCCTAGACTTCATCCAAAAGCAGTGAATTAAAAGTTTATAATTAAGTTTTTAACTAAACTACAGGGATAACTGCAATTTTTAGCTGTTACTGATATTATACAAGTTGCAAAAGGCAACACATAGCAAGTAGGGAGGGTGGCGACGCTGGTCAGGACGAACTGAAAAACGAATCATCTGTTGTCAAGAATGAAGTGAAATGGTTGGATAAACAAAAGGAGAGAACAGCAGGCAAGAAAAACACAGAAGACTCCACAAGGACTGACACAGCAAACCAAAACTGAAGCACTGACGCCTGGAAACACACAGGCTATCATAGACGAAAGGAGATTTTCAAAATAAAACAGGAACTTACAACAAAACGGGCTGTGTCATGAGACATGGAGATACAATAGAGAAGAATTAGAGATGGGGCATCAGAACGTGAATTTCAGAACTGGTGCTGATATTGACTTTAGTCACATATCAGCTGACTTCACGCACAGATCAAATGTCCCAATGAAGGTGAGTATTAATGGACTGATTCTGACTCCAATCCATGGCTGGACCGTGAAGCTGTGACGTAACATGAAATACATCCCTAAACACATACACAGAGGTCAAATACATTTACATTTAAATTCAAAGCAATTCTCTGTATTCGTGCTGTTTGGTTTATTGCAGCCTCCTAATGTAACCTTCAACATAAGGGCAACAAAAACTATGAGACCATCCTGGAAAAATGAGCCCCGACATCAGAATCCACATCGGTATCAGCAGATGTCAGTCCTAATTAAGAAGAATGACCGAACATGGAAAACAAGGAATACCAAGGATCAACGATCACGAGAAAAATAAAATGTGAATGATATTAATAAGGGTAGTTCTCAACTGTTGGGTCATGACCCAGAAGTGGGCCAAGTTGGTAGTGGACTTCAGCCTACAGTTGTTACCTCTATGACACTTCCTGTTCATTTCTAGCAAATAAAGCCGCTAATTGAAAGTATGCGAAAGGAACATTTTTCTCATGCACCACCACCAGCTGGTCACTGTGGTTGAACATTATACTCTTGTCTCTTGTGATACTGACATGACGTTTTGTATCTCAGCTGCAGCCTGCGTCATTTTTCATCGAATAAATTTGAGTGGAAAAAGTAGAATCTGCTAAATTTGGATTGTTAACAAACAAACAAAAAATTGGAGGTCCTATGGAGGTTTGAGCAGCTGAGAAACACCACCTTCAAAAAAATATCATACAGAAATGAATTGGAGTTTTACCTCTTCATGTTTCAATCACTTAAAAACCGGTAAAAGGAAAAAAATCACAGCAGAGGTACACTTAAGTATTGTTTTTACAACAGCAATACCAACTAGATGAAGTATTTTTGCATTATTGCAATTGCAACCTCATGCTGTACCTCGGAACTCCATCAGAAGTAGCAAATAGCAAGCATACTTGTGATAAATTGGTAAAATAGGGTTTGTTAAACAGGTTTTTAGTGACAGAGAACCAACCTCAACTAACCCCTGCACACGAACCCATCTAAGGTTTCTTTCATTTTGAAGTGGCCAGCCTGGAGAGTGAGAGATGGTTGCAAAGAGAGAGAGTAGATAGAAACAGCTGCCTGCGAGTGATTCATCTTCCCAAGCCAGGCTTGGTCAGGTGGACACAGAAGTGCAGGCCACATCTGGTGTTAATCAGTGCAAATCCCACCTGGAGAAGAGGCTGAGAGAGTCCAAAAAAACACAGAGAAAGCAGCTTGATAAAAAGCAGAAAGAATGTTTGAGAGAGACATCAAGCGAAAAATGACAAGTTAATCAACAAGAGAGTGACATTGGGGATCTGTTGCTCTAATGAATAAAATAGAGATAAACAAGACACGGGGCTGAGACGGTGAGAATTAGAGCGTTTAACACACAAGGGGCTGGCAATCCAGCTCAGTCCATCTTTTTAAGTGCAGGAAAGAATCCGCTTTTCATCAGATTGGTGGAAGGATATAACTAAACAGACAATAGGGTCAGGTAACAGTTCCTGTCTTCTACTGAACCCCTCTCCTGGGACGAGAGCAGATGAGTTCCTGACTTTCTCTGGGAGAGCTGCAGAGGGTGTTTGATTAAGTCATTGTGTGTTTACAGCCACAGACTCATCCATCATATGCCCCGTTTGCTTAACAACTCCTGAAATTGCAGTACTTAGCAATTAAGATTGAATTGCAGAACGGAGAGACAGGTTCAAATTATATGTGACGCAGTAAAGGAGGCAATTAATTTGGGTTCAGAGAGAGCATGGCCTGAGGAGGGGTGGGCGATCGCTACGGGGCGTTACACCGTCTGAGTGTGTCTGTGCATGGTATCCCAACTGATTCCCCAAGAAGACGAGTTCAAGCCAACGTATCATTTCCTCACCTCTGGAAAAAAACCTTGAATAAACTTAAGGTGCCTTCTGCAGAAACAGCATGAGGCAACACAAGGATGTTTGCAAGTGATACATAATTAATTTAGGTTTCATCTGCCAAGCTAAGAATGTTTGCTCACACAAGCGGCACACTCCAATCAAGGTTGTGATTCAAGCTTCTCTCTCCTGTCAGCCTCTCTACGCAGCAGATCAAAGCTTTCCGGCATTAATGAAACCTCTCCAATGATGGTCCAACAATGACATCACCTTTATTCAACGTCTGTTTCATTACACTCCCCAGTATCCACTTCAAACAGACATAAACTCATTTAACTCTGTCTGCCCCCCGCCAATGACAAGACACTCAGTTAATTTTTATTTTCAATGGCGCTGTTCCAGATCATCTGACAATGAAAAACACAACATCACAGTTGAGTGCGTCTGCAATGTGTGTCTGTCACAGTGACCTTGACCTTTGACCACCAAAATCCTTTCAGTTCATCCTCAAGTCTGAAATTCTCGCCATGTGTTTCTGAGATGTGTGTTTATGTGAGATCACAGTGACCTTGATCTTTGATCCTTCACTGCCAAAACCTTCTCAGTTCTTCCGTGAGTCCAAGTGTACATTTGTTTCAAATGTGAGGAAATTCCCTCATGGCTCTCTGGAGATATAGAGTTTATGTGTGTGAAGATCATATATATATATATATATATATATATATATATATATATATATATATATATATATATATATATATATATATATATATATATTCCTAGGACTTGCTGGCATGTGGCAGGAGACCACATTGATCCTCCCTGCCTCCTCTTAGCTCTGCACCTGCATCCTCATCATTTGAATGAGCCAGATTGTCCTCCAGCAGCTAGAGTGAAGTCTTGGAACTTTCGTACGGGAGGAGTTGTATGCCAGAGGTGATTAAGAGCTGAGGGATCCCACCCCCAACTCTGGCCTTCTCTGGCTCTCTAGAAAATGAGCTGACAGGCTGGTTGGCGAGCCTGCTGCTCAAAAGGCTTGGACACCCCCTCTCCATATTAAGATACAGTACACTTCCAAGCATGTGTCAGCCAAAAAACATACATAATCTGTATTTATGTTTGCTAAATTAGTATATGTAAACACATTCAGTACTGATCTAATTATATTTACAATAAAATATTGTACGGTTGTGCCGTGGTCAGCACTGCCACCCCCCAGCAAGAAGGTTCCGGGTTCGAGCCCCGGCTCGGGCACGGGATCTTTCTGTGTGAGTCTGCATGTTCTCCCTGTGCCTGCATGGGCTCTCTCTGGTACTCCAGCTTCCTCCCACAGCCCTGCCATGGACTGGTGACCCGTCCAGGGTGAACAATTTTGGTTGGTGGATATGGACACAGAGCCAGAGAAAGAAAAAATATGTATTTTGTTTGTGTATGTATATATATATATATATATATATATTATAGGGATAAATCGTATCCCTATCAAAAAGTATCGATCACAATGATTGTATTGTGGAATGAATGGTCACAATAGAAATGATGGACACGAGAAATCCCAGTTTTGTAGGTAACTGCATGAAGCACAGAGTCAGAGCTTTCCCAGTTACTAAATCTTAGCCTCAATGTCGATGTTATTTAAGTCACAACCTGGTAATTAAAGATATTCCGATTATAAGACATGAATGTGGCAGATGGATGAGAGTTGCTGCGTGATGTAAACATTGCAAAGCAGACAAATTTGTGATTCTGTTCCGTATCAATAAACTTACCTCCAGTGGGGAGAGTGGAGGCAGGATGATGTGCTCATAATCTTGATAGATGCACCACAATGAATGTGCTGTCATAAATCATTCATAGGAATAACAGCCTAAAATGGATTTGACTCAGTCAGCAAGAGAGCCCATAAAAAAGCCAAAATTTATTGAGAAAATGGTTGTACAAACATAAAAAACTCATCCAGGGTGCATTAAATCTTCACAGCCAGCATCCAGTTCAAAAAATAAAGCTCATATGTTGCATCAATCCACTCAGCAGTGATTATGACCCCTCTGATTGACTGGAAATAACGCTTTTATCCTCTGCCAAAAAAAAAATTCCCCTTTGCTCTTCTCAGTTTTGCACATCTCCAATAGCCCTGGGTTTACAATGGATTGAAATCCTCCACCTGTGGTGCATCAGCCTGGCACAGAAAGTAAAGAAAATCAGAAGCACCGAAGTCCACAGAAGATGGCCTGGGGTGGCTTAAGTCTTTCAGTCATTGTCAATTTCCAGTGCCAACCAGTAGTTTGGGTGTCCCTGGAGGCCTGGGGTGAGCGCGCTCGATCACAGCCGGTGTCAGGAACACACCAACACACAGGCATATACAGCAGCACAGAGGACTCGTCCTGTCCGCAGTATCAAATGGCTGTTGTCAGCATGGGGGGGGGCGGGGGGCGCTGGAGCCAGGCCAGGTCATTTCACTCCAGAAAATTTCATAGCAACAAGGTCATTCGCCTGCATCACAGCACTCAGCAGCTTTCGTCATCTCAAAGTTCTACAATCATTTTCAGTACGCTATCAGGGTTTTTTCCTACTGATCTCAATCCACCTCACTTAAAAGCTACAGAACCACTCCACTGGGTTACTGCTTCATTACACACAGAGCAAAAGATCTCTTTCAGTTCTAGGCAGCTAAAATGCAAAGGCTCCTAGTTGATTTGTCCTTTTACAAAACGAACCGTGATGTTCTGTTTTTCTGTCCATATTACTGTTCATGTTATATGAGTACGGAGCACTTTGTTGAAATGTAAAAATGTGAACGCTGCCTTTCGACAAGCTCCCATGGGCTTCGAAAGCATTTCTGAAGCTACGTAGAATGTCGATATTCTTCATCTTAACGATAAATTACTAATATTCTACCAGACACTAACTGATTTTGAAATGAATAACCTTTATGGTAAAACTGATGAGAGAAACCTAGTCTTACTAGACACTGCATTTCTAGATGCATTCAAACAGATTTCAGCTAAAAACTGAAACAACTGCCAACTATTGAACAATTCGAGTTCAAGCGATAGCTAAACCACAGTGTATTTTGCCTTTCACAGACACACAAATGTATGTCTTGTTTTTTACAGCTGCAGAGCCAGCCACCTATAGTTGGATGTTTTTCACCAGGAAGAATGTGATATATTAATCCTTTTATATTGGTTATGCTGATATATCCATTCAATTTTGAAAGCACTTTGACGCGTCCCCTTACAGAAAAAAATGGGAATTTCACTCATTGAAAAAAAATCACTGCATGATTTCCATATGTGCTCCACACACATGCTGCAGCGTGTGGCAGCATATACAGGTATGTAATCACTCGTGTCCAAATGTACATACATGAGTGGCACAATAATGTGTTTTCTGTCAGGGTTGTCCAAATGTGTTTCTTTTGTTAACAGCTGACAGGCTGCTAGGAGAGTAAACAGGTACACCAGGTGATTAGGAGCAGCATTCTGCTGTGCAACCATAACACTGCGACATGATAGATGTTATATTCTGTTGGCAACACCTGCAGAGCAAGCTTATGAGAAGCAGAAAAACAAACAGCTATCTTCTACATGTCTAGCTTAGTGCCAGGATTCCAAATGCATTACCTGGTGAAGATCATAAAAATCATTTTTAGTGTTTGATGCACGTCATCCAAGGCACAGAACTCATTAAAGTTGAAATAATTTAAGGTGCCTGGCATTTAAATAAATCTCACAGGAGTATGCAGCTACTGGAAAATGCTCAATTAGATCACCTGTGAGTTAGCTTTTTGGTACAAAAACACATCATCCTATGACGGACAGACACTGAGACGGAGAGACAGCGAGGACAGCTGAAGTCAAACACAGGATCACCACGCACCGCCCCCGACCCCATCTTTTATGTAATGTTTATGCCTGTCACCGCAGAGCACAAGCAGCCCTCTGTCCCATGCCGTCTTAATGAAAGGGAGCACGTCTACAGCAAAGTCAAAGACACACGGGCACGGCCACCATCACCATCGGTTTATAAATCGCCAAGGATGTCTGGGCGTCAGGCCAACGGGGCACGCTGTCGAAGCAGCAGGGGGGACACGCAGGAGACGCAGGAAAGTCTGAAGGGTTTGCGACCACAGAGCTGAAGCAAAAGAGGTGGCAAGAGGAGAAAGAAGTCCCTGGTGTTGTCGTACAGTTTGTTAAGCGCAAGACTAGATCAAAACCCGGTCTACCCCCAGACTGTGTTAGAGAACGTGTCTAGTTTGTCACAGGTGGTTCAGGTAGTCTGTAAGAATCTCTGGATAGAAAACGCTCATCTGCAACATCTTGTCTCGGTCCCAGCTGTAGAATCTGTTGTAAAATACACAGTCATTACTGGAACGGGGAACACAAATAAATGCCACAGCGGCTGCACCAGTTAGTTAAGTTAGGTTACACCTCCCTGCTTCCTGGCAACCCTCCTGATATCTGTCTGCAGGTCCCCCTCCCTGCCCCAGACGCCAGGTCGATAGTTTGAGGACTGAACACCGGAAAAGACAAACATCATGTATGTGTATGAATGTGTACTTTTACTTTGGATATTAAGGTTAACTCAATTTAAAATACTTCCCTACTAGTAGAATTCTGAACGGACATATAAACTTTTAACAAAGTACCATCCATCTGAGTACTTAAAACTTTTATTTGAGTGGAGGAAATGTATACTTCTTCCACCACTGGCAGTAACTCCCAAGAACACAAACACGACTAAAGCATAAGCTTTGCTGAAATTATTTTATAGTATTATTTACAATACAACTTGGTCATGTCCATCCATTATTTCTATAAAATACACACTCAAAAACTAATGTACGAGACAAGAACAGTTCTGGACGTGCAGGCAAACATTTCAGTTCCTGCAACACCACCAGACCTGCACCTGTGATGAGTACTTTCCGTTCACCCTCTCAGCGACGTGTATTTTTACTCATTTAGGTACACACTGGTACCTCTGGTTAGAACATTTGGAATAATTTCTTTAAACTCAGTAGCAGCCCCACTTCCTTGATACCATGAACCACACAATTCCTTCAATTCATTTCTCATTATTTAAAAGAGGAAAGTGATGTCTTGGATTTTGTTCTTTTATTACAGATATAATCCAATAAATACCGTGCTTTTTGGTTTTTTCTAAGTGGTAAATGAAAGGGGAGGGTCAAAATTCCTTCTGTCACAGTTGATTAAGTAAGGTACTGATAACCATTTGACAACGTGTCACTCAAAAAATATCAGAGCGCTCAGCCACCCTGGGGTGGTCCACTTTCAGATCCGGCTAATATGTGAGTTTTTATGGGCTTCAGTATGAAGAATTCCCTAATAATTGCTATGACAATGTCCTGATCATCTATTTAGATTCAAGATTCAAGAGTTTTTATTGTCATATGCACAGCAAAACAGGCAGTTATACGATGCAATGAAATTCTTATTCCGTTCATCTCCCTAAAAAAAAGACGACATCAAAAATAAAGAACAGGAGAAACAATAATAACAATAAAAACAACAATGAAGGTTCCGGGTTTGAGTCCCAGTTCGGGCATGGAATCTGCATGTTCTCCCTGTTCCTGCTGGGTTCTCTCTGGTACTCCAGCTTCCTCCACAGTCCAAAAACATCAAGGGGGGACCAGGTTAATCCAGACTCTAAATTGACCGTAGGCGTGGCTGTGAGAGCCAATGGTTGTTTGTCTGTATGTGTTGGCCCTGCCATGGACTGGTGACCTGTCCAGGGTGAACCCCGCCTCTCGCCTGAAGGCTGCTGGGATAGGCTCCACCCCCACAACCCTTAACAGGAATAAGTGGAAGAAAATAGATGGATGGATGGATGGAGTGTGTTGCGTGCGGTGTGTGTGAGTGATTCATTGAGAAGCCTGATGGCCTGTGAATAGAAGCTGTTTACAATGAAACAAATCCGTTAATTCCAGTACAAAATTTTGACAGACATGACAAGACATCATGATTGCTTTAATTTTGAAAATCTTGTGATTCCAATTTATTTGTTTTTTGTTTATTCACTAAATCTTTCCTGACTGACGGCGAAATCACACTTGAACACTGCTTTTTGAAAATAAATTATTATTGGTTCTTACACAGCCCTTGCATGAACCTGTTTTGTGAAATGAAAGGTGACTATAGGTCACCACTGTGCCTGCTGCAGGTATAAATTATTACAATGTTGTTGGTTGTGTCTACTCCCAGGAGGTGAACGCAGACTGGCAGAACTCAGTGTAACAGCAGCGGCCACCAACCCGCTGCAGACACACAAATTAGCCCAGATCTTGTTTAGTTGTCATTGTCTTGCAATAACTCAATTTATGCTGCTGCATGTCTGCTGGTCCACCAAAAAATGATCACTATTGATATTTAAATTATTTCACTGGTTAAATCCCAACATAAGAAACAAACTCAGGCATGCTGTGACTCCTAATAACCTCTCACACTGTATTCGAATATCGAGCCCCGGCACAGGGTCTTTCTGGGTGAGTCTCCATGTTCTCCCTGTTCCTGCTGGGTTCTCTCCGGTACTCCAGCTTCCTCCCACAGTCCAAAGACATCAAGAGGGACCAGGTTAATCCAGACTCTAAATTGACCGTAGGTGTGACTGTGAGTGTGAATGGTTGTTTGTCTGTATGTGTTGGCCCTGCCATGGACTGGCGACCCGTCCAGGGTGAACTCTTAACAGGATAAGCAGAAGAAAATGGATGGATGGATTCCCCCCAAAATACACCTGAATCTAGATGCAAATGAGCCACCAGTTAAGTTATCTACACTGAGTGCTCGAAATATTTATGCCAGGTGAGAGTTGTCATCAGCATGCATGTAACACATCTGCATGTAATAAGTCTATTTGATCTGTGCCAGCCTTCTGTCTAAGCTGCAGTCATTAACCTCTAAAACCCTCAGAGCTCCTGGCTACAACTGAAAAAAAAAGTTGCTGAGTGGTGTTTGAATGAACTGCGGGAAGACGGCCTTTCCTGCCGTTGTCTCACTCTTCCCTGAGGGTGTCATAATTCACGAGGACAGAATGAGCAGCAAAACCCAGAGCAGCACAGAAAATGGTAGAGCAGCATGTGTCTAAGTGACCCCCACCTGTCTGTCTGACCCTCGGTAATAGTGCTGTTGCAGTGACATGTCATGACTCCCATCCTGCAGCCATTCACTGGGAAAGGTATTTATGGACAGACCAAAAGGAACTGTTACATCAACTAAAGGATGCGTGGTGGGTTCAAATCCAGTTAAGTGCAGAGAAACTGCTAAACGTAAGAAATCTGCAAGGACACGTTAAAGTGAGTGAGTGCTGACATCACTGATGTCCTGCCGAGTTAGAGAATGGATGACAAGCTGATCATTAACTGATACAGTAGCTGATATAAGGAATCCAACGCTATCAGTAGAATTAAGGACGATTTGCTGACTCTGTCCTCCGTGCTGAGTGAGTGGTAGCATCCTCAAATGATGAAAGTGCTGAAATACAGGACCCCGGTGAGCTCAAATCACAAAATGTGGGAAGAGTCATTTAAAGCTCGGGGACGAATGAATTCTCCTCATACAGTCCAATGTCATCAAAAAGATTAAGCCTTGCTATGAAAAGTTCACTTTTTCAAGGCTGACATGCAACCTGTGGGAGATGGAAGTCATTTGGATGAGGCCTGGCTTGTATTTCAACATGTTGTTTAACGCCCCTGAATGCATCACAGTGAAATGGCACTGCAACCACTCCTGCATCTTTCTTTATCCATGCTCCGCCTACAAGTGTGTGCTCATATCAGGCAGCCCCAGGAGACAAAGTGCAGTTCAGGTAAGGGCCAAGACATTTCCACATGGGGTGGCGAATGTAAAAATTTGGTTACAATTTTCTGGCCGATATATTTTCTACATTTAGCTCATTTTCTTCACATTTAACTCATTTTCCTCACATTTGAGGCAGAAATTCATGTAAAACAACATGTTGTATGCAATTGTCAAAAATATGTTCATGTGTAAAAAAATAAAAGTTAAATCTAAATGTTAACTCTACATCAAAATGCTAAATGTTAAATATAAATCTTAATGTGTCGCAGAGTGTAAAGCTAAATATTTCGAAAAATTCAAATCACCAAGGAAACCACGCCCACTGCATTGGCCTCAAACAGCCCAACCCTGCTTACACCTCTTACCGTGCAGCACGATTCAATGACGTGAGATGAGATGCGGTGAAACGCAGGCATGGCCGGTTCTCTATAAGTGGGAGAGCTTGAAAAGGCGGTTATTACAGGTGTGGGGGCTGCACTCAAAGGTATAACTCCACCGGCACGTCACACGATTAACGCGAAGTTAAGTTGTTTTACTGTGCTGCATACTGTAGGGCCTACAGTATGCATAAAGGACTTAAAATTAAAACACCGTAACTTACTGTTAATCGTGTGATGTGCCAATTACCTGTGAGATATTGTTTTACATGAATTTCTGCCCCAAATGTGAGGAAAATGAGCTAAATGTTGAAAATATATCAGCTAGAAAATTGCAACCGAATTTTTATATTCGGCACCCCATATTTCCATCACACTCTAAGTAACTGGCAAGTTACACCGTGTGCCTGTAGAGCTGTAGCTGGGAGCTTTTTCATCATACACACATATTAAAATTGATAAATCCACCATCAAACTTAAAAACATGAAACTGGGTAAGCAGAATGATAATGAGTACATATTTGAGGTTCGTTGTGTGTTGCGTGGGGTAAACTTTTGAGACCTCATCTTGAATAGACGATACTGATATTCATTCCATTTTCTTTCATGCTTACTCCAAATCTTCAAGTGCAACATCATTCACATGTTTTTTCATCAAAAAGTGTTCACATGTGATGAGGGGTCCATAGCTAAGGTAACCGCTGACACCCAAATCTTTGACTCAGCGTGGAGGGTGATTTGGTTACAGGCATATCTCTTCTTGTACGTCCAATTTACTGGGTGTTAAAAAAGGTTGTCGTGAACTGTATGTTATGTCAATTGTACAATTCATAACTGACAGTGCAGGAAACGGGACAATTATTTCTCTGACACTGATTTATTCTAGTATTGCTGCAGAGACATAATTGTACTAATTAATCAGGTGTACCTATTAACCTATCACGCCCTGAGTCCAGCTGAACATACATAAATTTGTCATTTTGAGGCACACTAACAGTTCTGTACAGTGATTGGGACCTCAGTCATAGCTTGAAAAAGGCCTGACTGAAGCTGCTATCATGGTGGGTGATGAATGGGGCTGCTGGCCAAGACTAGCGAAAGCAATCTGCTGTGAGCCAGGGCCTACATCCACGTGCCCTCAAAGCTGCAGCAGCTGATTTACACATCGCTAGAAAGTTCTCCGTGTGCTTCCTTAGGTCCTTCAGCATTTGTAAACATTTAAATACCAGAACAGATACACACATTTATTCCACTGAGGTCAGGTGAAGAGGCCAGGCCAGTGTGGAAAAATGACAAGCTAACGTTACCTCCTGTTGTCCGATGATGTACACATACATACAAAGGAATGTGTCTGTGTGTCTGAAGCTCATTCATCATGTCCTTTCTAAGTCTTACACCGGAATTGCAAAGTTTGAGCTTTGAGCTCCTTTACAAAGCTATTCACATAGAATGGGAGGGGCAGAGGGTTATGCCACAGAGAGCTAAGAGTGTTTGAAGGTGAGTGGGCAGGGGCCCTAGGTGTAGAGGTCACTGGAAAAGAAGAAGCTTTAGCTGCAGAGCGTAGCACTTGCACACACAAGCGCACGCGCATGGACACGCTACAGCAACCCGACAGAGCCTCCTTTCAGCTTAAGCATCATGGGTCTACTTAATTCAGAAGGATGACATGAAAGAAGACCAGGTTCTGCAGCGAAGAGGGGAGCAAACCACAAGTTTGATCACGATTCGATACCATATTCATTCTTTTAGCCAGCGACCCATTCGTATTTGATACGTCAAATTTGCAGCACTTCAGTTCAATGCTGGGATCTGCAATCAACATAAAATGAATTGATTTCAATTTGAAAATTCAAATTAAATATAATTAACTAACAATAACTAATTAATCAATAATTTATTGGTAGAGCTCAGTAAAAGTAACTGAAATTATGTAACCTTAATTGTATAAAGGCTAAAAAAGAAAAGCCTTCAAATCCCAATAGCAGCAAAAGTGCTTTTATTATAAAAATACACATTTTAACGACAGTTGTCTCTTCAAAGAGTACCCCGGAGTACTGCATGAAATAAAATATGATCAAATGAAATGTACACAGATGTGCAACTGCGGGTGTAGGTTAAAGTCACTGGTTTTAACACCATGCCACTTTTTGGGGTGAGATAACAAACCTGTGGTTTTACTTTCACAATTACATTCTTTCCAAATAAACTTCTTGTCTTTCTGTTCATTATTTCCCCTGAACCCAAAATGTTTCATCTTCTACAATTTCCGACTGACACTTTAGTGCTTGGGAGAGCTAGCAGTTTGCCGCTGCATAGCTCGGCGCTATGTAAGCATCAGAACCTTACACGGTTGTAAGGCTTTCCATGGCAACCAGCTGACACCGCCACCTGTAGTATGAGAGTGTACACTGCTGAGAGAATACAGGTGGTGTTGATGAAAATAACTACACATTTATGCATCGATGTTTATGTCAGTAACATCAGATTGATGCGATACAGACTGATGGATTGCTACATTACTTTATTCATTACTGTGTATCTATTGATGTTCCAAATTAAAGTAATCGTTACAAATTTTAACACCATAAATTTCCCAGTCTTGGGACTAATAAAAGATTATCTTCTGAACTCATCTTATCTTATCTTATCTTATCATCATTTTTTTTTTCAAAAAATAAACTGAATGTCAATCAAAATTGATCAATTTTGATCTTCAAAACTCAAATTCTCCCAGTTTGTTTGTTTTTCTCCTTTCTCACTTTCTCAGATGAGTACAGAAAAATAAGGTTATTTTCTGTCCAGTATTTATGAGACATTCTGGCCAGCGCTCGGGTCGGAGATGATGGAGCAGCTGCATGGCTGCCTCTCTCAACACCTGGAGACATTTTTCCCTCGCTGAGCGAGTGAACATGAAAAAAGCCACTAGATGGCAGATGTCAGAGCTCAAGAAAACTGTTCGAATCAAATCATAAATTTCATGAATCAAACCACCTGAAACTTTGAGGTTGTGCGATATGGAGGACATGGGCGAGTTTGGGATTGGACTTGCAAGCGTAGCGGCAAAGTAGCTAAATGTGATGTTTCTCAGGCTTGTATTGTGTGCTTTCCATCATCCGAATCCTGCTGCTCAAAAATCCAAATGTAATGTTTCTGGGTGTTTCGGAGGGGTGGGGGGGCTGTGAAGCGAGGAAGCGCGGTCGGCTGCTTATCTCTATCATGCAGACATTCGGCCTCCAGTCTTCCATCACTTCACTTCCTTGTTAACAGGCTGCATGGTAACCAGAGTGCCACGTGAATGCCAACAAAGGGCACCTCCACTTGTTTGATGTTTCAGAATAAGAGGCGTGCAGCAGACAGGAGACGCTGAGACAAATGTTTTGCCATTAATCAACTGGATTGTGAGGATTGATTTTTAGCAGACACACAGGTGAATCTCATTTCCTTCTCGGCTTAATCCAACATTTCAATTTATTCCAGCTTTCATCCACCACGTTGAAAAGTAATAGATTTTTGTATAATAAATAATTCACACGATTGTGATTAAACTTAGTCCCATCCTCAGGCAAAGGGGGACAAGGGTTGGCTGGGGCCAGCGTGCTTCATAACGCCTCAATGCTGACAAGCAGGCCCTGAGATCCGACTGTGTTTTTGTCAGGACATTTATCACTATCACACTCCTCTCTTTCTCTGTCTGTCTGAAATAGACCCACCTGCCCATGCCGCCAGCCACTTTTATCGCCATAGTAACCAAAACCAACTATCAACCAAATGCAGCAGTTTAGAATGACAATAATGTTCACAATGATCACTTGAAGCTCAAGAGGGCAAAACTAATATGCACCAAACGTTTTGTTCCACTTTTCTCTCATCCCTCTTTGTCACACTGCTGACGGCGTGCGATGCATCGTAGCTTCATCCTCACATCAAATATCAAACAAGGACTACGGCTGTTGGGTCTTCACTCCCAACACTTGTTGATGCAGTCATCTGTGAGACATGTGATGATATGTTCCCCATGTTCAGCCCTGGTGAACTAATGAGCTCTTGATTACAGCTCCTCTGGAGCCCCCCAGCTTCTACTCCAGACTACAGCTCACACACAACAGGAATCACAAATCGGCCACTTTGGTCGAGAAAAACTCTTTCTCTTGGCTTAAGCCCAAGAGATTTTCTGGCAAGATCCAAAGGAACAGGTCAAAGGGCAGAGTAGAATAATTTCTGTGGAACGTCTGGCAGGTTAAGCTGAAGTACAACGCAGTGCTCATTGGTATCCAGGTCAAACAGGGAGCGCTAGCAAACACAGACACTGAATAATAGACTGGACTGATTCACTGATCTGAGATGTGAAATAAGCTGCCGCACAAAAGAGAATGCAGTCTCTTTTGTTGCTTCTCTATTTCACTCATTCATCAATTCAGAACCCTGCTGTGTCCCATACACAAAAGCTGAACTGATTGAATAAATTATAGAGAAGAATTAGGAATATGGCATCAATATAAAATGATTAAAAACATTTGCAGATTTTAATGTGGTCGTTGAGGAGGCTTTCTGTCGACTTGTCGGACTCAGTAATACCATCTTTAACATTTATTTCACAGCCACTGGATTCTGACAAATGAGGGTGATGTCACTAAAAGAACAATAATAATGGATGAGCGCGAGCACAACATCAGTGTAGAAATGTCCTGATTCTACACACTCTTTTGCACCTGAGCTCTTGGGTGTGTTCGGCAAACCTGCCGTATTTTGTTGGATAGTTCAATGTATCAGGCTGGTGTGAAAGCTCATTCAGACTCTGGTGCAGGCCAAACCAGCAAGCCCGCCCCACAAAAACCGGAGTCTCCGTTTGCTTCTAAGTGAACACTGCCACTGGCAGTAAATGGATCAAATATTGGCATAGGACCAAAAAACATTAATTTCAGCGGCTCACATGTGGATGAAGACCCGCCTGTGGAATTTCGATGGCCTCTCATTTCTGATCACAGGACTTTTCCTTGCCGTGTTTAGCGCACTTGAACTACACAGTGTGAGGGAAATTAGAGCGAATGAAAAATACGAACTCGATTCAGCGTCCAAAATTATCAGCTGCATCATGGACCTGACGAGTGCTATTTCTGAATCCATTCACATTAACACGGATTTTACCTCATAATGTGATGTTGACGTCAGATGCAGAAATCTGCATTGAGGGAACTGCGGCGCCCAGACAAGCTACAGCCTGCGATTCATCTGCAAACAAAAGGCAGAGGCTGCAAGCCTTTTTAAAAAATGTAGCAACTAAATAATAACCTTTGAGAGACAAATATGAAGAATATTTGAGATGGACACTAATCCAGAAGTCTAAGGTGGATTTTTCAATGCCGAGAGCTCACTCAAAAAAGAGCACCAGCTGACTTTCCATTGAATTGTCGAGCAAATTTTGAAGCCAACTTTGGATAATTTCAACTCATAAAGAATCTGAACCTGAATCTGTTGTGTCTACTCGTCACACCTCTGTTGCAGAATGCCAGAATGCTATTTAAATGAACACACTGCAGCAGCAGAATTACGTAGGTGCCGCTGGGTTCTATGTCATTACAGGAGTAAGAAAGAAGTGAAAATTCATTAAGAGTTTGTCTTACCCACCAGCTGCACAGCAAACTTTTTGTGTCTCCTCATGAAAGAAAGGGTGTGAATATCAGGTGAAGTTTGGGAAAGGATAGATGAAGGATATGAGGAAAGATGGAAGGGTGACAGATGGTCTCAAGAGTCCGGGAGAATATGAAAAAGCATTGATGGGAAGGAGCAGATGAGCTTCCTCTCCCCAGGCACACTCTACTCACCGGGGAATTTAGCCTTTGCATCCCATTTTCAACCAGTTCTGACAGAAAGACAACTGCTCTCATCATATTTAGTGCTGCTGAATAATTAGGCTTATACATGTAGATGTTGCCACGTGGTTGTCCAATTACCCACCCAACCGGTACGGAACCTTGTGGGCAACGGTGGAAGTGGAGAGACCAGCTGCCTCCGATCACAAACGGCTGACTTCCTGCCCATTACTGCATATGTACACTAATCGAAAGTAGACAAATATGCATGCACAAATGCAAACACGTGGATAAGCATACAAACAAGCACACAACAGCAGACGGCTCCCGAGCAGACGCATGTGCCGTGCTCTCTAATGAGCCAGTTATACGACCTATCAGAGGCAGTTCATCAAAGACTGATACTGGAAACAAACCAATGCTAATAAAAGTGCAGATACAGAGAAACTAATAGACTCCAACCCAGCTGGTGCAGCTGACGATGTGACCTCACAGCCGCCTCCTACAATACCCCAATCAGTCCAAACACAATGTCAAAATTCCTCGGATACATTAAAGTCACTCTTTTTTCAACCATCACCGTGTAAATGCACTGCTAGAGCGTTGTAAAATGTGTCCTTATTCTGGTCTTGTTCTGTAGCCTCACTGCAAACCTATTAGGCCACTGAGCACAGACTCACCCTGCGACTCTGGTAGGAGAAGATATCCCCATTTGAGAGGGTTTGCCTTCGTAAAAATGAGCTTAATCCATTCGGTGGGTGTCTTGAAACCGTGAGCAACAAAGGCGAAAGCAGGGAATTCAAAGTTAATGTGTGACTGAGGCATTTTATGACTAGCAAGTATACAATACATGACAGGATTTATGTACTATCATGACTTCATTATTATGTTCATAGGACTTGGAGTCACTTTTTCTTTGGTACAAAAAAGATACAAAAAGGGTTGGGAGAAAAATGTGTCCCTGGCTATATCTGTCTGGACCCTTTTATTTTCATTTTTAATCTTTCACCCTTTTCATTTAATCCCATTGGATTTGGAGCTGTTGACAGTATATGCTGACATTTGTGTATGTGTGTATGTGTATCGCACGGGCTCTTCTAACTTCCGAACTTCTAAACTTCCGACACGGGGAGCAGCTGGCAGGTGCCCTTTTTTCCACATCGCTGGTGATGGTGACCTTGCAGCCCACTGGTCTGGCCCGTCCGTCATTTGCCAAAATCCCCAGTCCGAGCCCGGATATCAATATATTTTATGAATACTGACACATTTGAGAAAAGTATGACTAAATGTATCTGATCAAATGCGATGACTCATAGAGAGTGGCTTTCATGGTCCCATGCTCTCAATGGGCAACAAAATGTAGTAACACTCTCAACTAGAGGAGGACACAAGAGTGCATTTTCACTCCTGTCTCATCCCAGTCTCACAGAACTACTCCTGTTCCGTCCCAGCCCTGTGATGGTTCTTACAGTCCTGGAGAAATGACTCTCTTCTCAACGGGATTTAGCCCTTTTGGTAAATGACTCTGTACTTAGGACTGTGTGATATAAACACATGAAATGTATCGTAGAAGGGTATATATATGTCAATCAGAACCTCTATGGTTTATATCATTATCATTATTATTAATCATAATTGTCATGGAGAAGCATTGATTCACTGTTGCTAATCTGAATATCGTCTTTGCTCATCATTTACTTTTTATGATTAGAAAACAATGTAGTATTTATTGGATACACTGGGTTTCCAAATGTTTCAGAAATAAAGAAAACCTTGTTTTTCATTATGTACAAAATGTTAATACCCTATGAACTTAAAAAAAAGGTAAATATCATTTATATATATATAAATTTACATAATGAAAAACAAGGTGAATATGAAAATGTTAAGTTATTAAGTTATTAATATTTAGTAGATATAAAACTCAATATCCTGCATCCTAGTTATGATCCCCATCCCGCCCCTCCCACTGACTATTGTAGATGAATACTGAGATTTGAGGGCAACCATTGTCAAAATATCTAATGAGGGAATATTCTTAAAGGAATGATCTCCCTCAGCAAAGAAGAAGCTGGGAATCCATGAACAGCAGAACTGAAGCTGTTGTGGAGGTTTGAGGTGGAATTAAAACAGACCATCTGAGAGCCCATCCAGCTTATAGGGCCACTGCTTCAGAGTGGCATTAGAGCAGCGGAGCAGGGACAATGTTCCCACCGTCCCCCACAATGGGCTCAACACCCATCTTCCAACACAGTCCTCCGAGTCACATCAAGCCTTGAATGAGACCCCTTCCTAAAGCTTCTGGGGGCTTCAGCCATGCATCCAGAGCATCAATGGGAATAGTGTTCCTCCCCCCACCATGGCCAAATCAACTGTGGGAGCACTTTCTCCTCCTCTAGCACTCCTTTTATTCTTGCCTCGCTCAGACCTTGCCGGCTGAGCACAGGAGGGACATGAGAGAAAAGGCACATGCCTTCACGTCCGCTTCGCAGGCATACAAAGAGAAAAATCAAATTGCTCAGACATGAGCACACACACACGCACGCGCGCGCACACACACACGCACACACACACACATACACGCACACGCACTCACACACCTCATTTTATACCAAGAGGAATAACAATGAGAATGTGTGAAAAGAGGGGAAACACTGACTGCTACAAGAAAAACACCTTCAGGTTACTTCAAACGTGAAACAGAGGAGAAATACAATGCATCTAAATCTTCTTCTCCAAAAGCCTTGCAACACAACAAATGGAAACATATGCTGATTAACGTTATCATGATGAGCTAATCTGTGAATTGTTTTATCAATTTTAAAATCTGGGCCAAAATTTTCAGATTTTACAACTTTTTTTGTTGTGTCTGACCCCAAAAAGCCAACAATGGTTCATCTAAATAATGTAAATAGGCAGATAGTACTCGCAAATATATGTTTTGTGCACACAAATGTTGCACCACAAACAGGCTGGAAAAAAATGATGACTTTAGACCAACATTAAAAGCATTGCATTTACTTGAATCTTGGCGTACCTCTAGATTTTTCTCATGTCAATTCTCCCAATTTGCAAAGGTACAATAACAGCAACAACAGCAGCAACACGGGGACGTGACGGGGGAACAGTGATGATAGTGTTCCACAGACAAATTGAGCCTGTTGGTTGTAACAAGCATTAATTATCAGGGTAGTGCAAAGACTCTGCAGCTCTATCTGACTTCACAGTCGCTGAGGTTGTGCGTCTTGGCAGGGTGAGGAACACACACACGCACACACACGCACACACACAATGTGAGTGAAGGCCACGTCAAGTGCACTCTGCATTCAAAAACAATGAGGGGACCCAGACAGACATCATGGAATTATTCATTTCCACCCACTGGCTCAGACTGTACCACGCAGACATGGCGGCTGAAGCTGTCTGGTTAGTCTCCATCAGGGCTGAAGGCTGATTCTCATCAAGGTGCTGGTGGAGGGAGGCAAATCGCTGTACTGTATTTGCATCAAGCTACAGTTAGATAAACTGATACGGGGTATTTAAAGAGACAAAAAAATCCAGGAGTTATTTCATTGACTGTGTCTTTTTTCAGGTTTGTGCTTGAACTTCTCCCCAAGGTAAACGATTTCTTCACTTCACCTCAGCCTTTAAGAGCCCATCACCATCTTGATGTCAGACAGTTACAATTGTGCCTTCTCCAGCCTCTCCCATTCCTCTCCAGGTTTCATCAGACCCATGGGTCCTTCCCCTGAGCTGTGTTCTCCACCCCAACCACTACAGTCTAGAATCCATCCACACCTTTTCCTAAACAGTGCTCCTATTTAAATTTTTCCTGCTTCTTCAACAGGTACAGCCACCTGACCTACCAATCATGATGAGACATACATGAAATAACCATCTTCTCAACACTGCGTTGCATGGTGACGAGCTGATATCTGTCATTCACTGCCAAAAGCTTCAAGAAAAATGAAATTTATATTTAGAAATTCATATTTTATGATGCATAACTACAATAAGGTCAGGTTAGGTTTAGGTACAAAGACTGCTGTTGGACTGACTTACGTTCATTCTTAATTCTAGGTTTTACATACAGGTCTGTTTCAATGTTTCTAACTAATGGCGGTGAAACCAGAAGGACAGTTGGACACCTAGAGATGTGTCGTCAGATCTCATGAGACTGTGCTGTTGAGACAGACTGGACTTGAACAGAGTTCTTTTTCTCTGGATTTGTCCTCTGACAAATGTCGCTTTTGTGTCAAAATGAACTGAATTACAAGTTCGTGATGGGATCGCCAAAGAATCTTCACAATTTTTTTTTCCACCTTTCCACTGCTTCCCACAGGCTGGCAGTTACAAAAATGTTTTTTTTCAGGAAAATGGAAAACTGTATTTTATCCCAACTTGTACAAAAAATGTCATCTTAAATAATAATGAGGTTTCCACAGCCCCTAAATGTGATACATAATGTTTCTGCCTGGGTGCCTCCCAAGTAGACCCAACATATGGGAAATACTGTGTTCCTTATTGTTCACAGGATGTGAAATAAATTCAATCAGCCTACTGGTTAAGCCTCTCACTTTCAATCCAGTCTCACCTGATTGAGATAAAGTGAGGTGTTCTCAGGCACAGGACCTCCATCGCTGTGTGAGTAGAAAATGCTAACACTTGTGTCAGCACTGTGGAACAATATTTTAATCAAATTCTGCCAGCACAAATCATAGCAGCTGAATCCGTGATTTCAAATCTGGTGTTGTATTTACATAACAGAGAGCCTCAGACACTCCGAGGGGGCTGCAGGCTTGTGAATATATACAGCCACTTAAAGGAAGCATCTCTCAGTGTTTTCTGCTCTCTCTCTCTCTCTCTCTCTCTCTCTCTCTCTCTCTCTCTCCACATGCGGACAGATTTGTTTTTCCTCAATGTGGCCTGACCTAATTACCATGTGAATCCTGCTCAAGAGGATCACTTTAAAATTTCTCCGCTGCGCTTTCAAGCACAGGCTATGTTAAAAAAAAACAAAAAAAAAACAAAAAAAAAAGGATCTCAAGATCGGTGGTCACAGCCAGCCACTTACTGCCTCGCGGCAGTTCTTGGAGCATCCTTCCTGGCATTTAAAGCATGAAATTTCTCACATTGAAGGAGAGTGTGAGCGGTTACAATACAGTGCATTAATAGATTTGAGGTCATACTGGCGTAGGTGGTGACAGGTGTCCTGAGTGTGAAAAACTGAACAGCTGAATAAAAGACAGGAAATGTATCACACTGAAATGTCTGCCTTGGACTTGGTTGGTGAAAAGCTGCCAGCGCTGAGGGAAAAATTTCTAATCCATTAAAGGTATTTCCTCGTTTATAGACCTGAAGCCATACGAAGGGAAGCTGCATTTAGAGCAATGGCAGCACAAGGTGGGAGACCTCAAACCAGACTGAATCGTACACGGTACATGTACCTGCTCTAAGCACACACACCACACCAGAGGTCAGTCATACGGAATCTTTATGTCTTTGAGAAGGGTAGAAGAGGATCACGTTCGCTGGACATTAAACTTTCATATCGGCCTGTTGCCTCTCAGATGAAGTCTCGACTAGAGAAATAAACCACACAACACCGTTTAAATGCATCATTAAAAAGTTGAGGGAGAGGCTACCAGCTCATCTATCCCCCACCTATCATGTTGGTAAATGGACATGAATGATTCATGTCAAAATCACATGTCGTGAAGATACAGGCCGCTTTCACTGTCGCTATGAAGATGACACGGAGCGGACAGAGAAAGAGAAAGTGACTAGAGGGGTGGTGTAAGAGGAGTTGGGGAGCTGCTTTTGCTGCGCTGGTCAAGTTCCCCCGCCAGGAACTGTCAAGAGCCCTCATAAATTCATCAAAGATGAAAACCTGTTTTACATTTGAAAGGACTGACCCGGGATACTAAAACAGCTCTTCAAATAACAAAAGCATTAATCATCCATATGACAAGCATGTGGGCATGACAAAACCTGTAAGGATGTGAATATCCATAAAGAGACGGTAGAGAGTCGGGACTTGTTGATGAATGAACTCAATAAATCGCCTGTTTAAAATTCCAGACAGGCAGAACTAAGTTGCTCAGATGTAATAAAACAGAATCTCACTCTGTGTTTATTGTTAGTCTTATGTTCTGTGAGAGAAATGGGAGCAATAATAGCAGAATAACAGTCTGAATATTTGCTTATTTAAGTCACAAATTAGAGAAGAAAAACATGTCATTGGACATTTTTACCAAAACCCAAACCGCCCATTGCACTTGAGAGCTATTTGAGCGTTAATGAATAATAAAGTGATTTTCATTGATGCTGTTAAAGACAATGAACAACTGTGGTTCAATAAAATGCAGCACATTAATGTCGCACTAAAAAAAAAGCTGCTAAAAGCTCCAGTGATGATGGAAAATGGCTTTCAAGTGAATATCTGATGAATATTAAACCTCGAAAAATGCCAACTGTGGACTAAATATCCCTGAAAGCCTGCTGAAAGTACTTGACATTTAATCACCTGTTTTTATTAGCCCAGGCTCTGGTAAGTTCTACACCTCTGCTCCAGAGTAAAGACGACACCCTCATCTGCAGTTGTGTTTTCCTCAGAAAAGCTTCAATTAGTGCCAGACATGATGCAGCAAACTTCACCTGGCAAGGTGTTGCAGCAGCTGCAGATTGCTGCTCAACACTGCCCTCTGTTGCACTGCAGCAACCCAACAAGAACTTTCTGACCAACCAAAAAATACAAAAAGAAATGTGTTGGTTTTTTTTTTCTCTAAATACTGTGTTTCTTTGTTACATATCCCTGGTCTGGAACCTCTTAAATCTTCTTCTAAGGTTAAAATCAGCGAAGCTATTCGCCAAAAACAAGCCCAAATAAAGACTTTCATGCAGAATTTGTTTCACAAGTCCAAGAGAAAACTGTAAAAGAAAAAGAAACATGAAGATTCAACATGCGGCGTTCCGTGCCTTAAAAAAAAAAAACGTAAATTTTTTGAAACTGATAAATCAAGAGGCATTTGAATCAGTCGGACATACACACACACACACACATTCACCATCAAAGGAGAATTACAAGATCCATTAAATTTGTCTACATCTGTAGATAAATCAAGAAACAGCGCAAGAGTTTTACAATAAAACCTGGTATAAATTCAGAAAGCAGCAGAGGTGATGTTGACAGTGGCTCTGAACTCTCATCCCTCACATCCCGACTACACGGCAGCGTGAAGCGCAAAGTAAGTTTGAGGGCGAACAAATGTGTGCGGTACAGGCGACTCCTGCAGCCCACAAACGCTCCTCTGATCCCGGGATGAAACGTGAGTGGAAAGTAAAGCTGGCGTGGAATAAAGGGCAGCGAACGACTCTGAATAACACACGCAACATCAGGCAATGAATAAATACACATTCAAGTCAAATGGAACAGTCAAAGTGGGCTGGAAAAGTGTTTGACAGGAATAAGATCGCCTCGTTCCTCAGACAGCGCTGCTAGAATAACGGTCGAGGGAATCACGGAACCATCACCATGGCAGGATAAAGCTCTCCACTGACACATCCACGGGGTTGTTCTTGTTTTAATTTATTTGGAGTGGGTAACTCCAGCAATTTCAAAAGAAAGAAAGAGAGAAAGAAGGAAAGAAATCCCACACTGCATTCAAAGTGGAGCAATATTAGTTTTCGTCGGTAGAAGCAAATGTGAGGTGGGACACAAGATGGAAACTGCTGCCCCAC
The DNA here is from genome assembly GCF_037954235.1 of Aulostomus chinensis. Classification (NCBI taxonomy): domain Eukaryota; kingdom Metazoa; phylum Chordata; class Actinopteri; order Syngnathiformes; family Aulostomidae; genus Aulostomus; species Aulostomus chinensis. Next base: position 24,674,140 of record NC_141331.1, read on the forward strand.
ACACCCAAAAGTGTTTTTCTCTTAGTCATTTCAGGTGTTTCACCGAACAAAAGAAAGAAATGCGATTAGTGTTTACCTTCGGAGATATTCCTCAGGTTGGTGTCTAAAGCCAGGCGGAGATGAGGAGAGGATCAGACTCTCAGTACCAGATCTAGGTTAGAGGCGGGTTCGAGTGTTCCGCGTCCTCCGCCAATGTGCGCGTCCCGGTCTTTCCCAGCGACCTGCAGCCGACAACTGCGCTCTAGCTCTCCTTGAGAGTCGGACGATACCACCGGTTGGGGTGGGGGGAGAGGGGGAGAGGAGCGGGGGGGGGGGGGTGAAGAAGGATGGGGCCGATTTGAAGGCGCAAAAGGGAAAGGGGGGGTGGTATAGGCTACGCATGGACACCCCCGGAGAGCTGCAAGAGTGTCGCAACCGAGCGTCGGTCTCGGGCTGAAGCTGTGTGTGTATCTGTGCGTGTGTGTCTGTATGTGTGTTTGCACCTGAGAGACAAAGGAGGGCTTCTGGGAAAGGTTTGGCGTGATGTTGTTGTCTAACAGAGTGGGGAAGGGGTGGTAACTTGGCAATTCAACTCCACCGGGGATAAATGTTTTCTTTGCTTCGCTGTTTTTTTCCGAGCAGACAAACACCGACTCCAGACGCTAGAAAGTCATTCTGCTCTATTTTACTCTCTCTATTGTACAGCGTGTTGATCATGATGGAATTAAGATCTACCTACAGAAAACTCCATCTGGAAGAAGTCACAGGCGGCCTTCGGGCTACCCCCCTGGAAATCGTCCTCTTCCACCGACGTGAACACTCGTGATCATGGGCCCCTATGTCGGCCAGTAGCCCGTGCTATCGGGAGATGAAGTTTCTGTAATATTCATGTTTTGTACAAACCCATGCAAACATTGTGAAGTTAAAAAGTTTCGTTTTCTTATTTCTAAAACATTTGGAAAAGGCCATGAATCTTGTATTTATTGATTTCCCCCCTATCATTCTATATGTGAGTGAAAACAGAGACCTGATATAAATATTGGCTATCAGACTGACATACAAACTGCTGCTATCTGCAGGTACTGATGATGTGCCCATATTTTCCTTCATCTCTAGTCTCAATATAATGTGTTGAGGCCAGAAATCTCTATCGTCACCACTCAGTCAGCACAGCTCTCACCACAAGTCCCTGTGTGCAACTGCTGCATGTTACCAAACCTCTGTTACACACATAACCGTCCCTGTTAAACAATGGAAGGTAGGAACCGAAAGGCAAGGGGAGTCTAAGGAGCAGACAAAGCATTGTAGGAAATAAAGCGCATGGTTAAGGTCAGTTTGAACGGCACCCAACAAAATCCTGCAATCATACACTGAAGCCCACAAGCAAACAAATTCAAACATTAATATGATAATTACACATATGCATCACGCACTCCCACACATGCACCTATACATCATCCATGCAGTGAAACTCCCCATGTGGGAGCAGTACTGACATGGTAAACAGGTGAATAATTTGTTTCCTCTTGTTGTCTGAAGGCACAAGAGGAAACAAAGACAAACTAAACCGTGTTTTTTACTTTCATTTTTTTCTCCTTTATGTGGACCTCACTTTTCTCAGGCTTCAGTAGCTGACCTGATGGGCAAACTGAAGGATGCGGCTTCCTTTAACAAGGCTGAGTTACCACTCCTCTTCTAAAATTGCCTGTATGAAACTGATCGAATTTTCAGAATTGAAGGAGACATTTATCAGGGATGAAGAATTGATATGATTTCATTGATCAATTCTATTATAGATTCTGCTGATTCTTTCAATTCTTCATCAATTCTTGATCAGTTTTCTCTACGGAGAAAAGTCAAATTACACAGGTTTTTAAGCATCGACTGAGCTGGTTCACTACATTTTGGAGCACAGTGGAAAACTGTTTAGGAATTCATAAGAAATTATATGAATCACCTTTGTGATCCTAATCATCCATCCATCCATTCATCCATTTTCTACCTCTTATTCTGTTAAGGGTCGCGGGGGGTGGAGCCTATCCCAGCAACCTTCAGGTGAGAGGCAGGGTTCACCCTGGACAGGTCACCAGTCCATGGCAGGGCCAACACATAGAGACAGACAACCATTGGCTCTCCCAGCCACGCCTACGGTCAATTTAGAGTCTGGATTAACCTGGTCCCCTCTTGATGTCTTTGGACTGTGGAGGAAGCTGGAGTACCAGAGAGAACCCAGCAGGAACAGGGAGAACATGGAGACTCACACAGAAAGATGTCGCGCTCCAGCCGGGGCTCGAACCTGGAACCTTCTTGCTGACCACTAACCACTGCTCCAGCGTGCCACTCTGATCCTAATCAGTGTTTAATTATTCCTGTCTTGTTTTTAGTGTCAAAAATAAAAGTATGCCTACATGTTTTATTATCTCTAAGTCTGAACATTCATACATACTTATAACAGTTGACTATGTTCAATAAAGTGCACAGTTCCTTATCTCTTCCCCTTCAATGCCACTGACTAATGACCTTATATTTTTTTGTAATAATAAATTGCCAAGAAAAATTCCAACACTGAGAAAAGAACAGGTAATCTAAGAGGCAAGAGTTAATAGTCATGATTCTCTAACATCTGATTTTTGATTCCCATCCAATTCAGAATACCAAACACTTTGTCCTCTTGTAATTTGGAAGCTTTTTTTTTTTATTTTTACCACAAGTAAAATAAATGGTCAAACTGTAAGAATCTAGTAAGCCATGTTTTATATTGTCATTTCTAAATTGCCAGTTTTGATGGTTCACTTACCTTGAACCGGCCATTGCATAAGCTAGACACATTCCACTGCCAGGGGTCGAATATGACTGAGTACATTGACTTTATTAGTTAACTAATTTTCCATGAATTGGAGTCTATTCATGCTACTTACTTCGTCTCCCCATGCCAGGGGGAAATATCTACTTTACTACATTTATCAGGCACCTTTAGGGACTTTGTGATTTGAAGAGTAATCCATAATAATAAATAATATACTAGAATCCTGCTTGTACATGCAGTTGTAAGGATCTAATACATACAACAGTCTAACTGTTTAAGTAACATATTTTTCTACATTGCGTACTCTTACTTTGAATACATGAGTACACCTTCATGATAATACTTGGGTATTTTTTATTTAATGTATATGAGTAATATATGTAACTGAGAATTTCGACAGTGCTTGAGTAGAGAATGTGACAACTTCTCCCACCAGTGTCCAAAGCTTTAATCAAACTCAATGGGATGGGGGAGTAGAAGTCAAACTGATAACATGTTAATTAAGAGAGATTCAAATCACAAGACTATTTACTGATTACTCTCTTAAGCCCAATGCAATTATAATTGTCCTCTAGAATGCTACAAACAAAACATGCTCTCTTCGCTCTCCCCAGTGTCAGGGAAGGGATGTCCGGCTGGTCGGCAGGTGCAATACTTGGGTCAAACTACATTTCCCAAGAAACCTCGCGTGCTTTCTTGGGATCGTTGAGAACCGATTGCGCATGCGTGTCCAGACGTGGCAACGGCACGGCATCATGGCCTCTCGGAATCGTTACGGGAGTCGGATGAGAGAGGCGAAAATGTTCATGCTGGTGTTGCTGGTGAGTCCGACGAGCCTCTTGTGTGTGTGATTAAAACAGGTAGAATGTGTGTGTCATTTTCACGCCAGTCAAGGGTGCTTGTATCCGTTCAAGAGTCCAAGGGAAAAAAGACCCAATTCTCTCCCCACCGCGTCTGCTAGCCTGTCAGTGCAGGCGCTTGTGAAAGTTGACAGCCCTTGACTGAACTTGGTGCTCACTAAGTGCTAGCTAATGTTGAGGTTGTGTGGGTGGACTGCGGTTTCTGTTGCGCAGATAAAATCCCAGGGCTTATCTATGGTAGCGGACCTGCCCTCCACTCTGAGGTGTTCTGGCCAGCAGTCGCCTCCACGGCGTCCCTCCTCGGTGTGTGAGCTGTACCGACGTCCGGTGCTAACCGTGAAGTCAGGAGACCTCCTGAAACTGCTTTGCACTCTCTCTCTCACTCACGCTGAGCTGTTTCTCTTTTCACTCATACAGCAGAATGTACGGCCACATGTATTAACGGAGCAATTCAGCTCTACGAGAAGTCATCTGCAGCAGTTCTATGAAATGATTAACTGATGTAAATGTGGAAAACTTTGATTTACTGCTGGTTGTGAGTTAGCTTAGCTGCTGTGTGTGTCTGTGTATTTCTTTACAAGACCAAACAAGGTGCCTTAATTAATGCTTATTATGCCTGACTAATTGTTTACAAACCTCATACATCTAACTATTACTATTTAACTTCTTTATTTTACTCATAAATGAACAACCTGTGGTAAATACTCCAAAGCAAGATACATATATTTATTCCTTCCTGGTCCATTTGAACTTATCCCATATTCAATTCCTGTGCTGAATGAAATGATTGGGAAAAAATATACTCTACAGCAAGATGTTTTATTTTCGTTGATACTGATAATTATTTATGATTTTAATGACCATAATTGGAGTTTTTTTTTAACTGCATATGGTGTTCTTGATACTATTAAAAGACAGAATTAAAAGAAGGAGAAAAAATAGATGGGGTTGAGCTGACCTGCCCTTTTGTCAACAGTGTGTCTCTCACTGGTGATGTTTGCATAGACAGCAATAATCCAACTATTGACCTTAGTCTAAATAAAACAAGCGATAGGATTTTACACTTTTACTCATACATTTTCTCCCTCCATGCCAATTCTGGTGTTGTGTCACGAATTTAACCCCAATTCTGAACTTACCTGAACCCTAACTGTGTTTTGTGCGAGAGCCGATCTTCTTCTTCTTCTTCTTCTTCTTTTTTTTTTGCTGTTGATGTACAGGTAGTCACAGTCTCATAATTTGATGGTGTACCCCAACAACACAGCTCTTAAAGGTGCGCTAAGCCTTATTGCATGGTTTCAGCGTGATTTCATTTTTGTCTCAAATCATAGGCATCTCCCCTTGAAAAAATCCGGTCTCTGGAGACAACACAGGGCTCACAAACAGCAAACAAACACTGAGTGCACAGGATGTGCACATAAACATAAACCACTTTCCAGCCAATCACCGACAAGATAGTTGGGGATAGGGTTAGTGAGCATGCATACAATGGAGAGTAAGCTGAGACGACTGAGTAGCGTAGTAGCTATGACACAAGTAAGCCATTTTTCAGTGTAATAGTTTGGTATTCCTAGCTTACTCTGTATGTCCTAGCTAGCACTAGCATCCATTACAGGAAGGACAAATTCTAAAAGAAGTGTCTTTTTTTGTACAAGCTCATAAAATAATTTTCAATACGCCAGCAGTAACTCATAACCTAAAAATTTTTGTAAATATATCAGCTGTAACTCAACCTACTATCATAAAGATAGTTTATAAAGACTTAAAATATAAATTTGCTCACTTAACAGTTGGAGTTTGCCCACTCATCTTAGGGACGTTAGCACAGCACGGGTCCACTTTCGATGTCAATGCGCGTTGATGACATTTACAGAAACGAGGGGAGTGGGGCACTGATTCCACTGATTAACACTCTTCTGTGGGTTAGGGTGTGTTAATCAGTGGAATCACCTGTTAAAGTGTTGGGTTGGAAGGAAAACCTGCATACACACAGCCCTCCATGGCACATGATTGCCCACCCCCTTGTATAGACAGTCTTATCTGCAGCACATATTTCTATCATTTCGTCACCCAGGTCGGGTTCAAATAATGAATATTTACTGCGGAATTACTAATCGGCGATGAGATCTTTGTGACTTTAGCAAGGTGTTTGCGTACATTTGTTATAAATAAACTATATTTAATGCCCAAACAAATTTTACGAATAACAACAGTACAAAATCAACTTGGAGTCGTGAAATTTTCTTGAATTACCCATTGTAGTGAAAGTCAGCTCTACACACTCGTTGGGACAATTATGTAATGCCAAAGTTGTAAAAACTGATACGGAGATGTTCCTGCTCTGTGTCCTGTTCTTGCAAACCATGGTTGTCTATAGTGCGTGTCTACTGTGTGTATTTAAAGTGTCACATTATTTGACATGTTTGTTCAGTGTCAGAGATTATTTGAGTTGAATGTCACTCTTGATTTGGTGTTAGATTCCAGCATTGAAGGGATGAAGGGATTCTAGGGATGAAGTTTGTAGGAGTAGGTCTAATCTTCCATTTATGGGTAAGATTTATGGAAAAGTTGGAGTCAAAACTTTTGCAACTTGTATCAGAAGTTATTACATGTTTCAGTAGCTTGTGGCCTTCCGAAGGTAAAACACGTGATGGTAGGACAAATGTGATGTGCTGAAACAGTTCATGATTATTTTTACTCAGATGGTAATAATTCAACAATTGAACTCATTTAAAATGAGACAATATATCTAATAAGGTTAATATTCCAATATTTCTTTTTTTTTTCTTTCCTGTTAACATGCTGCAGACCGGGGTCTTTTTTGGGGGGTCTTTTTCTCCCAATTGCACATCACCAGTTCACTCTACCAAGCTGTCCAGGTCTCCCTTGTCTGGACTACCGCATGCTTCCTCTGGCATGTGTGGGCTCATCAGCCACATTTTCACCAGGGGATGTAGTGTGTCAAAGGATCACACAGTTTTGAAACTGTACATGTTGCACAGAGCTCTGGTACACAACTGGCTGTGTTTCATGATGCAATTGAATTGCATGTCATGTCTAAAAGTAGGGCTGCAAAATAATCAAAATCTCCTGCAATTTTCAAACGGTAGGAAGGTACAGTTTTTGCTAAAGGCGAGTGTGTCAAAATAACATTTTAAATCAGATATTGTGGTGCTACAGAGATGTCTTGCATACACATCATATTCTGCAGTTTTATGTGTTTGCTACAGATCCCTACAAAAGTCACACTGCTATCATTTAAATGGGTGAATTCAAGTATTTTTACTACCCATCTCTCCTGTACTGAGGAGACATACTGGATAAAATGATGCTTATACAAGCTGAGCATTGTCTTAATAGGGTTAATAGTAGTACCATCTAGACGTAGCCAATGAATTAATTGGTGTATCCCAGAAGATTTACACCACGTTTATTGATCAATCTGGCATTTGTTCCACAGAGTGTGCAAGCACTTTACATAGTTTCTCTCATTTTCACATGGTGCATGGAGAAAAGATAATAAGCTGCTCTTTAGTCGATACAGGAAACTGCTATCCAGACAAAGAAGGAAAAGCTGAGCATAATGGTTCTCTTAAAATATGTCATGTTTATGCAAGTTAGTTTTCTGTGTTTTTTTGTCCTAATTAAAGGCTGTAGTTATCATCCAAGATGCCATACTGATTGTGCTCATAACCTGTCTGAAATGAGTGGACATAGCCAACATGAGCTCACCCAGTGGTTTTTGGACTATCATTTTGAAGCCTTGAGTTCAGCCTTTTGGCCATCG
>NC_141331.1:24686571-24964071 GCF_037954235.1 Aulostomus chinensis
TTGTTGTACGTCTTCAATTGTGAGATAACTCATCTTCTTTCACTACTCACTCTCTGTCCCACATACGCACGTTACATTTTTTTAAAAGTTTATTCTTTTTGTGCAAATTGTCACACAGAGCAACTCAGCTGTCATTTATCAGCACTGCAGAGAGATATTGTAGATGTGTTTGCTTTGAGGTAATTAGCCTCCCCAGTAATACAAACATCAGGATTGTCACATCATCCAAGCTTAAATCGAGATTATGATAGCTGTTACCAAAAATAGCATGAAATTATTTGTACTAAGTACAGAAAATATTCCAGTGTTTAGGGAGGTAAAGCATTTTGTGAAATTTGCATCCTCCCAGGTAAACAGTGAGTGTTGCATCTCATGCCTTGGGTGGACATCTAAGACACCCTGCCATCTCTTCTTATCTTATTAATACCACCCCTGGGTGGTGCGTCCACTGAATGTCCACCTATGCAGACAGGGTCATCTTGCCAGCCTCTAATTAGCCTCCTTCTTAATGGGGTTCACACAGATCCCAAACAAAAATACATAAATACACATCATATGTTTATCTTTTATCAAGTCGTCACACCAACAACTAAGCTCCTCCCAATACAAAACATCTTAGATGTCTTTTTTTTAATGTTACATGGCCATAATCATGTCTTTGGCTCTCTTTTGTTTGTTTATGTTAATTTCCTAATGCACTCCTGAAAAAAGTGTAGTCTATTGATATTCCCATCAGACTTGCCCCACAACAGAATCCAGTTGGGAATTAAAAGGAGAACATGGGCCTGACAGGTGTTTGTTTTCATTCCAGGTGATATCACTCATCTGGCAGGATCCCCTGAGCGAGCAAACAGTGCTCTGTGTCTAATTTAGTTCTCTCTGGGCAGAAAGAAAGGGAGTTTTAATAAATGTGACGGAGTCGATTAAAGTGTGTGGAATTAGCTTCATATGGGTTGAGTCTAATCACTCATTTCCTTCATAGTCAGCTTTGATTAAATTGTCTCAATATGGTCATTTCCCTTTATTAGAGGTTTCACACCATTAGTTTAACCACCAGTGTTTGGAAAGTCAAAGAAGCCATTCAGTCTAATGAGACAGATGTACCCACCTGGCACTGTATTGGGGGGGTGGGGGGTGGCCAGTTTTAAGCCCATGTAGACATTGGAAGCTTCATCATATCTTGTTTATTCAGTGAAAACAAATGAGTACCCATCATCTTAAACGATGTTGAACCTCACATACTGTAGTGCTTTCCTGTTTAATACAAAAATTCTTGGCAGTTATGAATCACAGCAAAGGGACAAACAGTCAGAGCTGCACTACCTGCTGCAATCACAGTCCGATGAACTGCTGCATTGCTTCAAGACTTTAGTTCTGCTTACATGTCACAGGCATGCTATAATGATCATTTATCCATAGTCTGTAACAGATGAATATTAATTGACAACAAGCAGTCCTAACAAAGGTTTAGGCTGAGACACACCGGGCCCGTCAGTGCTGTGTAATGTGAACGTAGCGATGGTTGTTGCATTCAACAATAATTGCAATCAACTGGAGCAGCTACACAAAGCTGGGACCATGAAACAGATCTCTGGTTTTTGTGCTGCCGGTCTTTTTTACTCATGTGGAATGACGTGGCCCACCAGGCGTTCAAAATGACAGAAACCCCATACAACTCGCTCTGTTTGGATTGCTAGGTCAGCAGAACAGAGCCTCACATTATGCATCGCAGACAGCCCCGACACAAGAAAGTTTATAGTGGGCAGAGAAACATGCCAGGCTCAGGGGAGCATAAACCGGTTTTAGATCTTTGCATTACACTTAAGTTTGGAGAATAGACAGCATTTGTTTGCTCATGGTAGTTGCTTAACATTATATTGCACTGGCTTAGTTGCATCAAAAACAGCCATGCAAAGCCTTGGCCTGTCCTTTGAGAGCAACTCAGGGTTCCGTGTCTTGATCAAGGACACTTTAACACACCACTGAGCCACAGCCACTCTTTAATACAGGGTTATAAAAAATGTAGATTATTCCTTCGAGTGTGAATTACCTGCTAAATGGAAATCTGTACATAAGTATAACTGTCAGCAACTCCTTACATCAGGAACTATCTGATCAATTTACAATTATAATATTAAATTATGTCACATTTTGCTTGGTTGTTGATGCTTTAATCCAGCCTTATTTCTACATTCAGGTAATCTGGCATCACTATGCAACAAATGGTTTGGTAAACCTTGTATTTAGTGTTAATGTGTTGTTGTTATATCACCAGGTGTGGCTGCTGTCGGTGCTGGAAGCAGTAAAAGTGTCTCCCCTGATAGAGAAAGTCAGCGACCACAAAGACTTCAAGAAGCTGCTCAGGACAAGAACAAACGTCCTGGTGCTCTACACCAAGACAGGTGAGCCAAGACTGCAACAGTAGTGGAAATCTCTCGAATTGGACTGTGAATTCGACTACAATTTACCCCTAGTAAAAGTGGAAGGAGTTTTTCTTGTTTCTCTATAAACTGAAATTAGCTGCCATAGAGGTTATGCTAAGTGCTTACATCAAACAGTATAAAATTCAGTTTCAGCAGCTGTTATTTCTGGCGAGGGAGGAGGCATGGCCAGTTGTGTTGCCAGACAATCATAGTAATATCTCATGGATATTTACTCTATTAACACTGACTCTAAAACAGCTTTCCCTGTAGAGCTCAATTTCTCAAACAAATGGAAAATTACCACGTTTAACAATTCGCGTTTTATGTTAATATTTCATTGAAACAGAATTGTGGTAATTTACTCTCCTGGAAAGCAGGGTATATTTTGTCCTGATGCCATTATGATCCATCCCTAGTGCACAAATCTAAGCGGGACGAATAATCCTCTGATCATCAGAAGGTGAATAGGCCTGATGTATGAATGTTTTTTCATCTGTATTTGTTAGGAAAGTAGGGAAGTCCTTCATGGTAATCTTAAAACATGCATCGAAGGCTTCTTCTTTAACCCACCTGAATGTGCGATAAATTGCTTTTGATCTTAAATTTGACATTCTTGTTGTTTGGCAATAAACAATAGCATATATAAAAATTACTCCCATTCAGTTCTGAGTAAACCCTGACCTTATCAGGTTCTAGTGTGTATTTACAGCTCAGTGATGACGTAAGAGGGTTCTTGTCAGGTTTGGCACTGAATAATGTGGGTACAGGCTTGCAGGGGATTATGGAGGAGGGACAATCGTGCTTCGTCACTGCACAAGGCAACTGTGCTAAGTGTGAGTTTGCTTTCAAAGGCCCCCTGCATATGTTCATCTCAGGGAAAAGTCAACTCTAGAGGGATCACATTATATTTCTGACACCAGGTCCATATCGTGCCTGAGTGTGGCCCTTCTTCTCTTTCACAGCCAGACTGCTGGACATTCTGCTTAGCACCTCCAACAGAGTTTTGATAGACTAAGAGGGGCGCTGTAACCAGACTGGACCAGGGACTTTTTCTGTTGTGGCTCAGCCACTGAAGAACTGCCCATCAGATATTTTGGGCTATCGCCACTTGCTACAACATCCTTGTTTTCTTGTAGGAGCATCTTTCTTTTATCTCAGACTACTTCCTGGACCAGCCGACATCTTTCATATCCAGGGAGCTTATTAGGGCCTGACCGATACGGAATTTTAGGTTCGAATACTGATGCGCTTAAAGTGTGATTCAAATTTCCTGATTTCTAACACAGTATATCTGCCGATATTTTTTCTTCATTTTTTTCGTCACATTTCTGAGTAAAAAAGCAACTATTAAAGACAAGGCAATATTTGTTCTACTTTCAAACAATAAAATTAATTATTTCGCCATATAATGTTATACATGGAATAATATAGTATGTCACCAAACTTAAAACTAAAAAGTAAAACTAATTGAAGAACAAACTGAAACCAAATGCATAATATTCTATAACAAATTATACAGGCCACTGTCACCTGACCTTTGAGGTTATTAAGGATATTAAATAAAACAAAATAACTTAAATATTATGCATGTTCTTTTAGAATGAAATAGGTGCACTTTGGTTATTTTAAATTGGTAACTGTCCAGCAGTGAATTTCAATACTGCAATTTCAGGAGGGGCAAGTTGTAATGCAAGAAGCAGTTTCTCTGTATTCTCTCTTGAGAGCGACATTCTCTCGTCATCATAAATGTTTACTAAACCACACAAAACTACAGCTTTGTTCTGAGCTATTATTATTCCAATGGATTAAAACCCTAATCAGGAACACTTATTTCTTGGCTATAAAACGTTGCATCTTTAGCAACATTTGGGTGTCAATGTATCTCACAAACATTAACTCATGGCTCGTAGCTGCCGAGTGAAGAGATGAACAGCACCTCTGCTAACTTATAACCCATCAGGGGAAATCCTCAGTGGAAAACCAGACTTTTAATATTTAAATGTTGTAAATGCAACAAGGCCAGCTGTGGTTAGCAAGCCAGCTCATGTAGCAAACAAGCTACACGTTTTTTATTTACTTTCCAGCATCGCGTGCCGCTAACTCTGTAACAACGTAGCGTGAAGTAAAGACTCAAACCACCGCACTGTCGTCTGCTAAGCTGCAGAATGAACAGGAACAGACGCTCACCGTTCAATCTGTTATTTTAATACTGACTATACTGACAAACTATGCTGGCTGGCTAACTTGCTAACATAACTGAATGATGTCATGAGTACGAGTGTCATGACCATTGCCAGGGACGGGGTTACAGCTGTATTGTAAAGGGAACATGAAGGGGGCGTTGACTGTTAAAGAACTTCCCAGAAATGTGTTTCACAAAAGTAGTTAACAAATGAACTTACCTTGAAGACACCATCGCACTGTGCAGCTGCGTCTGCTCAGCTGTGACGCACTCTGCTACGTGTGCTGCAGACAGCGCTATTTTCTAAAATACAGATTTGGAAGTCTTTGAGTTCTACTGAGTCCTGTGGATCTGGACTCCACTGCTCCACACCTCTTTCTAGGCCTAATTTCTATGCCTGTCAAGGAGACTTTGTGTTGTCATCATCAGGTCATCCATCTGACTTGGAGGGCTGCCAGGTTCCAGACTTGGTGAAGGGTCCCCTACATTCCATCTCTGTTGAACTGACCTGCCAGTTCACAGCCAAAAGAAACATCAGTGTCATAGTGCATCCATTGATGATGCCCTTCATTGGCTGGTGGCATGGTGATATTAAAGTTCCCGAGGTGACTCCCCAACTGAAGGGATTTCAGTGGGCTATAAAGTGGTCATTGATAATTGAACTTGATTGTTTTGTTTTGTTTTGTTTTGTTTGCCCACTGTGGGCATTTACATTCTGAATCAGCCTATTTTTGGCACTTCGAAGGTGTTGAAAAGAGTTGTGGAAATATATTGATCTTGGACAGCTAAAGGTTCAGTGTTCACTGGTTAACTGTGTTCTTCTTTTTGCCACAGATTTCTATAACTTTGTTAACACTTCATTTACTTTATCCTTTTATCTCTGGTAATTTTTGGTCCATATGATGATCATTTTCAGATTAATTATTCAGCCCTAAAACAAAACCACCTTATATAAAACTGAGCTCTTAGCTCTGAACCTGGAAATGCATATCTTACAGATTTAGAGTAATGCTATTAACTACAAACTAAAACATATCATGCAGTTGTGCAGAGTTATATAAGCCAAGATTTCCCTCTAACATTTACTGCTTCCCAGTAGATTTTAATTCCATTGTTATTTGCATATTTCAGACAAGGAGAAGAATGCACTCAGCAGGCTTTCACAAGAAGCGTCTGTTTGCTGATAGTAATTACTCCATTAAAAAGACCCTTTATTTCTCAACAACAAGCAGAGAGCCCTCAGAGCCACACACATTCATTATTTATGGTCCACACACGCAGGTCATTGGATTAGGCTTCTACATATCTGCTGTGGTTCAGATTGATCACTAGCTGCACTGCAAAGACTGCAAAGATTACACAACTTTTGACTTTTTCTGCTGGACTGGCTTTACTCTCCATTTAAATATCCAAGACTCATTCCCTACCTCAAACCTCACATTTATGTATCTGGAAGCCCGTCTTGAATTAAAATGGGCTTGCTCTGTCTTTCTAATTGATCACCTGCTAGTGCAACCCAGTCTCATGTCAAAACGTGAAAAGGCTCCGTTTGTCCACAGTGCAAAACATATCAGTCCTACGATGAAGGCCTAAAAATTGTGAAATGTGTACATTTTTTCCCCCCTATTCTTTTCTATTGGAACGCTGGTAGGTCATGTGACTCTTTCATGCGGGCCTCTCAAAACAAAAACATGGCGGCCGCTCCTGTCATTTTCGGAGGAAAGTGCCTTATTCCAAGATAGTTTTGATTTAATAAAGCATTCTGATGACATTTCTTGCGAGAAATATACATTTTGTTTTCATAATATTCACTCAGTTCCTGTGTATAATCTTTGGTTTGTTCGTTATTACGATGAATCTTTCACCTCTCGGAAGAGAGTCGTTACAGTGTCACGTTTCTGCAGTTGTTATGGTAAAACCACGGAAACCTAAATGGCGTTTATGTTATTGTATTTTGTTGTTACAATGCGTCGTTATCTGAGTTGATAGTATATTTGTGTGATTGTTGACTAATACAAATAAAATAAAACATATTGCCCCAGGAATTACCATCAAAAGATAAAATAGCGACGCTTGTTTGTTGTTGTTTGTGTGATTGTTGACTACAGCTGTTCAATAAAAATAATATGAAAGTGCGCCATGAATTCCAAACCAAAGATTATACACAAGAACTGAGTGAATATTATGAAAACAAAATGTATATTTCTCACTAGAATTGTCATCAGAATGCTTTATTAAATCAAAACTATCTTGGAATAAGGCACTTTCCTCCGAAAATGACACGAGCGGCCGCCATGTTTTTGTTTTGAGAGGCCCGCATGAGAGCCACATGACCTACCAGCGTTCCAATAGAAAAGAATAGGGGGAAAAAAACGTACACATTTCACAATTTTTAGGCCTTCATCGTAGAACTGATACGTTTTGCACTGTGGACAAACGGAGCCTTTTCACGTTTTGACATGAGACTGGGTTGGCTAGTGCCCCAGAAGCTGGTACTGGTGAGTTTTTCTCTTACTGTTGGTTGGTTTCAGGGCTGTGTATAAACATGATACTTTCTGTTACACAACACTGCTAGACTTCATCATACCCAGGGGAATCCACTTGGTTTGCCATATCTGATGAAAAACAGTACTATTACTGTGTTTGTTGTTGTTATACAGGTTATCACACTCCAGATTTATATTGAGCAAGGTCAGATTCTTTCATGATGGAGAAAACCAACTGACAGACCTGGTCATCTTTTCTTTATGACTCAGGAGGTTGTGTAAGTCTCTAGTGATCAGGAATTGTCCGTGCTGTCTTTGAATGAGCTTGCAGTCAGTGTTCACCACGCTTCAGGATGCAGTCATGAGCAGCATCCTGCAGCTACAGTAGTTCACCAGAACAGGCGGACGAGTCCACCTGCTTCAGCAGTTGCAGAGTCTTTTTGTCACCATATAATCCTGCCATCTACTGCCAAGTCACACTATTGTAAGATGTTGAAAGCTGATGTAACATAAGCTCCCTCCCTGAACTCATCCACTGAAAGGTATCAGAGAACCCTCTCCCATCTCCCCCTAACCTAAACTCACTGATCTCTTTCTTCACCACTTGGTGCTTTAGTAAAGATACTGAGCTCCACTGTAACTCAATTCCTCCTCACTGTCTCAGACATGACTGTGTCCTCTGTATTTCAAGGCTCAGGTTTGTCCTGAGCTATTGAATGGTTTTGGTAACGAGGCTGACCACAGTTTATTCTGTGTCGATAGCAACATCAGGAGACTCCCACTTAAAGCTGCTGTCAGACGTGGCCCAGACAGTAAAAGGCCAAGGGACCATTGCCTGGGTCAACTGTGGGTAAGTAGTGGGAGGATTTGAAATCTCTCTCTCTCTCTCTCTCGCTCTCTCGCTCTCTCTCACTCTCTCTCTCTCTCTCTCCACACACACACACACACACACACACAAATTCTAAGATTTCCTCTCTCTGTTACTCCCATGGACTCAATGTCTTCTTCAGCATTACGGCCTCTTTTGTCCAAGGATTTTTCTGACAGCAGTTATAAAAGCAGAGCGATTTAGTCCCATCAAGAATGCCTCTGCTGTCATCCATCTGCGAAATTTATGGCTTTTCCACAAGGGTGTAAATTGCCTTGTACCACTTCTATTGTAGAGGCACAATATGATGGGACATCACTGTTCTGTATGTTTTCATGTAATTTGAGTTCCCCTTTTCGTGTTTTCATTGTTGCAACCAGAAATGATGAATGAATGAATTGTGAAGACTATAATTGAATGCTGTTTATTGTCTCTCTGCCCTCTAAGATGAAGGAGGAAAGGAATTTGTTGGTGGGAGTGCCAATATTGTATCATCGGATTGTTGATAATCAGTGACATGAGTCCATCTTTTAAAGCAGGGCTGCCTTTATTCAAACGTTTCCATGCGTTTCATTATGTGAGCAAATGGTCATTTTTCATTACTAGTATTTTCTTATGTTTTACAGTCCCAACTATTGGTCAAATAATCAGTGTTGGAAATGGCAATTGGTTTCAGCCCTCCTTTAAATTTGTTGGAAAGTCAGTTATACACCCAGGATGTCACTTTGGGCTCTGAAGAACTGTGATGCTGATGTGTTGTTGTGTCCAGATAATTTATTAAAGGAACTGTAGATGCTTGACTATTGGGTGGCGTGGCTCAGAGGTAGAGTGGCCTCTAGCAACAGAAGGGTTGCTGGTTTGATCCTCATCCCCAGTGGCCGTGTCAAAGTGTCCTTGAGCAAGATACTGAACCCATAATTGCTCCCGATGTGTAGGTTGGTGCCTTGCATGGCAGCCTTTACCATCTGTGTGTGAGTATGTAAGTTTGTGAATGGGTGAATGAGATGACATTGTAAAGCACCTTGAGTGCCATTAAGGTAGAAAGGCGCTATATAAATTGAGTCCATTTACCATTTACTATTAATGTGTCTCCACAGCGCTTTCAAACGCTCCCATCTGGGTGCTTTCAGAACAGCACCGGCTGTTATCAGCTTGTATCAATGCAAAAGGACTGATGGATGAATTGATAAACTAGAAATATAAAACTATCAGTACTTGCAGACCTTGTCATGTGGAAATGATTTGTCTTCCTACTCGATGCACCGTTTCTTTTTTAAGACAGAGGAATACATCTGTCAGCTGTCTTTCTAGAACCCATCTATCTGCAGCCCACACTGTTTACATTAAGCAAATCCAAGATACTCCCAAGACACCTGCAAGAATTGTTTCCTTTAAGCACATCTTGCTTCACTCCTTAGTGATCTGACTTTGACATGTTGTTCTTTCTGCCTTGCCTGATGTTCAGTTTCACTTACATGATTTAATTTTTTTTCCATACCTGTCAACCATCAGATACATGAACTTGGATGAGAGAAAGTGTCATAAAATAAGAAACAGAGCAAGTCAGTATCTCCCCTTTGACTGCCACTGTAGTGCTCATTGTTGCGTTGCATTCACTATCGCTCTCAAGTTGATAACTTTAAAGACGCCCCATGTTTCAGTGTTTACTTTCTGGTTCGGCCTGAGAGAATGTGGTTTTATCTTTGTCTTCCTTCTCCAACAATTCCTGTATGCTATAGATTGTGCTAATGCTTGGCAGAGATTTATCCTGTGCCAGATTCCTGCCAGGGGAGATAGAATGAGCCGGGTTCATCACTGCAGGACACACGCATCCGGTGCCAGACTCTGTAGTGAAGCATTGTGCTATTTGGCATATTGCTCTACCATCTCAAATGGACCAGCTCCAAATTGAAGCTCTAGTTCAGAGCACATGGTGGACAGAAGGAGCGAGAGAGGAGAGTGCATATCACAGTGTGAGAGTGGTCAGCGCTGCCAAAGAAGAGGGCCACCAAGGCCAGAATGACACCGAGTGAACAGATGACAGTGACCCAGTGTTGGCCAACTGGGATCCACTAGAGGGATGGATGATGTCATACAGGAAGGGGTTCAGGCCTGCGCTGCCCTCCTCTCACTGGGAATGTCATATATTGTAATAATAATAACAATAAAATAACATGCAAGTGCTTATGCTCTTAGCATGAAGATTTTATTAATCATTTTAAAGGCACCCTTTTGACCAAAGCTGAAAGCATATTTTGGCACCAACCTTTGATTTTCCTCCCCAAATTTCTTGTTCTTTCAATTGACTCCCATCTTACCAAATCAGATGTCACAAATATACAAGCAGGGCACATACTAGCGGTGCAACGAAATAGTCAATTCACGAAACGATACGAAATACGAAACAGGGCTCGATACAAAATACTCACGATACGAAATAAAGATTAAAGAAAATCACAAATCAGCAATATAAAAATAAAATATTCTTTATTTTCTTCCTTAATATGCAGACATACAAGTTTTTGCTGCGTCCGTACAAAATAAAATACTCGTTACTTGAAAAAACAAAATATTTGTGTTTTTCCTTTATTTAGACTACAATGCAAATACAAAACATAAAATTCCAATTAAAAAAAGTGCTTTGTTGTTGTAAACAATGTGGACAAGTACATTCTTAAATGAAAAGGAAAACAAATATTAAATAATCCTCGGGGCTGCAGTCTAATCTAGATCTAAATGTCTGACCTCAGTGAGCTGAAATATTGAGCCTTCAACAGGTTCATATCCTTCTATCATGCTAGCAGTGCTCCCTGCAGTCTACGCTGTTGTGTACTGACATAGTTTGCCCAGTTTTTGTTTTATCCACAATCGTCTCACCTTTGCCTTGTCTTTTACAAGGGAAGCCAAAATAAGTCCACACAACTGATTTGTTTGATGAAGGAGCATCCACTACTTGTTCTTCCATTTTGAAATAATTGTTTCGCTTCTTCTTTTTCTTCTATTGTGTTGCTACAGAGTTCTTCTTCTTGTATTGTGTGTATACAGCAGGCTAGAGGGGTCAATAATCATCAGTGTTTGTGCTGCGCAGCGTTTTGTTGTTGTTGTTTTTTACCATAGATTATTTTGTGCGTTTTTTTAATTTCATTTCGTCATTTTTTTTATTTCGCGAAATTTCATGATGCAAAATTTTGTACTGAGCTTAAGCGTAACGCAAGTCAAAACATATACGACTGTATAAACAAAGGGTGCAAGAACGTCAGGCACCACATGTGAATACCTGTTCTGAGATTCAGTCTGTCGTCGATGGTTGTCTATTGAAACATCTTTACATCCTTTTTACCATTTTGATTTTCCAGTTTATGTCCGTTTTCTGCCCTTGTGTGGCCACGACAAACGGGAGGTTTGTGAATATTCACCCTCTACTGGCCAGTTGTTTTTCTGTGTCCCCTCTTGTACTCACAGTATCATTTCAGTTTCATGGGACAATTGGACCTGAATCATGCCAGCCTAACAGGGCAATTGGATCATTCTTATTCTGCATTCATTTATTAGTTTCCCATCAACCTTGTCACTCATCTGTAGCTTCACATAGAGTCTTCAGTTTTACTGGCCCATGAATAGCGACTTGATTTATTTACAACGATTGTCAAGTTTCTCAAGCTTGAAACTTTCAGGCAGGAAAATGGTTGAAGTCTTTATCACTGGCAGCATTTTTAAATAAGCCTGCTACATGGTTTTTGGCTCACTTGCTCAGGATTGCACAGGGACCACACACGTAGGTTTGGAGGTATATTTTAAAGGAATATTCTTTTAGTATTTGCTTGTAAGCCAAATACTGTTCTTGTAGGCAGAACATTTATAGTTTGTTTTTGTTTTTTTAATCCAAAACAATTCTTGATGTTGTTGAGAGAATTAAAAGATCATTAATGGACTCGATATGCACGCTGTAAAAGCAAGTGACCACATTATGACGAAGAGGCTGCTGATGCATTGTTGTGCCCAGATAATTTGTTAAGCATACTGCAGATGGTTGACTATCTTGAGGGTGGTTGAACTTTTTAAATTATTTCAGAAGAAGTCTGGTTTACTCATCACAGACATGATAAGTTTTACAATCAACCATTTGCATCATGTTGATTTCCCTCCTTGAACCCCTCAAGGCCTCATCACTCATGGCAGTGTTTCAGGAGTTGGAAGCAGCAGACTGGTTTTGAATTGGATGACTACGCGTTGTCTCCAAATAAATGTCGAGGTCACACCTGCTCCTAATGTGCCCGGGCTGCTGCCATCTGCCCTCATGAGTTAGCAAAATATAGCATTAAGAACCACTCATTCCTGAAATGGTGTCTCTCATGACATGCACACGTACACACATCGATTTGTCTTTATGTAAAACTAAATTGCTATCTGTGGGTCCTGTGTGTATAATTAAATTCAAGTCCATTTAATTTCTGTTAATATCAGGCATTAGCACTTAAACTCTATCCCTCTGAATTAATGCATTTGTTCCCTGCATTTTATTACAGAAGAAGAAGTGGGCCTGGGTGTCGTTGATAGTGTCTTACTGCAGCAATTGTGAAGTGTGTGTAGGTGGTTAGATGCATATTTATTTGCTGTCTAACTCCGGGCTTTTATTCAGATCATATAGATCAGAGAATGTCTGCTTGCTGACGTGCAGCACAGCATGTGTATACAACAAATATTCATATGGAGCAACTATAAAAGTGAGTGAAGAGCATTGATTGTATAACATCTTCCATATGACCTGGATGAGCTGACAAGTACTGTATGTCAGTAATATGTGATTTACACACATTTCATCCAACAGAGACTAAAACCTGCTGCTAAAGCAAACACAACATTTATACATTCAGTTCATATGAAGTGGAAAAGGTTTTACACGTTGTAATGAGAAAGTTGAAACTAACTTCACTGTGATTTGAATCCTCTCATTCTCAGAGACTCAGAAGGTCGTAAGCTCTGCAAGAAAGTGAAGGTGGACCCAAGCTCCAAAAGCAGCGGGACGGAACTCCTGCATTACAAGTGAGTAACTAGAGATTCAGCTGGCTGTCACACTTACCACCACCTAACTACTGTCTCCAGAGTTGCACCATATTAAGAAGCTAAGGAAGCATGTTCATTTGCATCTGCTATTGTTATTGCGTGACTGCTATTGTGAGCATTGTGCACTGTGTTTTTCAGAGATGGAACGTTCCACACAGAGTACAACAGACCCGCTACTTTTAAGGTACAGTAAGTCGTCACTGGATTTTATGTTGTGGTACTTTTGTGCCTGTCTGGTATCTACTAACGGCGTCAATCAATATGTCAGTCATTGATCGTAGAACACTCCTCTGGAGCGTAATGTGTTCACTTAATTAGTTGCTGTATTATGGAGAAAAATTGTGTTTGTTTCATTAATTTGTTAGGGAGGAACAGTGGAGGAAAATGTATAATATTGCTGTCTTAGACAAGTGTTGTGATTGTCATGTACAGCATGTACTCTGGCCCTGCTTTTTTCTCTCGGAGTTTAGCAGAAACCCTTTCTATAGAAACCTGTGGGCTCTTGCTCTTTCCCTTTTTCTCCACTGCCATGATTATTATTCTACTTGTCAGTGGTTTGCCCTTTCCGTGACACATGGAACAGCCTCTGAAACAGTAGAACTCCAGCAGTTTCAATTTAAAGCATTAACAAATGATTATGATATTCCTCTCTTGTCCACACTGTCATCATTCAAGCGCTGCTGAGAAATATTTCCTGCTGTTGCCAATGCAGACATATGGTTCATTCTATTTGCAGGATGTGTAAATCCGTATCGAAATGGGTTTAACACCTCCTGGATACACAAACATGTTGATATATACCAGCTTCCATCTGGTACAGCCTACAGCTTTGGCTGGGCTAAATTTAGGGATGACTTATAGAACGATGGTGTAAGTCATCAGTATCCTGCTCTTCACAAGATCCTTGTTAGAATGTGTGTCACAAGTTTTTGCATGCTGTAAGTGTTACATTTTGTCTTACATTCTGTCTCCTTTCTCTTTTTATTTTTTCATAAATTTAGTCTATGGTAGCATTCTTAAAGGAGCCATCAGGGCCCCCACTGTGGGAGGAAAACCCAGAAGCAAAAGACGTTGTCCACATAGAAACAGAAAAGGTGAGCACTGACCCAAAGAAGCTTTCAGCCTTTGTGGAAATTGTGAAGAAGCTTCTGTTGACATTCAGAGGATTATGTTACCATGATTACAAGACAGCGCTGTGTTCACATCTCATCTCCTGTCCTGTTGAAGAGTTTGATCAGCCCCTGAAGCTGACGCAGCGGCATGTCCACCTTCTCAACACAAAACCCCTTGACCTAAAACCATCATATGAGATGAGTTGCTGAGCGAGGCTCATGAAGTGTACCGGCACACCAGCCCCTCGACACGCTCACAGACACAAACCGTGCTTTGAAAATCCTGTAATCTATTGAACACCAGTCCATCTCCTTTCACCCGCTTGTCCACTCATGCCTGCAGGCTTGTTGGAGGTGTCAACAAAAGATTGTGCTGAAATTGAGATTGTAGGTGTCTGAAGTCATGAAGGTGATGATTAAGAAGAGAAGCTGGTATAGGGGCTGATCTACCTGCTCTCCTTTTTTCTTTCTTTGCCAATGTGATGACTCAGTACAATTTACACGCAGTAATAAATTGCTGAAAAAGCAAAGATTATGGTGCGGTGAGTTATTCTAGAGCTCTGTATGCTAAACGGAGAGACACCATGGGAAAACGACCGTGGAGGAAGTTGTCAGAGGAATCCCACTAGTGTATATCATCGTTGAAAGCGTTCACGTACATTAGGGATGTTATTCCTGGACAAATTTAGTTTTTACACTTGTAACCACTTATAAACTGTGCGTGTCTTTTTGTTTGCAAACAATGTGTGTGCACCTTCTTTCTCTGTTCATATGTAGGACTTCAGGAAGCTGCTGAAGAAAGAGGAGAGGCCAGTCCTCATGATGTTCTATGCTCCATGTGAGTCCTTTCTTTGGAAGTGTTCAACAGCTCCTCTTATTTGGCCTCTGAAACATGTGTGCCACAGTGAAGGCAGCTGTTAATGTTCAAGAGACCATCAGATTTGGATTTAAAATGGTTCATTCAAAGAACGAGCTTCCAATATGTTGACTGCATCAGTAAACGGGAGCATACATGGCAATAATACTTTGCAGTATGATACCAAATAGTGCTTCAAGTAGTAACTATGGATATTAGTGATACCTCTGTTGATTATTTTTTGGGTGTATGCAGTGTTTCCCACAAGTTGAGAATGTATTTATGGTGGTGAGTGGAGTGGCAGGATATGACACGTCCTTCCACCGTCTTTTTCACTTGAAATAGTACTCAATAGGCTTCACGGCTAAAGAAAGGAAAACAGTCTTAATCTGGTTATGTTAGTCCATTTTCCATGTCAACTACACGTGTTGCATGTTTATTTATTAACGTGCAGCTGACAATTAAACTGAAGGAGTCAACTAAATTTGATGTTACAGTTTTAAGTCTATTAATTAGCAATAAACCTTACATATCTGTTATGCTAATGAGCCGTGTTCATTACATGACAATTAGCCACGCGCTGCTTGTTAACTGTGGACAGAAATGCATCATTAGGGGATGGGAATATTAATGATGTTGGTGAGCATTCAAAACTATTAAATCATTGAGCTTACTAGCTATTTTTTGTCTTTGTCTTGGAGTAGTTGAACCTGTCATTGGAAGGGGCAACATTTTGTCAGACTAAAGGTGCTAGAGACGATGAAGAAATCATGAGGACTAACAGTATAAACGTTGTAAGTCTTCAAGTGGTGTTTCTTAGGTCGGTAACAAGACTTGAGCTTTTGACTCTATTTTTTAACTCATTGTAAAAGTGGGCTACACACTCATTATCTGGCAGGCAAACAACAGGACTGTTAGCATGAGCCAGATGGTGTGTGCTGTTACACAAACATTTGGTGAGTTTCATTGTGATTTCCACGCATACGAATGGTAGCCGATATTTACATGTTTCGTCCCGGAATGATTTTACGTTTTTATCAGCTCAGGGTCAATGGGAGCGGATTTTATGCATTTAAAAAAAAATTTGTATTATTCATTAATTTTACAAGCCTTGACATTCCTTGTTATATAGCCTCTACATTAGACACAGCAATGCATTGTTTCAGGTGTTCAGTGCAGAAACAACTTACTGTGGTGCTTTTATTGAAGAGCAAAAAGTCAAAGTATGGGAAACACTGATATGTATACTTATAAGTTGTGCAGTATGTAAAATTCCAGGAAGTAGTTTCAACTGCAAGGGCTGCAACTAAATTATTGACATAATCACATAGTTTGATGATAATTTTACATTTGATCCTTTGAACCTTTTGTATTGGTGTGTAAAATGTTTTAAGATTATAACCAAATATATACAGTCCAATAACATGCCTGCAGATTGTTTTCTTAGGTGAATGTAAATTTTGCTTCAATTTGCAAAGCTGTAACCATTAAATAAGGTATTTTTACTGGATAATGACTGATTAACTGAATACAGAAATTATAATCAAGTCATTTTCAGTCCCTCATTTAATTAGCTTGATAATTTTATTTCAGTCCTAAACAAAATCCATTACCCATATTTAGAGATTAGCACAGTGACAAGTCCTGTGTCTGAGTGACATATTCAATTCTAAATTAAAGTAGGCAATTAAAGACTGTGAATATTTAACAAAAATAGGCTGATTTAATCAATGAATTCTATCATTGATTCCCCCTACTAATCATTTGAACAGTAATCTGTATGCGAATATGTCAGACTGTTGTTGTTGTTGCTCTGTTGTTATGGTGATGTGTTTAGTTCAATATCATTTCTTTTCTCTCCATACCATATATTTACCTTCCAAAACAACTATTTCCCCGGTCAAAATCTAAAGATAGTCACATTATTTCTGACAAAGAGGTGGATTCCATGAAGAGTTCTCTCTCATAACATGTTGTGTTTTTAATTTTGGTCGCAGGGTGTGGTGTTTGCAAGAGAATGCAGCCCATCTTTCAGCAAGCAGCCACAGAGACAAAAGGAAAATATGTAAGTCTATTTTATCTCCCCCTGCAATCTTGTCCATCGTCTTATTGCATTAACTCTGTCTGATCTGCAGTCGTCCTTCGCTGATGTTCGCAGATTAGATCAGATGTGCCAGCAGTGAAAGTCTGGATGCCTAGCTTGTCTGTCTGCAAGGCGACAATCTTTCAGTCTGGCCTAAATGAACACTTTCCTCAGTTGTTCTTCCCACAAAGCTCACAGGTACAATACCTTAGCCAAGTCCAGTCCATAAGCTTCGATTCAGCAGGATAATAATAAACCCAGGTGGTCTTTAAATGCAATTTAGAGGCCGCGATCTCATCTCTACTGGACTTGATTTATACCCTTCTGTGTTTTGGTTTACATCGACCCATCGGAGCAATTCCAGTAGTTCATTCAAAGGCCTACCAATCTAGCCTAGCAATCTGTTTCCAATGATTTTAGTGCACAATAGTATTGTGCAGGAATATAATCAGTGACTGTACTGAATCTAAGGAAATGCACCTCACTTCTATGACCCCATCAAAATCATAGAATATAACAAGATTGGTTACACAGAGAAAACTCAAACAGAAAGAAATAAAAAACAGATTACCAAAAAGCTTTCACAATGGACAAAATTTTGTCATAAAAAATGTATATATATATACACACACATGCACGCATATATATGTGTCTCAGAAACTTAGAATATTGAAAAAGTTCAGTATTTGAAACTCATGTTTGTCACACTCTACCCAGCTAATCAACTCAAGACACCTACAAAAGTTCCCTGAGCCTCAGAATGCTGACTTGACAGTTGTCCAGAAGATTCTGCATTTTCAGACTCTCAATCCATATGGGTATATACTACAGGCCAAACGTTTGGAAGCAACTTCAAGTTTCTGTTCACGATGCCTTTCTTAAAAACCAGCATGAGTTATATGTGTTTTGGGATGTATTTACTGCATGATCAGACTTTGCTTTCGTTGATATGCACCACTGTCCTCAATTTACTTTTAGGCATACATTGATGTTAACAGACCATTGCTGAATAAATGTCAAAAAAAAAAAAAAAAGGGCGTAGGTTTAGGGTTGAAAAGATTTCCAAGAGTCATGACATCGGTGCAAAATTAAAAAAAACAATTATAAAGTGCATTATTCGCTTTAAGTCATTGACTTTTGAGAGTGTGCATGAGGTTGTACATTGAGGAAAGAAGGATACTCTGAAAGAAAAATTGCAAAAAGCCTAATTCTGTCCAACAAAGGAGTTCCCTACATTCTGAAGAGACTGATGATATGATGATAGAAAAAGGCCAGGAAGAAAAAGGGTACTACAAAAGCAGAGGATAAACATATCATGGTCACCAATAAGAGAGATTGGTGAAAAACAGCACCACAAATAAGGGAGAAAATCAAGATGACAAGGTCAAAGCCCCTGTCTCTGACAACTGGGAAAAGACGTTTGAAAACGCTGGTCTGTAGGGTTGTGTGTCAGTCATTCGATCAAACTTTAATTTATAAAGTGCTTTTCGTACATATATGTAACTCAAAGTGCTGTAAATAAAAATAAAAAAAAACATTCCCTCAAATCCCACCACCCACCCCAACCTTTGCATAACATCAACAATTAAAAGCATTCCCTCAAATCCACAACCACCCCACCGTTCACCCACACATACACACACACACACTGTTTCAGTCATACACAAACATGCACATATACACACTCTAATAGTGGACATTCAGCTGAGTACAAGAGGCTGAGTACAGATGAACCAGCCAAAAAAACGAGACAGCGCCATCAGAGGAGCCATCTGCACCAGGAGCAGAAAACCACCACTCCCGGTGCAGAGGGCTTCCCTCGGATGAAACACTGGAGATCCTAATGATAGAAGAATAAATATAGGTAAGAAGTAAAATACAAATAAAAGCTAAGAACTAAAATAGAAAATGGTATAATTTAAAATTAAGATAGCAAATAATAAAATTCATAAATAGATGCAAAATGAAGGCGTAAAATAAATAAATGTCTTGTGTAAAATGAATACTAATCAAAAGCTAAGCTAAAAAAGGTGTGTCTTGAGCCTGCTCTTAAAAACATGAACATTATCTGCAGCCTTGAGATGCTCGGGCAGGCTGTTCCAAAGACGAGGACTAATACTGAAAAGACGCCTCGCCATGGGTGTGTGTCCTGACTTAAGCAATGACTAGAAGCCCGCTGCCAGAGGAGCGCAGGGTCCGTGAGGGTTCATAAGGTAAAACCATTTTTGAAAGATAAGAAGGCCCAAGACCATTAAGGCATTTAAAAACCAGTAAAAAAAACCTTTAACATCGATCCTAAAACACACGGGGAGCCTATGTAATGGTTCTAAAAGCGGCGTAATAAATATTTCAAAATTGGTAGATGTGTTACATGGTGGAAACTATCCAATTACTCATAAAGATAAGGTCACACAAGTTGCATGATTAAATTTGCTTTGCAATTTACTGTACAATGTACAGATTTGGCTCCACAGAAAGTACCTATAGTTTCGCTGATTTAAGTGCTACTCACTATTCATGAAGAATTCTTCTCCTGGATACACATAAATATATAGAAACAAATAGCGCTTCAGTTTCATCTTGCCTTTAAAAACTTTTGAGGACGTGGGTGTGACTTAGCTCACCTGACATTGAGGGACTCTACAGTTTTGAGCAGTGAAAGCAAGATCTTCTGTTGTCTCGATCCTGGACTGTGCGGCTTTTAACATCGTTAAGTGGATGAATCTGAGGGGCCTCGGTGCAAAAGAAGGTGCTTAAATGAAATGGAAGTTGGGTTCAATGTAGGGATTTAAAAGAGATAGAAACTGAATTCTGAAATAAAGTGGAGCTGGGGAGATACAGTGTGTTCTCTCCGTCTATACCTGCAGCTACAAGGGCTGAAGACCTTCCAGGTGATGTTTACCACCTCCTTATAGAGTAAACATTAGTTTAGCTCTGTGTTTACTTCTTGAAGTTCTGTAAACCTCCTGATTCCTTCGTTTGCTGTCATGGTTCCCCTACAGACCTTTGTCATCAGTTGGCAGACAGGCAGTATCACACTAGAAAGAAAACTTCATTTCCCAGCTTTCCCATCTGTTGAAAGTTTTTAACAGCACTGGAGAGATCCAAGCATAGAAGGACACAGAGGCCAATGTGTCATAAACACCTCTTCTCATCTCACCGCAGACAAAGATGAATGTGAGGAAAATCATTTTGTATAATGAGAGCAGGGAGATGCAGCTGCTGAAGGAGAGCGACATGTTTGCTTCACATAAAGCAAGAACTACATGAAAAGATAATTGACTTCATGTTTATCTGATTAGCAAGCATGCAAAGGATCAGAGAATAATTAAGAATCTAAACGACAAATGAACATGATGCTTTCAAGCTCCCTCGACTGAAATTAGAAGGGCTTGTGCATGTGAAAATTTTAGATGCATTTCAGCAGCTAAGCCACCTTTATTGCCTCAGTGTCATGGCACAGGGAAATGTTTAGAGGTGCGCGTACACACGTTCGTTGGTTTGGTCATGCGCGCACATGTTTCTACTGTCCCTTGTTGTGACAAATTGATCGTTTCAGAAGAACAAAGCAAAATACAAAAACACAAAGCATCTCAGTGACAGACATGCAGACCTGATCAACTTTAATGTTGGATCATTACAAATAAGCTATGTGTTAAAACCAGAACATTGTTGCAAAAAAATCCTACATACATCATACATTCATATTCAGGAATCAAATATGGTGATGCGTCAATGATCGTTTTTGGCTCTTTGAATCCAATTGAAAGTCAAGAGGTGCTCAGAGTTTCCTACCATGCCAGCGAGATCTCTCACGGGTAGAAATGTCACGGCACATCAAGTTGACATTCCTTTGAACTCAGAAGATTTCAGACCTCTGGGGGTTGAGGGAGGACCGTTCCCTGTAGATTTCAGGTCAGTGGGTGATGTGTTTCAGAGAGTCGGCCCATTAATGCAGCCTCGTCAGACCTGATTATGAAGTCAAATGCACCAAACAAACCACTGAACAAAATGCAAACCCTTAGTTCCTCTGATTTAACTTGAAAAGACTCATTTCTATTACGTATCACCCATTATAGCATACATTAAAGTATTAGACAATTAGCTGGATTTCGCAGATGTCATGACTTTATGGTCGCTAGTTATTTTCCTTTTAATGTGTGTCAAGCAGGCCTTTATCTATCAATCGGCTAAAGAACTTTCAAGACATGTTTGGCACAAATTTTTTGTTCAGACGAAATTAAAACTGCAAAAATAATTGTGAGTATCATGATAATCGGTATATTTCATGATATCAAGGCCTTTGAGTCATACAGTAAGAAAATACTACGTGGGGCTGTCAGGGATCAGGTTTTCATGGAGTGTGCATATTGAAAAAAAGCCAAGAGGGAAAAGAGGACTCCAGCAGATGTCCGTGACCTTGTTAGACAAACCGAGTAGTTAGAAATTCAGTTTATTACACATTGTATTTAATGTTTTAGATAATTGTCATTTTTGTATTGTGTATGGTGATTGTGGTACAGCTAAATTAGACGTATATCTTTAAAATTTACGATGGGAATATTCACTGTATGGGGAAGAGCGCCATACAGTGGTGTGGTGTCTCTACCACTGCTGGTAGAGACTGGAGGGTGTCAGAGAGACGGGGTCAGGTTGGGTCGCCCCTTTGCTGTTGCACCTGTGAGGTTACTTTTGTTATCCATCAGTCTGCGACATGTTTGTGAGATTCATTGAACTTGTCTATTATCACAAGAGCTTAGAGAAAAAAGAATCCTCGCATGATTGATGCTGCTCATTGCCCAGCATGCTTTGCACCTCAATGCCGCTGGCTTTCATCCTGTTTGTCGGAACCTTACACCTACAATTCTGAAAAATCAAAGAATGGCAAAGTGTCTCGTCATCCATCTGGCAAGGTTTTCTGCTGTGAAATCTGCAGCCTGCCCCTCAGTGCTGGCAGTGTGTCGGTGAACTTTATTTTCCTCAAATGGTCTTATTTTGTATTTGGTTCAGATTTTTAGTTCAGCAAATTAACTGGACTGTTAAGCCATTCAAGTTGTCTAAATCCATTAATATGTAAACAAGCCGACTACTTCTAATGATAAGTTGATCGTGTGTGTTGTGTGTACATTTTGTTACTTATACTTATGTCAGTACCTGTAAAGTTCCCATGTCGTGTTTCTGGGAAAGTTCAATGTTGATGCCGAGTTATATTGTTCCATAACAGCCTGGCCATCAGTATTCACCACACCTGTTGTACTTTCACAGTAGCTTCTCTTTTCTTCTTTGGCATAATCCATCTTTATTTTGCCGTCCTCTGATCATGACAACCGTGTTTCAGTGTCTTTTACCTCCCTGACAACCCATTCACCGTGTTCCCTCCTTTATTTCATCGAAGGTGCTGGCAGGGATGAATGTGCACCCAGCTGAGTTTGATGGCCTCAAGCAGGAGTACAACGTCAAAGGCTATCCAACCTTCTGCTACTTTGAGTAAGTAGAGGACTCATCTGTCTCACTTTGGGCCCGGGCCTCACTTCTAAGGGGCGGAACATCAGAGTAGGGCCACTTCAAACAGGTCTCTTTCACACCAGCAGACATGACTGTGACAGACTTAAAGCTTGGTAAGGTGGCCTTCAAGGTTCGCAGCTATAGAAGAGAGGAGAAGTTTCAGAATTTTGTCCAAATACCTTTTGAACAGGTATTGCCTTTGAATAAAGTCAACTCACAGGGAATAGTCAAGGATGTTAGGAGTGACTGAGTTGCAGTGTTAGGGAGACTTCTGGATGAGGCTGCATGTTAAAGGGATAATTCACCCAAAACAGTAGGTTATTATCTACTCACCCTCGTGCTGATTGAAGGTTAGTTGAAGTCTTTCTAGTCCACAAAACACTGGTGGAGTTTCACAGGAAAAAAGTATTGCAGTTGTCATCCAAACAGTTGAAGTGAATGGGGACCGATTTTTAAACGTGTAATAATACATATTAAAACCATAAAAGGCCTTGATACTGCTCATTCACAGTAAACAAAGTATCCTCAGGCCTTGACATGCCAAGTTGTTTTGAAAAAATGTCGTAAAAATCCCTTTCACTTCAAGCTCCTTTGCTTACAGACCATGCCCATGTCTCAGATCTCGCCCTCATTCTGATCACAACCACACACCTCACTGTCGTCCATGGTCATGAGCCTGTTGTGATGTGAATTCTGTCTACAGAGACATATACATGTATATATGTGTGTGTGTGTGTGTGTGTATATATATATATATGTAGAGACTACTATTGTAGGTTTCTCACCAGAAAAGGTGAAGCAACACCATAAACTTGCTGTTGCAGCTGCTTTGTGATGCATCCGTTTTTTTGGCATGAACCACATTGTGCAAAAAAAACCCTCCATTAAATAATGGGGCCTCTGGTGTGTTGGCGCTCAGTGCTGTTGTGTGTCAGCATATGTCCTTATGACTCAAAATGAGTCTTTTTAATTTTTGATATGCCTGACTAAGAAAGGCTTTTAACATACTATGTCTACATTTTTTTTTTAATCTTCAAGGGCACCCTAAGGCGACATGTGACATTACAACTGCATATCAGTTAACCAGTCAGGCAATCATACACACAAAATCCAATGCTTGAAGCCGCATACGACAACTGGGTGGAAAATTGACGTTTTAAGATATGTAAATCTATTTATAACAAGATAAACAATGAGACGTAAGTTGTTTCTGCATCTCTTTAGTCTCTGGTCAACAACTTCCCCTCTGCAGTCAGTCATAAGTTCCTGCAAAATGTAGAGAAACACGGTGCACCCTGCTGTGGATGACCTGGTTTGTAAAAACAAAAACAATGGTTTAGGGTATAAATATCAGACGAGTGGCTGAAGGATGGGATCTATAGAGAATGCATGAAAAGGTTGCATCCAAAAGTGAAATTACATTGAAGCTTTTTTCATTATTTACAACAATGTCATAAACAAAGAGGGTATTAAACTCAGAGCTACTGCTGAAACCCAGAGGGCAAAGCTTACCCCCCATCTTTTTTCTTGTGCCTTTTAATTCAACTTCAGAATCTTTGCAATTGAAAAACAGATGAATATAAACAAGAACCTTTAAATCCAGACCTCTTGTAGGGGCGATTAGAATCATTCTATTGGTGTGACAGCCTGAGCAGCAGTCCTCCTGTTTCCTATGTTTGCTAACTGTGTGTTGCTGCAACGTAGCTCGGCTCTGTTCTCCGCTTCTTACTCGGCCCGCGCTAGATTTATCATCCCCATTTCCACATTAAATACTGTCTTTCCAGTCTGGCCTTTTAATTAGGTCAGGACTGATTAAGTGCCTCTGTGGTTGGTCTGTGTGTGTGTGTGTGTGTGTGTGTGTGTGTGTGTGTGCGCGCGCGCGCGCGCGCACGCACCTATTCCTTGCATTTCATTCTTATGTGCTTTTGTGAAAGTATTGTGTGTTTGCAGGCAATGGCCATGGTGTATTACAGCCACAGCCGGTCTGTGTTAGCTTTGGGACGCATTAGTGTCAGTGCTGTGCTAGCTAATGACCATCCCAGTCCATTGGCTTTAGTAATGAGAACCTCACTGATAAACAGCAGCTAATCAATTAAGGATAAACAGAATCCAAACCACCGGAGTTATCTCACCGTTGCACCCGCTGGTGGACCAAGAGTTCAAGGCCCTTTACCTTTTCAGGCCTGCAGATTGAGAAAGCTTATTACCAAACACAACAGCACAGTTCAATTTTTTTTTGTCAACTATAACAAACCATAAACTTCTCTCTCCTTGCTGTGTCCTTCTGTCCTTAAACAAGAATAAATCTGCCTTGCAAATTCTATAAATGTCACATTTGCTCCGTTTTTCAAGGGTCTAGTCTTTACTGCAGTAGAGATATTGAGAGCAAATATTGAGTTGGTAGAAATCTTGCTGATTGAATTCCAAGCAGCAACTCCCTGAAAGAGTAATCAGGTCACTTCACATGGACGTTTGAAGCTCCAGTCCAGTGAATGTAATCAGGTATCACATTCAGAGTTTCCAGAATGTGTAACTGTGGGTGTCCTCAGCGTGTGGGGTTGCAGACTGACGTGGCCCATAGCCAGTTACTACTGACATCGATCCTTTGGCACTAGTCTGAGCCACCATAGCCTCTGTTAGTCACAGCGAATACAAGACTTTATGAAGTTCTTCCTGTGAGGTAATTCTGAGTAATCTTTTCAGGCCAAGAACTGAGGAGATGACTCAAGCTCATTTCAAATGCATGACAACTTGTCGGTGGCATTTCGTAGATGCACTTTTAAGCTCGACATACAAAATACAAGACAGAGGATAGAGTATCAATCACTGTTGAACTTTTCGTTTAAGCCTTTTATCAAAGCTCTCCTTTTAGCTGCTCATTTTCTCCACTGTCTAATCCAACTCTTTGATTTAGAAACTGGGGTGTGTTTAGATCCTGCTTCTGGTCCTTCACACGTGATCTGGATTATGTTTCTCAAGGAAATACCCACCAGTGCTCACTGACGGTGCTCTGTTCTTATTAATAAGTATATGCCAAATATGTCCAATACAGAATATTTCTTTGTTGTTTTTTTTTCAGTCTGTGTTTTGTGTAGCTTTCAATAAACTCTGTATTTCAAAGACATAATTTCTAAAGCATCACCACCTCAAAATGAATATAAAAATATCAACGTCTTACTTCTTGAACTTTACATGTCAGTTGATTAACAACAATGGATTCCAAGTCCAGCACTGTCTTGTGGGAAGAAAATGAGCACAGTGAAGACTTAAGATGTAATGATCACCAGGTTTCCTCTTAACGATAAACACCCTGGAATTCTTTGATAGTACTATTGCTCAAACTCAAATTCCCATGAAAATTGCGTGATTGCCATGATTGGAAATCGTAAGTGATTGCTGCTGTAGAATCGACAAACGGTAGCAGCCACACACTTCAGGGGACTGTACGGAGTAGATGTGAAGATATAAGAGATACAATGATAGGGTGAGTCTCAGATCTAGAGCAGCTTGTTGATGTGTACACAGCCTTGTATAGCTGCTGTGATTGGTCGACAGACTCAAGGAAAAGCATTGGTAAGATAAGAGGCAGCTGAGGACGAAGTTGTCAACATAGAAAATTGATATATAATCATAAAACAAATTCAGTGTTACTATTTATTGCCCCATGACAAACGATCCTGCTGAAGTACAAGGCTGAATGACAAATTCTCTGAAAGGGTTACAGTCGCTCCGTACCGTTTGCTGGAAGGATGCAGCAGGTAGCCTCTAAGGTAAAGACAGTTCCTAGCTCATAGCATTGCAGAGTTACTAAAAAATAAAGTTATAACACTATTTTCATGCTGTATACGACATTGCCAACCTCAATACCCCCAATAATTGTACTATATAATGATGACAACAGTGATGATTTCATACTATTACATCCTTGAGACACAGTGTTATACAGTACACTCCTCTACTGTTGATCCTTATGTTATCTCCAATTAACTGATAATGTCTGTTTCTTTGTTTTAAGTGTGCCTCCTCATAGCCAAAACTGAGGAAGAAGTAGTGGAAAATACCGTTATGTGCTTATTATGATCCAGGAGGATTGCATTGAAGGTCTCAGGTGTATTTGCAGCGAAGTTGAATTAGCTTTCGAGTCATTAACCAACTTAAGCTGATGTATTGACAGTTTTCACGACAGTGATTCATAAAGGCGCAAGCCAGAAACTTTTCAGATCCCCCACTCAAGCAGTGAATTAACAAGTGATTTTCTGTGGACTACTCCCTTTAGACAAAATGTAAAAATCAGCAGCCATAATTGTGTAATTTACTGACTGCTGCTTTTTTGTTCATCTTCTTCTTCGGCTTTGTCTCTTAGGAAGGGAAAGTTCCTCCACCACTATGAAAACTACGGAGCTACAGCCAAGGATATCGCTGACTGGATGAAGAAGTGAGTTCGACCCTTTTGTTTATTTCTGAATAAATGCTGGCATTCACAAAGCAAACCTCCGGTGGCATGTTGTAGGTCTCACCTGCTGATTAGAAAGAATGACATTAAGCCCAAGTTAAGTAACTTCGCCAGGCTTACTTAAGGTGGACTGATCTTCTCAAGTGAACCAGCTATTCTGTTTTCATTGGCATTCTCGCCTTCCAAAAATAAAAAGAATTTTAAAAACATGGCCGCCAGTGGTAACAACTTGTCTGTCTGAAAATGTGCTTCCAAACCCACCCCTGCCTTCTGTCAGTTAAACTTCTCCCCTTACTTGTTTGGCATCACTTTTTTCTTTCACCGTGCCACTATGTATTTTTTCTTGTCTCATTTTTCTTTCTCACATTTGTTCATGCTTTCAGCTTGTACCCCCGCCGCCCTTCATGACTCGTCTCCCCTGCTTCCCTTTCACTTCCTTCCATCTGTATTTTTTTTTTCCCAAATTGTGTCAATGGCCTGGAAGCAAAGCCGAAACTATCCAGAGGGCAGAGAGCTGGGAAACAGAGGGAGAGAGGCACAGGATGTATTTCCTCGACTGCCTCTTTAGCCCGGAGGTGCTAGAGCCAGAGCCACTTTCCCTGCCCCAAGCCTTTACTGGTCTGCTGTGAGTTTTAGAAGGAGTAGTCAAGCTGACAGAATGGCTGCTGTGTTTTACATATGGCGATGATTCTGTATGTTATTACACCTCATATCTCGCTAAATCTGATACAGTGGTTAAACTTAATATGACCGCCACACAGCTTTTATTCTGTCTCCTGTTTCTCCTTGAAAGCCTTGTCACATCTGCAAGGATGCTTTTTTTCCATGCAGATCCAGCAGAGGAAAATCCAAAGCTTTTGCAGTGAACACTTTTGAAATGTTTTTCCACAGATATCTAACTTTACAGAATTCATGTGCATTATGGGTTTTTGTTTTTTGCAGGACTGAAGAGTTTTTAATCTGCTTTTTCTATTTATCCACCCTACTTTGCCTCCCACCTTGATTAAATTTCAGTTAAAATTCAGTTGTCTCAGTTTTTCTACTCCTCGCTCTTTTATCAGTTGTTTCTAAACTAAATCATTGCCCTCTGCTGTTTTCACTGATGGAAAAGGGTGCAGCTGCAACCCCCCCAATCCCCACCCCCACTATGACTCATTCTCTGGGAAAGGGAGGTCAGAAAGTTGCTGTCACTCCTATGCAAAATTGAAATAGTGCATTTCCTCACTTTCATACTTTGCACTTGGCACCTGCTTGAAACCGATTCCGACTTACTCTAGTTTCTAGGAGAGAAATAGACACTGTAGTAGGGTTACGAGT
Source organism: Aulostomus chinensis (assembly GCF_037954235.1). Lineage (NCBI taxonomy): Eukaryota > Metazoa > Chordata > Actinopteri > Syngnathiformes > Aulostomidae > Aulostomus > Aulostomus chinensis. Next base: position 24,714,921 of record NC_141331.1, read on the forward strand.
CAGTGTCCTTGGGGATTATATTTGCTCTATTCAGCATTCTTACACTAATAATGTGATAGAACTTTTTACCTCACACAGAATAAAAATAACCAAACATGTCACCTGACACGGACCAAGCGAAACTTCACTTTGATTGTAGTTTAGAGAGATACATATTAGATGAATAGCATGGTGGAGAAAAGATGCCGCATTTCTCAACAGCCCAGTTGGAGTGCATGCAGCTATAGCGCGTTGGCTCAGGCAGGCCACATTGTGTGAGGAAGGGAAAAGATTACATAAGTGAAATGTGTGTCTTTTTAAATTTACTTATGTCCATGTGTGCAAAACTGAGGGGAGTGTGCGCTTGTTTATATCTTCTGTCCATTCGTTATTGGCAATGCAGCACTGTGATGTCACCAAGGCGGGGTTGCCTCAGTCCAGATGTGTGCGTTTTGCTTTTGTGTGTCTGTGTGACATATCAGATCAAGTAGGGCCCACATCTGTGTCTGATTTTGCTTGATACAGATTGCAGCTCAGCTGGATTGTGTCCACGTTTTAAATATCCCTCACCTCTATTACCCTTGCTGTCTCTGTTTCCTGTGTCAGCCCACAGCCTGTCCAGCCAAAGACCCCCGAGGTGCCATGGTCAGAAACAGACTCACCGGTCTTCCACCTAACTGACGAATCCTTTGACAGCTTCCTTGAGGAACATCCGGCAGCCCTGGTCATGTTCTACGCCCCTTGTAAGTATTGTTGAGAAAGAGCAGGCCTGCAGCTAATGTTTTTTCCAGGCATGAGATTTAAGAAATATGAAATATCTGCAGAATAATTCCTGTGCAAAAAAATGACTTCAAATGTTTTTTGTCCAAGCAACAGAGTATTTATACTATAGAGATGTATAAAAGAGAAAGACAAATCAAAAAGCATATTATAAACAGAGGTTTTAAAAACTCTACTACAGTCTTTATTATCAAAAGTGCTGAAAATTGAAGCTGTGCCCAGCCATCCATGACTGTATCAAATGGGGTCCAAATTATATAGTTGCATGTTGTTTTTGGTGGACATGAGGTATCGTGCTGGCCTGAACGTGTCAGGGACTGACTGACTGGCTGACTCCCCATTGTTGAAACACGCGAGCGTGAGTGTTGAAGGGCTCGCTCGGCGGGGGGAGCACCGCAAGTGTGGAGGTCAAACTCTGATAACAGCTTAAATAACAGAAATCACCCTCTGTGAGGAGAAAAAAAAAAAGACATGAGCTTTCAGAAGGCAGCACGAGCCTGTGCAGACTGGTTCTCTTAACTTTCACTTTGGCCCAACAGTATGGTTTCATATATACTGCACACTGAGGAACAGAAAGAAACACTTCCATCTTTGACAAACTTGTGAGGGCCACGGTCCTCCAGCTGTGGTTTTGAGAAAAGTTCAGTAGGATACCCAGTGTTCTCACGTCTATATTTCCAGTATTTTCCACACACAAAATTAGATGCTGTGGATGATCTTGAGTCGCACAGGATCATTGATAGACATCCTTTCAATGGATTTATTTTGTAAACGCAACAAGATGCTCTGCTTCCTCATGGTTCTGATAGATTGAGGAGTGAGGGTTTGATTTTACACTGTTTCTCTTATTATAGACACCTGGGGGACTGACTACAGAACCACTCTCTTTTTTGCTGTGGGTTGTGCAGAATAGACAGAACTTGCATTCGTATTTGAGTCTAGCTTGACTAAGTTTGCTGAGACTTGTGTTAAATCAACAATTTCCTTGTGTAGAGTAGGGACAATGTTCAGCTGCAGAACCAATTTTTTTCGGTACTCTAATTGTCAGTGTTTCTGGAAGCATGATGAAATACTAATTAATTATTAATGTAATTATTAGGTTAGCCATACTCAGTATTTCACATTATTAGGGTCACTTGATGCTGGTTTCAGACTTTTACCATAAATCACTAGCTGAGGAAAATACAGATACTGTATTACTGAAGCTGGTTCTATCTGAGCTTTTATTTTGAAACACAAATAGCATCAAAGTTTCACTGTCACACTCAAAATTACATAACATTTTGGGTAGGTCACACACACACACACACACACACACACACACACACACACACACACACACACAGAATCTCCTTACTTGCTAAAGCAATCATTGCCGTGTGGTTCACGTAACCCAGCTTGTCGTTTTCATTCATGCACCATTGTGCCTTTGGTACGTGGACCTTTGTAAACATGCCAGATTTAATCACTTAGTAATATGTTTTTCCCATATTACCCAGCTTTTATCCTGCTCTCCCATTTCTAACATTTTGCATTTCGATGAATGCGATCCATGCCTGTAACATCATGCAAATAGATTCAATTTTTCCACCCCATTTAGAAATGCATTCTGAGTGCAACATTGACACAACACAATCTCCACGGATTTCTGGACAATTGCTTTTTTTTATTTTTTTTATTTTTGGCCTTGTACCTGTTTTTATCTATGCTACCCACCTCTTAATCCTTTTACTTCCTCCATCAGTTGAACCTCTCTGTGCTTATCCCCAGCTGTATGCTGTAAAAACACATGAGAAATAAATCAAAATGGAAAAGACTGGTCCTCTTCCCTAGCTTTCACGATAACGATGTTTCACTGTTTTCAAAATTACATCACATACTTTATTGCAGAGCTTTCATACCTCCAGGTTGCTGCGAGCACTGCACTCCACCCAGAGCACAAACACACTCTTCAACTGTTGAAGTGTTTAAAACACCACATTAGCACTCTCACACTGCTGCATCTCACGATACACTGCTCTGTTCACTGCTTTAAAATGAACATCTTTAACAGTTTATCCTCTTTCCCCTGCTGACAATTAAAACTGTCAAATATTTCCTACACAACATTACTGAAGGTTAATTGTATGTGAATGTGACTGGCCACGTAATAGTAGCCTAGTGATATAGTTTGATTTTCAGAATGATCTGTTTTAAATGTTAAAACAATAGGGATTCAAAAATCTCAAACTAGAGTGAGAGTAACGGCTGGCATACACCAGGATCGGGCTTGGTTTGACGCAGCTGTCAAGGCAGTGCTCTTCTGGTAAAATCAACACAAGCTGCCACACTGACTTATAGAGCTGCACACACCCTATGTATGCTGGCCTCTAGGAATAAATTTGAAAAAAACTGGCTCTCTTTATGCACAGAAATAATTCTGTTAAAAAATGAATACAAAATTTGTACAGTGCAAAGCTTACTGTCAAACTTTGAAAGATTATTTAGTTTAACTTTGCAGTTCTGTGAGTAGTTTTTAATATTAGGTGTGTTCCTCCCCAGGGGGGCGCCATCATGGGAGGGTCATTGACTGGAAGTGGAAAAAATATCAGTTATCGAGGATATGGTGTAAAATAGACTGAATACATGTGACTTGGATGAGAAGTATATGGTTGAGAGATACTGTAGTTTGGGGAAAATTTCCCCGTTTTTCATGTTTTTTTCCAGTAGTCAGGGACTACAAAAATGACTCAGGCCAGACCAGTTTTTTGTTTTTTGATTGCATCTAATGGTAGATGCTTGAAATCTAATTACAAGTGATGTTAGGGAGGGTTCCTTATTCCAAGCTGTCTAAGGGGAGGCTCACCATCTGAGATTTGGAAAACCCATGGTATAGTGAATTAGGCCACAATGTTCAAAGAATCATCTGATGCACATACTTAGACACATCAACAGTGTTGTTTCCTGGATCCGTTGGAAGTTTCAGGTATAAAATAGACACATTTCATCAGGTGAACCAACCAAGACTGACCAGACCACACGTCCTGTATCTGTCCTGGAGGTTTTTTCTGCCACATCTACATTCTTACTTGTTAGAGTTCCATAGGCCTTGTTTTGGAAGTGACTGGCAAATTCTCAACTGCCCACTTCAATTGGAATACACATGATCCTCCATCCATTCCTCTGACAATCCTTCACCAATCCTTGGAAGTTTGCCTTCTTTCTTTCTTGAGATTGCTTCAGCCTCCACACCCAATGTACTATCAGTGCTTGACTTGAGGACCCTGTTTTGCCTCAGCAGCTGCTCCGTATGTGCCTGCATGTTCCTGTTTTGGAACACAAATGGGCTTGGGAGGACATCATATACCCCCTGAATCATTAACTTGATCTGCTTGGAGTTCCATTTCATTTTTCCAGGGGAAACTCGGCTCCATTGCCCTTTCCCACTTCACCAAGACACTCTTTTTCCTCATGGTCACTGCTCTGCTGGTTCATCTCTCTCCACTGAAGTTCATACCTGTCCCTGCATCACCTTCTGTCTCTCTTTCCTGCTGACAGTCAAATTGAGATGGGTGCTGTTAGGCTTCCAAGTCCAGATCTGCCTTGCACTGCCCTGTCCTCACATCAGTTCCTGCATCACACACTTCTGTAGGTCTAGAATACTGCAAATGATACTGTGCCACAATGAATTCCTCCTTGACCTAGCTGGACAGAAGCCTGAGCTTGCTGTTCCAAACAGCCCAACGGTGCTTGGGCTGCATGGCAGGCCTAGCCATCTACAGTGATATCTGTGACAGTGACTTTGCACTCAAGGCATTCCACAAATGTCATGGGGACTTAGTAGATGAACCGAGGCCAGAAGATTTCCTTGATGTTAGGCCCAGGCCTCAAATTTTTTAGGCCATGTAGCTCAGTACGAGAAGTCTTGATGGAGTCTGTGTCCTTGAGGTTACAGTTGAAGACCTTCGCAAGGCTCTTCACTGGTTTCTCTGTTAGTAACATTTGTTGTTTCCCGATGTGAACCCAAACTTCTCTGTCCCTCCCTTCTCAACCAAGGATCTTGATTTTGTGGGTGTAAAACTTGTGCGTCGACATTAAGTTCCTCCAACTGCTGTGTGATCCTGCTGGCTCATGGGACATGGTTTTTATAACTGTGAGGTTGTTCATGGGATGTTTCTGACAGGAGATTGCCTCACTCCAGACTTGCTGTGGGGGCCCCGTCATTCTGTTTTGGTTGCCTTCACCAGCATGTTTATTACCTTCACAAGTAAGGCTACTGAGATGGTATACCCAGTAATTATCCCCACTCCCAGCTGGTGCCAGTCAAATGTCAACTGACAGAAGGAGACCCTCAAGTTGAATTGTCCAGGATGAGGTCTTATACCTTATCATGCTTTGTTTTCACTTATTAATGTAATGTGATGATATGTTGACCTGCCAAGGGACTGCAGATGAAAATTAGCTTTTTTGCTAACTCTGGCATATTTGCATTTTAGGTGTAAATTAAAAAGGTTAATTGATGTGATCTGTCCATTTTAAATGAATAAACAGATAAAATAAATAAATAAATCAGGTATTATGCGAGTATACCACATACTTTCTGGTATATGTCATTACTTGTCATTGCAGCGTCAAAAATGTACCTGAATATTTTTGTTCACATTCCATATTCTACAGAAACACATTATTTTGGGGGCGTCTAAACAAAAGAGGAAGCTGACTAGTCTTCCCGCTCTCTATATGATATCATTCCTTCACAGGTTCATGTCCTGTCCTAGACTCACCCTGTGGACAGCAGCCAGTCTCCCACACACGCACATCCATCAAGGGCAACCAGCTAAAACATGTTGCATCAAGTCCTTTTAGCTCAACATGCGCACAGACATCTGGACACATACGAAACACATATTTCACATCATGACAAACATTTACTGCACACAATTACACCTCTTGTCTTTCTATCTCAGACACACGCATACACACACACACACACACACGCACACACACACACATATATGCCCACTGTTGCTGCTACAATGCACTTTCTTAATGACCATGCTGTCAAAGTAAGATAAATGGTCCCCCAACCTCCACCATCAGCTTGCATTTCTTTCCACTACTCAACAGGGCCTCTAAACACAACTCAGCTGGGTTTAGTGGAGTACTGCTCCTTACCATAGAAAAAAACCTAAGACTCAATTTGCCATTTTCCAAATGAAGCCAGATTATATCCTAGTCCAAAACACAGCTTTGCATCTGCTGGCAAAATATTGAATAGGCAAGGCAAGGCAAGGCAATTTTATTTGTAGAGCCCGTTTTCACAAACTGTCTCAAAGGGCTTCACATGGCATCATAACAACATCCTCTGCCCTCAGACCCTCACATCGACTGAGGAGAAACTCCATAGAAATCCCTTTTAACAGGGAAAAATCTGAGAAACCTCAGGGTGAGCAACAGAGGAGGGATCCCTCACCAGGAGGGACAGACGTGCAGTAGATGTTGCTACAGAGAAGAAAACAGTTTAAAATACAAAATGTGGGAAACATGGAAATGTTAATAACAGTTGAAGAAAGAAGCTTCTGGAAGGGGAGGCAGGGAGAGCAAGCCAGCTTGATGGGGGACTGGATGGCAGACTGGTTCATGGAAGGGGAGCGCGGGCCGGTGTAACAGTAGGGAATAAAAGGGGGGCAGCATAGCTATCAATGGTTCAGAGCTACTTGAACCAGTCCTGACTGAAGGCTCTGTCATAGAGGAAGGTCTTAAGCCTGGACTTAAACGTAGTTAAGTGTCTGCCTGTCTGACCCATGGAGAGAGCTCGTTCCACAGTAGAGGAGCCCGGTAACTAAAGGCTCTACCTCCCAGTCTGTTTTTAGAGATACTGGGAATCACTAAAAGACCTGCATTCTGGGAGCGGAGTGCTCTGGTGGGACAGTAGGTACTAATGAGCTCTTTCAAATAGGATGGAGCTTTATCATTGAGAGCCTTATAAGTCAGCAGAAGGACTTTGAAGTCGATTCTAGATCCTACAGGAAGCCAGTGGAGAGAAGCTAAAGTGGGAGAGATGTGTTCTCTCTTCTTAACTCCCGTCAAAACCCTCGCTGCAGCGTTCTGGACCAGCTGGAGACTCTTTAGAGAGTATTTAGGACATCCTGACAAGAGAGAGTTGCAGTAGTCCAGCCTAGAAGTGATAAATGCATGCACCAGTTTCTCAGCATCACTCTGGGAAAGGATGTTCCTAATCTTAGCGATACTTCGCAGATGGAAGAAGGCGGTCCTAGTCACATGCTTTATGTGGGAGCTGAAGGAAAGGTCCTGGTCAAAAATGACTCCAAGGTTCCTTGCAGTTGTACTCAGGGTCAAGGTGATGCCATCTAGAGTAGTGATCCGATTAGAGAGGTGTCCCTGAGGTGTTTAGGTCCAAACACGATGACCTCAGTTTTATCTGAATTTAGCATTAAGAAGTTAGAAGACATCCAGGATTTAATGTCTTTCAGGCAGTCTTGCAGATTAGTAAACTGGCTTGTGTCGTCTGGCTCCATCGACAAGTAAAGTTGTGTGTTGTCCGCATAACAGTGGAAGTTGATCGAGTGCTTCCGTATTATGTCACCTAATGGGAGCAAGAATGGGAGAATATGGAGTTGTGTTCAGGGGCATAGCTGTAAATGACCATCCTGGAGCCCTACAAGGTTTTGTTTGTGCTGCAGCAAGTAGCCACACGCTCGGTTTCCTTCAGGGCACCCAGAGCAGATGACTTTACGACTTTTTTCCACTTTAGCCTGTATCAGTTTTTATTACAGCTAAAGCGGTGTGTGGCCAGTTTTCCTTCATTCTCTGGACTCTGAGCCCTTCTAACCCACAGTACATCTGAATCAGCAATATATTCAGCATGTCTCTGACACCGACCCACACACATACACACACAAATTCTGCACCTCATGCACCTTGGGTAATGCAGAGCAGAGGACGGACATTTGGTTTTCTCTCTTACTCATCACTTTCAAGGGTCAAACAAAGTCTTTTTAGTCACTGTCCCACTGATAAGCTTAAACACAATCTGCACGATCACACACTACAACAACTCAATTGAAAGTGAAGCAGAATTTTTTTTTTTTTTCCATAAAGCATATCGCACTTGATTTATGGTCTGCTCCAGTACTGCATTGTATATTGAAGAAAGGAATTTCTGAACTGTTTTGACAAGGGCAATTTACCAGGTTTGGAAATGTACCAGCTTTGTTTCATGCAGCTGTGCACGACAGTGCCGTGAGCATACACCTCGACCACTCATCCCTGACAAAACAGCCTGTTTATTACATCTTTAGAAAAAAAAAAAAAATCCTGTACAATTTTTGAGACAAGTATTGTTTTAAGTATTTACAGCACATGAATGCACATGCAGTATGAAACGTGGCTCATACAGTACATAGCTATTCATGATGCCTTGACACACATTCAGTTATACGGAGCAAAAACTCTATTAATTCTTCCCTCCTCCTTAATAAAAAAAAATATACTGAGATGAAGAGTACCTAGTTGCTGCAATGGAATACATTTTCTTTCATTGTTTGTTCTCAACTCAGGAAAATCACCACCACCCCAAACCTGAGCTGGGAGATCAATCCTACTGTCATTCAGTGACTTTCACTGGAATGACCTGTTGTTGAACGCTTTGCATTCAAAGTATATTAATAATTTGTTTGTACCCAGTTATTCTTAAGCATAATTACCTATTTACTGAATCTCTTTGTGACCTTTATTGTCATGTGGGGATCGTGTATCCATTAATTACCCCTCACCCAACAGCAGCGTCCCCTGGTTTTTCCACCCACTATTGCTATAATCTGTAAAGTTCACATTACTACCGCTTATGACAAGACATATGAGTTAACTGTTAACTAGATACCACTTAACAACCATCCCCCTGTACCCTTATTATAAAGTCTTATCAAACTTTTACAATACAAAATCTGTCGTACTCACACAGTTTAAAAAAGTAACTGTTTTACATAAGCTCATTTACTTTTCATCTCCTGATATTATGTGGGTGAAATAAAGATTTCCATCATTTAACAATATGTTCTTGAACTTTTTTTAAGAGAGTAAGTTAATGAAGGCATGAGTATGTAATAAATTAGATTTTCATTGTTTTTTAGCAACAAAAAGCACACACACACACACACACACACACTGTATAATAAAAACTGTACCCACCCTCCCAGCTGCCCTCCACCTCTCATTGTCATTATTCTTTGCTCTCCCTGTTTTGTCTTTCCACATCAGGAGCTTCAAAACACCCATAATTTCATTGCAGCCTTTGCCACAGGTTCTGCTTTTGTTTCTAATGTAGTCCCCTTGTGAGTTCCTGAAAATAAATTTTGGTGCCACTCAGGGGTCTTTTCCTTGCTCACACCAAGGTTTTAGTCTCGCTTAGTTTGTTTCTAACATGCTTAATCAGACATGACTAAACCCTTTCAGTAAACATGCAAGGCACTTGTCATCCCATTTACCGTATCAGCATCTACATGTCAGCAGTGTACGCCCTGAAACGTCCAGGGTGAAACAGCAAGCCACCCGAGCATTTCAGCTGCTGACGCACTGATTCAACAAGACAGCTCTGAGGATGTCATGTTGTGCAAAGATTACACCATTTAATTCAGCTAGCTTTGGCTTAATGGACATGTTTTTCGTCTGGAATATACAGTTTTACCTCTACTATTAAATGTTGCATTAGTGGGAGGTGATTTATGCTGCTGTGTCTAATTTATTCTCAATTCAAATCTGTTTATGTTTAGATGTATGGTGTTTGTTAATGGCAGTGTGACATTTGCCATAATGGGCTCATCACAAATTCATGGATTCAGTTCTTCTTTAAAAAAAATTTTCCTCAAAGCTTTTGGCCCCTTTTTTTCTTCACCATTGTACATCACCATTTTTACCCATTTCCAAACTGTCTTGGTCACTGTTCCTCCATGCTTACTCTGCCACATGCAAAGTCATGAGCTGCATCTTTGCACCTGATAGTGAGGAGTTTCACCAGGGGGATATAGCTTGTGTCAGAATCATGCCATACGCCCCAGTGCCCCACGCCTCGAAAAGTCGCCTCTACCAACTACAGAAAACGCTAGTAGAGCAACCAGAACACATGCTGTACTTATGCTAAGCTGACCAAGAAATATTTCTGAGGTAAACTTAATTATCATCATTACATAGCTCCATCCCTCGTTCACAAGTGATGATGTAGAAGCTGACAAAAACTCAAAAGTAAAGATCTAAGCAGTGGACGCAAGCCCTGCGACGGACTGGCAACCCTTCCAGGGTGAACGCCGCCTCTCAATGTCAGCTGGGTTTGGGCTCCAGCTCCTCCTCCTCCTTTTTGTCATCTTGAACCTCCTTGTTAACGGTTTATTTTTTTGTTGTTTTTGTTTTTTTATGGCTGTTACAGCTGCAACATGAAAGTAACTGCAGGGTGGTATTTGTGTCTTTTAGGGTGTGGCCACTGCAAGAAGATGAAACCAGAATATGATGAAGCTGCTGAAATACTCAACAAAGGTGCAGAGGTAGGTTGTATTTCCATGCGGGTACAGGTCTGTGTTGTTTTTATGTTGTTAATTTGTCATTCCTCTCACACTGACAACCACACAGGTGGATCAGTGTCTAATTAACTGATCATAATCGTCCTCCCTTTTGGCCTGAAGGTTTGTTGGCTATTGTAGCCGACACGCTGGTCGGTCTGTCCTGCATCTCAGGTATTGATGTGTTTCTGATTAGTCGAGTATGTTTTGCGCACTTCTTCCCTCTGCCATTATGTCCTCTGTGATAATCTTACACTGCCCAGCCGGGGGCAGGGCTTAGAAAACTCGAGGTTGGTGGCTGTAGCAATTATCCCATCCCTGAGCATCCCTCTGGCCCAAGGCTTTGGCCCTCTCTTTGTGGCTCTCTGCCCGGCACTGGAGGTCAATGGAAAAGCCTGCCCATTATCTAATATGGATAGACTGGAGACTGTCTCGGCCTGAACCCCGCAGACCAAGATATCATTAATTTCTCTCCTCCCTGTTTGATCCACTCGTGTTACTAATGAAGCAGTTCTTTTATACAGAAAAGGCTCCGTGCCTTGTTGTTGCTGTGTTTCAACTTTTGATTGTTTAAAAAGGGTATATTTTCTGTTAATTGGTGTCATGTAGTCGGAGAGTCTGAGGGAACTTAGCTGAACAAATAGCTTTAGTTGTTATTTTGCTTAAGTCCCAAGTGGCTGAAGGTTTGCCTTTCTGTGCTTCTCCACAGAGTCCGGGAGTGTTGGCAGCAGTGGATGCTACAGTTCACAAGGCTGTAGGGGATCGCTTCAAGATTTCTGGCTTTCCTACTGTTAAATATTTTGAGAAAGGACAGGAGAAGTACACACTGCCACAGCTCCGAAGCAAAGACAAAATCATAGAGTTTTTGCACAAGTAAGTCGCACAATTAGCAGGCAGCTTTATCACACCTTTCATCTGTCAAAGTTCGGTGGTGCACATTTAGACAAGATTCAAACTCTTGCAGTGCAGTAATTAACGACCGAGTTTAAACATTTTAGTTGCGTGTCAAACAGCTTACCTTATCACTTGCTTCTCAAACAAAATGGGTGAAGTGAATCATTGATTATCTGCTCAAAAAACAGTTGTAAACCTGCTGGCAGAGAAGATCATTGTTTGGGAAGGACTGTTGTGGAGCATAACGGTACTGATATGACATCATTTCAGATGTGGTAATTACAGACTCCATGAAAGCAAAGTCTACACTTGAGGTCAACAGATGTAATTTTACATGAGGGGCGACAAAAAGTCTGATGTATTATATAACGAGTATTCATGTCACCTTTTTCCCCTGAAGCAGTAAACAATGTATACATACTCAATATACAATATGCAAACAACTTAAAATGTTGACACAAGTCCCCTTCTTCTTTCCTTTTAGTGTTAGATCCATAATAGCTTCTGCTTTGCTCTCATCCATGTCTCCAGTCCCCAGGCGCCTCCTCCACCGGAGCAGTCTTGGGAGGACAAACCCTCCAGCGTCAGCCATCTTGGATCAGAGGATTTCCGAGAGGCACTGAAGAAGAAAAAACATGCTCTGGTCATGTTCTACGCTCCTTGTAAGAACTGAATTCATCTTCACGATCATTTTAACAACATAGTTAACAGGTTAGCATCTACCAGTGGTCCACAATTATTTTGGAGCTACTCCTGAAAGCCTCGTCTGTGGGCCACACACAATTTTCACGAACTCACATGCTTGGCTGTTTTGGTTTGAATGTTGTGTGTGCTGTTGTAACCAAGTGTGATCGCAGCCCTGTTCTGAGGGACTTGGTATGATCATATCCTGGGTTTCAACCAATACACATGTGTAACTCCAAGCTGTCTGCCAAGTTCCTCATCACACTGCATATAAACCCCACCTAAACCATGGGGAGACTGAGGAATGAGTCAAATGACTTAGAATAGTGTAGTGTGAGTAAAAACAAGAAGAACATTATCCCAGTTCCACCTCGTGGTTTCATGGTTCCTGCACGTTTTGTAAATCTTCATGGAAATATTTTGGAGAAATTATTAGCAAAAAAAAAAAAAAAAAATCGAGCGACTTCACTGGACTGTAAAAGTCTGACCCGTCCAAATGTATTTCCTGTCCTGACAACAGCTGGACTGTCAGCACACATTCCAGTGCAGTCAGAGATAAAGCTCCATATTCATTGTTTCTAACAAAAATAAATCACATAAAAATGTGTAACATATGAAAGTGCTCACTGGTAGTGGTCTTCCAACTGAAAAGTGATTACCAGCCCCTGAACTCTATCAAGATGTTTTCCAACACATTTACTGTATGATTTAGTCTCAGCTCCCATCAGCCTCATTTCTTGCTGAACTAGAAATACTGACTCACACTGTGCCCTCACGATGTGTTCCTGTCACAATGACATTGACCAGTAATCTTTTCACCTCATCGTTGAGAAATCCCCTCACACAGAGATATCACGTTTATTTGTGGAGACACTGATCTTGACCTGTGACTGAAAAATCTTTTATGTTCATTTTGGAGTGCCAGTGGAAATTGCGTCAGATTTGGAGAAGGTAGATGAATGGACAGTTTGAAAGCATGATGCCTCCGGTCTGTGGCTGTTGCCAGCACAGAGGCAGGGTAAAAACCTAGATGAACTCACTGCAGACGACCTGCTCAGCTCTGAGCTGCTGCTTGATGCAGACTGTTCTAGTTGCTTGTGAAGGTCTAACACTAAAAAAGAAAGGACGAGCAAATAGATAAAAATTATTTCCAAATTGTTTGTGCTTCTTAGGTTGTTTTAGCGTTGTTGGGTTTCCAAAATCTCTTCCAGTTAGGGTTTAGGATCACAAGGAATAGAGAATGACTTACTTACTTAATTATCAAGAAAACACTTGTGTATACACACACACACACACACCTCTGTCCCCGATCTTTTGCCCTGTGTGATGAGGGCTTCAAAGCAACACAGGCCACAACTGTCAGGCTCCTTCCTCAGTCAGATCCTTTGGTGCAGATGCAAAAACCTGCCAACCACCCATCCACCCACCCACTCCATCTGCACCCTGCATTATTGTGGGAGCTTGCACCTAATAGAGCATTTGATGAGATATTGCTGCTCGCTCAGGCTGAAGAAGCTTCAGATGGAAAACTCTTTTTATATTAGCCATTAACTTTGAGACTTAGATCTGCATAATTAAACTTATACTGAAACTAAATGGCATCGTATCCTCTATCTTAATGACTTATTCTCAGGCAATAATAGATTGTTTTCCTACACACACTTTTGTTAGTGCACTGTGACTAAATGCAATTTTTTGGCAGTGCTCTGTTCTGATGGTTTTGGTGTATTACATGCTAAATTTTGTTTGGATTGCTTGGTTTTCTTCTCAAGTAATGATGGAATAACGTAAGAATCAAGATTGCTTCTATAGATCCACCTGACAGTCTCTTCATCTCTCTCAGGTTCACTTTCTATGTCTGCTTTTGAAGAAATGTTAGTCCAGATGACAGGAGGTGGGCTGAGATGGGAAAGCCAAAATGTTCCTGTGCTTAGCCTGCAGTGTAGTTCCACCAGTTGTGCCCAGTTGTCATTTATCTGCTATCACTCCTCTCTCATTCAGTCTTTGAGCAGATAGGGCCACCTGCCTGGTCTGTCTGATCTGTGTGTGTGTGTGTGTGTGTGTGTGTGTGTGTGTGTGTGTGTGTGTGTGTGTGTATCACCTGCGATACGTATACCTGATATATCATTTTCTAAAATTGCAACCAAACCTTTAAGAGTTTAAAGGTCATTGAATGTTGCAGCTAAAAGAATCCTTGAGCATAAAATGATTTTCTGAGCTGCGAGGAACGCTAGCTTAGAGAGGCAGCAGCAGCTGAGAGAGGGCAATAATTAAAAGTTTAAGTTTGTCTTGGCCGTTGTGGGTGTTGTACAAATGTGAAAGTACTGAAAGGTGTATGCAGCAATTCTACACCAATACGCTCATTACTCATAAGTTTCTGTCGGCTACCTTCCCATCTTCTACATCCTAACCTATGTAGACGGTATGGATATGAAATGGATCTACGTAATGATAATAATTAAGTTTACCTCAAAAATATTTGTTAGTCAGCTTAGCATAAAATATGGTTCTTGCTATGCCAGACTTTACATTTATTTCCTTTGAAGTACACTTCTTTGCCTGTTTAACGTTACTTGTTACGGTAATGATGCTGTGGAATCACAACTTTGTAAGACAAAAATCTAAATAACGTTAGAGATAAATGGACTGTATTATTTTCTTTCTTGTTCTATTAGAATTTGCTATTAGAATCGAGGAAAACTTGAAACCAGCTATTGAACTAACCTTATTGGAAAAATGTGTACCAAATAAATTTAGTGTGTGAAGTCACCCCTGCAGGCCATTAGGAAGAATGCAGATTAAAGACACCCCGATTAGCTTCACTCCTGGAAGCTCTGTCCATTGTCCACTGTGGGCGGCAGGGCTCGGAGGGAGAGTGGCCCTCTAGCAACCAAAGGGTCATGGTTCGATCCTCACGTCCCCCCACTGACCATGTCAAAATGTCCTTGAGCAAGGTACTGAACCACTAATTCAATAGCTGATTAATAATTTGATGTTGCCTGAATGACGAAGGCAGTAATCAACACTCACTGTCATTCACTGATATGAGTCAAAAATTACCTTTTGCAGGACAAGCATGAAGTTTGTTGAGAGTTTTCTCTGTTACCGCTCAGAAAGAGAAGCAGTCATTTCCAGCAGTAACAAACAAGAACAGATTGACATTGGTGTTTTTTACAAACCCTGAATAAGAAGACTGCAATGCATACGTCACCTATTTATTTATTTCAGAGAACTGATGTTGGAATTGGTGACGTTGGAAACTAGAAGTAAAAGCACTCTCCTGGTAAACAGAGGGTGACTTATTTTCAAGGCGTATCATGTGCACTGAGCCTGGTCCACAAAGTTTGGTGTCAAAGAACTAGTCTGCACAGAATCCTGACCTCAGCCCCATCTAAGACCTTTGGGAGGAAGTATGTAATCAGCATGCTTTCTAGATGGGATCATGTCCTTCTGTGACTCTGTTGCAGCCTGATTGACTTGTGATTTTCCTGCATAACACTGCCTGTGCCACTGGCTGTTTTTGTTTTTAAAATCTTTTTGTTCTCAAAAGAGGTCATTTTATTTCTCATTTCAAAAGGCGGAAACTGATTTGATTGCAATGTGCTTGACACAAGAAAGAAAAGGGCAGCAGACAGAAAATGATACACAAATTCAGAAGAAAAAGATGACATAATGATTAGGCCCTGCACTTGCAATCAGAAATGTGGTTAAATAACATAAACAACTCCGTACCTGCTGAACGAGATGGAGCTAGAATCAGAATCAATAACTGATCATAAAACTTCATCCAACATGTAGATGGGGTATTTTTGTACCAACACAATATTTATAAAGTATACACATGCCAGCTGGAGTGAAGAGACAGTGGGATGTTGTGTTAATAATGGCAATAAAGACCAGTCTCTCTTAACATACAAGTGAAGTGCTTCTTATGTGCAGTAAACCTTGAAGTAACTGCCAGATTGTAATATCCCAGCATGCTTTATGACCCTCTCCGAGTTGCATAGAAATGACTTTGTTCCTATTGACTGTGTGCATTATAGAGGAAATGATCATGTTTATACAGCATTAAACATATTCATGCTATATGTCGATGCGTTACTGTGTCCCCGTGTGCTGTTCTAATGTCCCACCTGGGTTTCGTCTCTTCCAGGGTGTCCACATTGTAAAAATGCTGTCCCCCACTTCACCACTGCAGCAGAGCTCTTCAAAGAGGACCGCAAGGTTAGTAGTCACTCTTACAAGTACAGACAAACTTAAACTCGGAGCTGCACAGGAGAAGCAGTTGGATCCTGCAAGCTTATACAGTAGTTAGTGTCAAAATACTTAACAGCGTATCGAATGATGAAGTTTGATGTCAGGAGTGTCACCTGGAGGACATTTAAATGGAGCTGTATGCCTGCTGTGCCGTCTGTTGTGTGCACAGGAAGAACCTAAAAGCACATTCAGCGCCAAATAGTGTATTTTTCATTTTTATTTATTGAAATATTTATTAGCACGTGAGTTGTAATGACTGAAGTATTACTTTTTTTTCCTGACTGTTCGATAGTTGGCAGATAAGTTTCCCATACATTTTCTGAAATGAGTATGCGTCCCTGCAGCCAAAATCCTGACCAAACTGTCAACTTGCTCTCCTCCATTTTCAGTGTTGAGATGAGTTTAATCAATCGATGACTGATCGTTAAGGATATTGTTGATCACCTGGAATATGGATCAAACTGACATTTGTATAAACAAGGTTGCGTTGTGTAGTGTGTGTCTTGGAGCAATGCAATGATTTTCACAGCACAGCACCAACCAGCTGGGGACAGAGAAAACTGACTACTCAGCCAAAGAAGTATATAAGCCCCAGAGGGTAAACTCCCACTCTGCCGCCATTTTGGCCTGAATACGTCAGTGGTAACAGCACAGAATGTATGGAGTCACACACCTTGAGTTGGTAGCACATAGTTAGTTGTTTGTCTAGTAAGTTCTAAGGGTTATGGTAGTGGCAGTTTGGCTCATGTGCTGCACACCAGTGTTAAATTCATCGCTTGTTATGATTTTATTTGTGTTTAAAAACACAATAGCATTAAGAGGTTTGGCTCTGAGTCTCAGGTTCTGATGCGTTTACCAGCGCCACACATTGTTTGTTTTGTTTTCTTTTTAATGGAAGCTAACAACTTTGTATACCTTGCAGGATTGTTGTTAGACTACTGCTTCTTCAAATTCAAGATTTCGCAGAGAAAAATACACTTTCTTTACTTTTACATCGAACAATGCTCAAATCAATGACTGATCATTGATTTCTCCAGTGAACTTATCAGCTGAATCTCGCCATTTCATCGTTAGCATCAATGTGTCACCATGTCAGCATATTGGTTTGGCTGGAGCAAAGTAAAACAGGGACTAGGATATCGGGTGATATTGAGAGAGCAGTGTCAGTCCCACTCATGACGCTGATTGAGGAATCTTTTGTCTCCTCCTGGGCTCATTGGCTCAATCATTTGTCATCTGAGAAATTGCTGTGTCATGTCACAAAGTTTGACAAATTAGTCAGCTCAGTGGAGTTGGGCGATGCAGCCACGTAGAGCATACACAATATGTCTGATGACAATATCTTTAAATAAGCCAAGCAACACGCTTCATATTTGTCTGCATGTGTCAGCGAGGGATTTGACCACTTAGATAAACACAATAAACTTCATCAAATTGTCAGCGGGCTTTGGGGTTATTCAAGGTTCACACAGACACAACAGGGCACGTTCACCACCAATCTCCATCATCACTCCTCCCTCTCATCTCTTCTCCCTCAGGACTCATGTCCCAGCACACACACACTCCTCTTCCCCGCAAATACCCTCTGATTGGTTGGCTCAGTATTTCCTCAACCTCCTTAACTGTGTGACTCACATACATATTGAAAAAGTTTTGGGCGCGTGTCTTGTCAGACTCTGAACTTCAATTCATCATCTCAAACTGACATTTGCTGTAAACAGAAATACATTAAAATGTTTCCTCTTATTTTGAAGTTTTATTGTGATGGTAATGTAAACTGTGCCTTGTTCCACTGGTGCTCAGTCTTCAGCGCTCTCTCATTTGTTTGGAATTTCTTTAAATCCTCGTCAGATGGTGTGGAATAGTGACGTGTCCTCAACTACTTAGTCATCCATTTTTCTGAGGCAATCCTTTGTAACATTTCTCGATAACATTAAACCAAAACAGATGAGCTGCAATTCTTGTGTATTTGTCCTCAGCGACATCTGCGAGAACTCCTCCATGTCATTTATTATATTACAGTAAATATTTCACTACAGCAGTGTGTCATTAGCAGTAAAATGTCCTGTCCTGCACTTTGCTTGACTATTTATTTTTCTGGCTGCTACTCTCTATGCCTTACGTTTAAAAAAAACCCAGATATGTTACTTTAGTTTTGATGAACAAATAATGCAAAAGTCAAGGAAAAAATAGAGAGATACAGAGTGGGATAATATGTATGTTTTGAGTTCTGTCTTCGAATTGAGCCAGAATAGAGTTTCTTTGAGCCGCTAGCATGTTGACTCAAACATGCTAGCTGCACATTGCACAATGTATTTCGCAGATTATTTTATTTTATTACATTTTTGTTTTTTTCTTATTTTTATTCATGTTTTTGAACAGCAAAGAGATTGCTAGAAGAGATTCTGTATTTTACTTAATCCCTTTTAACACATTTAAGAGCCTGTACTTTTACATGAGGAAACAGAATTAATACCTTTACCAGTTTATCTGTACGTCTACTTCAGCAATGATGAGCGTGTGAAGTTTGCCACCTGTGCTTCATATATTCCTCAATGTCAGGACTAGCAAGAACTGTTGAGTCCATAACCTCCTAATGAAGCAACAACTACACTTTTATAGAAGAAAATTTTGAACTTACAAAACAGTCAGTGCTGTTTTATGTGATTCATTATCCATAACAGCCACCTCAGCTTAGGGGAATTTGGCATTTCTTCAGTGTTCAACTGTGGTGTTTGGATCTGTTCCCTCCCTTTTCCCCAATACAGAGGAGACCATAGCAACCACAGTAGTGTGGTGGTTTTGTACATCTTCATGTACACACACTTTGACCACCATATTTATTCTGAGTCTTCTTGAGCACACATACATCTTCTGTATTATTTAAATCATTTTTGTTATTATTTTACATGTATATATTTTTTTGACTTTAGTTCATACTAAGATGTTGTTCATAGGTACACACACTTTGACTCCCATACTGGAATGAACTAAAGCCCAAAATATAGATACATTTAAAATAATAATACCAATGATTTGAATAATACAGAAAAAGTATGTGTGCTCAGGAAGACTCAGAATAAACATGGCAGTGTTTGATGTCTTTGTCTAACTCCCAAACAAATTTCTGCAATTCATGGAAACATATCGCTGACCCTGCGGCACCCCCAAATACAACTTTTTATTACCCCCTCTCGCCCCCTCCCCAGTGGCTTATCAATCTGAACATGTGAAGAAATGGGAAGCATAATACTTCTATCAGACTAGATCATGGTTCTGCAGCTCGATGGGTCTGTATCCTCATGATGAAACCTCCACATGCCACATGGACCCTCCTGTCATCGAATGCCAAAAGTAGAAGTTCCAGTTGCTGGTGTGGTCCCTTCCTTGTTCAGTGCTAGCATGGAGTGTTTAGAAAGAGCTTGGCTTGTGTTTACTTGGCAATCCTCTCTATTTATAAAGCCGAGCCCCAGTGTATTGTTTCAGACCGGTGTTGATCAGACTATTAGCTGCCCTCACCTCATTTACCAAAGACAAACATGAGCTTAACCTCCACTTTGAAGACGAAAACAATTAAAACTCTGTATGACAGTGGGGGAGCTGTGCAGCCTTCTAAGCTGTTTGTCTTTTTCCCCAAATTCCAATCAATAGCTGCATTTAAGGTGCACATTGGCTGGTGCTGCATGTTTCCAGAAGCTGTCTGCTGTCGCTCTAATGAGAACAGGAGTTAGATTTTTTTTTAAGCGTTTGCCCAGAAAACCCTGCTTTCTCCTGAAGGGATACAGCCCTTTACTGGTGCTGCTGGTACAGCTACTGTACCTCCACAGCTAAAGCACCCTTGTTTTATATTTATGTTGTGATTGTAACTGCAACCTTTCAGCAGTTACTTAACTTTTACAGTAACAGCACTATGTAAGTACTGTGTACTGTACTTATTTAAACACATACTTAGCTTAGTACAGGGGAATTCTCACCACTGCTCCGGACATAATGCCATAAACACTAATGGTTCCTGGAAATCGATGGACACGTATGTGACACCTCGTCACATTTAAACCAGACAATGGAGTAATCCACTCATATAGTGAATGATGAATTCACTTTTATTGCACTGTTCCAGTATGCTTCATCTTTTCATGAAAAACGGCTCAACAGTTGACTTTTTTCACAGCTTGTCTGATTGTGATATTTATTAAGGGTTTTGTTGTTGTTTTTGTTGTTGTTGTTGTTGTTTGTTAGTTTTTGTCTCCTCCACAGTCAAATCATTGTGTTTGTCTGACACAATGTCCAACTGGGATACGTGTACTTCAGGGGTCCATCGATGAGTACACAAAAGAAAAATGTATCAATGTGTCTTGTTTCTCCCACCTGCTTTTAGAGGGCAGGTCTTCTAGGGATGCATGCCGAGTAGGTCTATGCATGTCTCCAAGGTTCTAAAACAAAGGCCCTTAACACCCAGTATTTTGCTCAATTGCTCAAATATGGATAAATGGTTGAAAAAAACACCTTGTCCCAAACCCACTGGACAACTGGTCCAATAATAACAAATATTGGATCATTTTAGAAATCTATAAATTGCTTTTTTTTTCTTTTTTTGTGAGGTAAATATGCTCATCAAGTATCTAAGGTCCCTAATAATGAATGATTTTTCATCATTTTATCATGCAAAAGAGAACAGTTCTTTGTGCATGTGAAGGAAGAAAGAAAATGGAGAGGCAGAGACGGTATCACACAGAGAAGCAGCATTTTAACAACACTGTGTGTTTGTTTGTCAGTTCAGTTCAAGTTGTAGCCCTCCAAGCGGAACAGTTTGGGCACAAGTGGTCCTAACCATCGGTTCTCTGAGAGCACGAGTGACACTAGCCTAGCCACTGGTGGGCCTAGCGTTATCTGTGGGGTTTGAGGGGGTGCTTGCATTGCTTTTAATTCGATTTGTTCTTCTGAAGGACTTCTGTCTGCTAATGCTGAGTCGCACCAATCACTCGCTACGTTCACCGTTCATTTTGCCTTTTCATTAGTTGTAATTGAACCCATTAAGTCTTCTCCAGCTGTCTGATGCAAGGTGAAATACAGGGATGATTGAATGACTGAAATAAAAGGAAGAGAATCTCAATAATGGATCTTACATAGTCACTCTTTCAAAGCGCTAATATGAATCAATCTGTGGACCCTTTCCACAGCAGCTATTTTCGCAGGTCGTTGCAGGGTAAACACACTTGTGTAATTGATGAAATTAATTATGATCCTGTTATATGTATTGTCACAGCCACTCCAGTGACCCGTCATACGCATTACCAGGGCCCTGGCCTGCCTAAATGGAACAGCACCTTGTGTTTACCCTGTTATGACATGTCAGAATGTTTACACCCCAGACATCTGCTTCAGTGAGACAGCAGCCTCACATGGTGGCATCGGTACACTGTTCTGTAAACTGTAGGAACTCTGGAGTGAGCACTGCCTGAGCTCATTTTGAGTGGGTTTGATTGCTTTTCTCTGCTTCATTGTGGCACCGATGAATTGAGAGCGCGTCATTAGTTAACGTACTGCTTCTCAGAAATGTTGCTATCCAATCAATGACATGATGTGGGGTCCTCTGTCACTTGACGATGGATCAATAGTGGAATTGCCTCCGAACCCTTGAATTACAATGATCTTATGACTTCATTTTCTCCTGTCAATTCTCTGCAACTCTGATTTATTACTTACAGGCATGAGCTGTGTGGGTGACAGTGCACAGGGGTGACAGAGCAGCTGGTGGAGTCTAGGGTTACATTATGTCGCGCATTACTGCTGGTTTGAATATTTTCTGTGAATCTCCTCGTGTCTTAACAGGGGGCTGAATGTAAAAATCATTCGAAATAATTCCTGCTTAATATTCAGGCACACGGAGAGCGAGGTGATTTGTTGTCAGCTCAATTTCTGTCAACTGTTTTTAGAAATGAACTCGTCAGTACTGCTGAATATAAACAGCCTGTAGCAACTGTGTGAAATCATCCCTTTTGTGGTACCACATGGACACATAGTTTGGGACAACTAATCAACAGAGCGTCGATAAGGAGTTCCTCTTTTTATAGGTCCCATCGTCTCCGCCCGTGTGTAGGAGACTATTCCTTGCCCATTGTCCCTTTGTGTTGGTAAATGGAGCCAGAACCAATCCACTCATCTCAAAATATGGTGCTGGTACTTGAGCAGATATTTAAGTGTGTGTATTTGCATACTAAAAAAACAAAAGAGGTACTTGTATTTTGTAATTGGGACAAGAAGCTTTTGTCATCATTTCACAGCACAATGTGCAGAGTCTTGATATGTTCTCCCTCCGCAGCAGATCTGTCATTTCCGCATCAGGCCCGTGGGGACAGATGAACGGGGAGTGATCATATGATGGTGACAAGTTCAATGTGTGGCGCTCAGCACCCTGAGAGAGGGTGACATTTCAGCTGTCCAAAAGGACACGCAGCATGAGCCATGAATCAGTGAGGCGGCATTTACGCCTCATTGGGTCGACTTGTCACTAATCGATGCAGCGGCATCGTAACATAAATCTCCCTTGTTTTATGTAGGAGTCATTGTTGTGGGATAATTTCCTTCTCTGCCCTCTCAAAGCTGCTCAGCAGAAGAGTAATGTATCATTTTTTACTCAGATAGAGAAATTAGACGTCTAATTTTGGATGAGATAAATGTGTTTCCTACTCTTTGCCAAAGCCACGGAATATCTGTAAATACATGTTGTAAAAGCCCACTTTATGGTTGTTGTACTGTATCCCGTGAATGAGTTTTTATAGTATTGATCTACAATTATAATAAAGTTTTATTTTTTTGTTATTTTTGGCAAATATATTGAGTGATTAAGAGACAAGAAACAATAGCCGTTAGAACCCAAACAATAAAGATGTCGGTGTGAATTGTTATGGATAAGACTGGAGCTGAGAAATAAATATGAGAGAATATAAAGCCAAATCTTCCATAAACCACCTCAGTTTCAAGGAGGCCTAAGATGTTGCCAGTAATACTGTCCTCAGGAACAGCAAATGAGAAGCTGCACGACTATGAATGATGGCTAGTTAGCATCATTTCTTTTGTCAGAGTAAATAACAAAGATACATCACAACAAACATGAGGCACATTCCATTAGGTCACGTAACTGTTGACATTATGAGAGGTTTTCTGTAGAGTTTCAGCCCAAATACACAGCTATTATATTGTGCTTCTTTTTTTTTTCCCAGGACAATTATGACGATACAAGTAATTGATTCCACAAAAGTCTTAGTGGCTTTAGTTTATAGAACCCTGACTGTCAGTGCTCTGGTCTTCCCCAGATCGCCTACGCTGCTGTGGACTGTACCAAAGGACAGAACCATGAGCTTTGCAAGCAGGAGGGCGTGGAGGGATACCCAACATTTAACTACTACAACTATGGCAAGTTTGTGGAGAAATACAACGGAGATCGTGGGGTAAGTAGTCCTGCACTTACTCTGTGCTTGCTTGGTGATACTGAGGGGTCATCCTAGAGAACTGAAATGAGATGGCTTATGCTGGTGTTCATTACGTCAAAGTTATTCTCCTCCTCGGCAGGGAAAATAATGTTCATCACAGGGAAAATCAACCATACACCTCAAAAAACATCAGAATATAACAGAGACAGATGTGAAGCACTGCAAAAGAACGGCAGGCAAATGTCCGTGTCAGGGAGCTGTAACTGCACCCTGAAGGCAGTAGAAAGAATGTTTTGTGATGTTTAGTGTTATTGGATTTACAGCAGGGGAGGTTTAAGAGGTTTGGTTTTTGGAAACAGTCTTTGAGTGTTGTATGTGTGACACAGAGACTCGTGAGGTCGCTGCTATCTCACAGTGGCCCCTCCTGGGACACTTATGGCTCCATTGTGGCATCAGCTGCCCTAACGTGGTCCATGTCTGGGCTAAATATTTATGAATGAACAACAGTGGGAGGAGACGTGCCAACGTTGAGTACTCAGTTTATAGATGCCTGAGGATGCTGTTCTTGATCACTTCTTTTTTTTATTGTGTGCTGATCAAAGCTGAAGTTATTGTCTTGAGATGATATTAAGATGTGAACCATTAACCTTCTGGTTCTCAGCAGGCTTCAAGCTGTGCACTGGCAGAAGAACAACAATTTGTAACAATCAGCATCAGAGAGAGCCAGCAGCTGCTGGCATGTTTTTAGATAGGATGACATGAGCCTGTGGTGACAAAAATATGAACAACAGTGGCAGCTCTTAAAGAGCACAGCAAAGCAGCTATTATAGCAGAGGAGTTTTCTCTGAAAGAAGAGGATAGGAATGGCGCTGGAGATTTTTTGAGCATTTAAGATGTTGACACCCCTCTCCCGACAGGCCTCAGCGTTCCCGTGGGAGATGCTTAACTATTTATTGATGATGCCTCCCCTTTTCCACACAATTATCAAGGAGCAGATGATTACGTATACACAAATCACCTTGGGTGTCAGGTGGTTAGCCAACCATTGGATGAGGATGAGTGCTGAAGTGATGGGGAGCGATTGCAGTTTAGTTTTACTGACACTGACAGTGTGTAACAGTGTAACCCAGTGTTATCTGGGAACTGTCTGATGAACTCGAATGGCAGGGCTCCAGTGTTGGTGGTGATTGTGGCTGATGTTTGTGTCTATTCCAACTCCTTTTTTTTTGCCTGTCAATGAGGACGGTGATGGATGTATGGGGGAGAATTGAGTTGATGAACTGTAGCTTCCAGATCATCAAGTTATTGAAAGTGGAGCTGAACTCCACAAAGAGGGTCTTGGCAAAGGTGTCCTGGGAGTCCAGATGCTGGAGGGGGTTGCTGTGGCAGGCCAGAGCATCATAGAGCCATAGGCAAGTTGTAGGAGGTTTTAGTTTAATAATTGGCTGGACGGTGTTCAGCTGCGGATTCTCCAGGCACTTTATCATCATGGATGTGAGGGCAACAGGGCCGGTAATGATCTAAGGCTGTAGATTAAGGGTCAGTCCTTGGGGATCCCAGGGAGGTAAATTCTTACCACTGAAAAGATTATTTCCATGCAAAAAGTCAAAGAGCCCAAAATTATTATTTTTTGGAACTTTTTTATGAGAGTAAAACAGAACGTTTTACAAACAAGCGGCATCTCGTCAGCACAGCTCGGTCATACTTACACAGAAATCAATCAGTCTGTACATCCCACAATAAACCCTATATTCACATAGAAAAAAATAGCAATCATAAATAAAAAAAATAAATAAGATAAGAGAGTTGTATTATTCTAACTAGAAATCACATGCTCCAGCCAAAATAATCAGTTCCTGGGGCCCAGAGTTTGCTGAACTGTTCGTTTTTCAGGTGTAGTTGAGCTGTAATTTTTTTCCATACCGTGTATTCTTTTCAGACCCTCTTGCCATTGTACAAGTGTAGGGGGTTGAGCTTTAAGCCATTGTTTCGTCATCATTTTTCCAGCCACTAATAGTAGAATTCGTATCAACTTCACATCCTCATTGCAGAGACCCTCCTTCGGGGGTACCCCCATTAAACATTGAACCATTCCCAGTTGTAAATCACATTTTAGTGCTGTTTGGATCTCTCCCACAACCCTCTGCCAGAAAGGCTTTAGAATGGGGCAGTCCCAAGAAATGTGTGTGTGGTCTCCTACACCATTACAGTTTCTCCAGCACAGGTTTGAATTACTTTTATCAAAATTGCATGTCATGGTGGGAGTCCTAAAAAATCTCATCGTCACTTTCCATCCGAATTCCTTCCACGTGGGGCTGTTTGTAGTTTTATGGCAATTTTCACAAATCTTCATCCACTCCTCATCTTCAATGATAATGTTTGCTTGCAACTCCCATTTGCCCTTTATAGCAAGAGAGTTGGCCGATGATTGTGCTCGTATCAAATCGTGCATCTTCGATACCACTTTTACCTGACTTTTCCCAAAGATCCCAAATTTTAAACCCAATTGTGAATGTCATGATTACTTTTCATACAAGGCTTATATGTATTAGTTGCCAAGCAATTACAGCGAGCTGCCACAGCAGAGACACAAAAAAAGACAGGATTTCTTCCCATAACCGTCAGCCAGAGCAAGTCCACAAACGTTTTAAACCTCTGCAGGCCGATGGAGTGAGCTGGTCCCAGCATGCCGACCTGCTCAGGCCCTCAAATGTAAGTCAACAGGCGGTGTTCAGTAGGACAGAACTTCTTTCACCAGAAGAATGTCTGAGCTTATTAGGACAGTTTGAACTGCTTGATTGAAGCTGCAGTCGTGACCTTCAAATTGGTTAGGGTCATTTCATGGACATCGTGGCTTGTATTTCTTCATCCCAAATTATTTCTGCTACAAAATATGTGAAGACCTCCAACAAGGAAGTGCGTACGTACTCTCATGAAAACACACATTTGGCACATTTTATTGTGAATGTCATTTGTAAATTGTTCCAAATTCACAGGAGAACTTCAAAGCTACTCATCAGGTCAAAAAATTAATACCATATCATTACTTGGGATAAATGGCAAAAGGATACATACAGAACTGCTCCTACTGGTAGCTCCATGTTGAATGTTGAATTAGATTCATATTTTGGAGTCTCAGTGCTGCTGGCCAAGTAAAGGTTGAATGACAGGACTGAGAGTTTTCATAGAAATGTTTCAAGGTTGTAAAAAGTAACTGTAACTGTGCCTCCCCGCAGGAATCAGGTTTCACTGGGTTCATGCGCAGCCTGAGAGGACGCGATCAGGAGAAAGTAGTGAAGAGGAAGGAGGAGCTCTGAGGGCAGCCTGCAGGGAGGGGAAGTTGCACTGCACAGTTTGTCATTGCACTGTGACCCTTGACCCTGGCGAGGGCCCTATCTGCACTGGCGCGGGAGACTTTATGACCTCAGCGAAAGGCAAATATTTTTAATACTGTGCTGATCATGTTTGTAATACCAACAGAGTACCTACAGTCAAGACCGACCACTTGAGACTTCTTTTGTCTGATGTGCAGAAAATACAGACAAATACGTTGTTGCTTTTTTTTTGGTTGTTTTTTTTTCGCCCAAACACTGTGACTGCATATGTGAAAAGCGACATCCTCTACTCTATCTATGCAATATTGACCCTCTGCACCCGTGGTAGTGGTGGTGGTGGTGGTGGTGGTGGTGGTGGTGAACTCTAAGGATGGAGGCTGCACTGGCTCTTCAAAGAGTCTCAACAGTCCCCTCATCCTTGCTCTCTCGAGGACACCACACCTGCTGGTTCCAATATTTTTGTACAGAATCTTCATGTCTCAAGTCCAGAGCCATCCAGAATATTGTTTTATCAGCCTCACAGATCAATAACAAGGTGTGACTAGCAGTGACACCTGAAGAAGCCCTGAGCGTATTCAAATGTCAAGTGCTCATGTAGGTATTTTGGAACTGTAGCAATGGAGGGAGTTCAGTAAAGGCCCAAGGGTCAATATTCTGCATGGTTCCAGGCTTTTATGAGTAGTGGGTTATTCTGCTTTTTGATTTCTTTTTTTTTCCTCAAAACTGTGGCCTTAAAAAGCTGGAACTGTACAAATATCGAGTGTTCTGGAAGGGACTCAGAGGCCTGGTGCCCTTGTTACTCCCTCCAGTCATGGACCAGAGGTGGAAAATAAATACAAAGTTTAAATGCCAAATATGCACCTTGCCCTTGAAGTTCTAACTCTTCATACATTTCCAAATAGTTCTGACATCCACAGCCGTTCCTTCAACTCTTTCACCTCAACTTTTATTCCATCAGTGTCCCAACAAGGGTAGGACTCAACAGCATGGGAGTCGCTCAGGTATTATGGTTAAACATTGGCAATGAACATTCCTGCATCCACTCATGACGTAGGTTAGGTCCCTCTCTACTCCAGATAGCATCCGTCTTCATTGCTCAGCTTAGGTTACACTGCACAGTGCTCTCCCACACCTTCATCATTATTACAAGGAGAACTTCCAAGAACATCCGTGGAGTAATGAAATATTAAGTGAGCGAAGTCTCAAGACACCCCCTCTCCCCCTCCCCCTCAATGCTATCATTGATTCTGGGCCATCATCATTATCCTTATGGTGATTTTTTTTTTTTTTTTTTTTTTTTTAATGCTGTGTGTTTTCAACTCCCTTGCTTCGGCCACTATAAATATTCAAAGGCTTATCTGTAGCTGAACTTGTGTTTTATTATTCAAGACTTTGGTTTCTTTCATTATTATTAAGGTTCTCAGGGAAAGCGAGACACAATTAAAGGGAATGAGTTTGTTTGTAATTTTGCATTCCAGCTGAATAATTTCCAGTTCTTAGGTCACCAAATTAAATATTGTTTACATTTATATCCCAAGAAGAAAACACATTGAATTGTCCTTTTTCTGTGCTCTATAACATGTATTGAATAACAAGTATTGTCAGTAGATTTGTCAAACTGTCCCAAATGTCCTGGCTGGCACCAAACACTATTTTTCGTGTTCAATGTGTTATCTCTCATTGCATGCTGGAGCAGTTTGGAAGGGTGCTATAGTTACAGTCGCTGTAATTATGTGTCGGCGTTCCTCTCGAGCAGAAACTTTTGTTTACTCTTGTTTAAAGAGACATCACATGTACATGGTAAAGAATAGGAAACCACCTCTGTCTTATCCCAAAGGAATCCGTGTTGTGCGCGAATGTGTCACACTTATGCCAAGAAGTCATTGTTGCCTTTGTTGAGTTTTTTGTGCCCAGCCATATGTACAGTTTTGCCCCTTTCACTTACAGGACCTTGAGAGGTAAAAGGAAAAAAAAATAAAGTCAAACGTTTCCAAAATGTTTTCCACTTGGTTTGTTTTTTGTGTTTGCTTTTCTTTTCTTTTGTGTACAAATCCCTCTGTGGTGTCATTCCAAGCGCGAGTCTGCCGAGCGTTGTCTCTGCGTGGGTCCGAACTTTACTTTGCCTGATAGCTTTGTAGTTAAAGGAACGGCACCATTAGGTTGAGAATTTCGGTCTTGCGTGGAGAACATCAGCAGCTGCTCCGTGGCTCACCATTGAACTGGGACTGACATCAGCGGTGTCCAAGCATCTGCGGCTCACTTCGGAGTTTTCGTGTTGCGCCACCAGTTGGCCAAAAAAACTCACCTTTCTAGTCAGGAAAAATCTCCACGCGTACTTCTACCGGACTGCTAGAGACGTCTGACTAGTCTACATACAGCATGAGAAAGGAAATACTCATTCGGAGCTATGGAACCAATATTCCAAATAGTTGGAATATTAAAAAGAAATGTAAACAATAATATGAGGAAAATATCAGGAATAACCATAAATCCCTATCATGATTTTTTTCAAAGAGCTGATAAATATCCTGTAACATATTAGAGTTATAAGATTCCATCTATTATGAATCCTTGTTGCAGTATATTGAAATATTTAACAAAGATAAAATACAGAGGCATAATACAGAAAAATGCAAGAGCAGAAGTTATAATTTAACCCTAACTATGATGTCAGTAACAGCAATTAATATGCCATCATGGCGTCATGAGAAGCATGAATATCAACATAATCTAGCATGTAAGCCCTTCAGATAACTGGTGCTTACCCACCAGCCTTTGTGCTTACCTGAATAATCGTACACTTTAACACTTCCTGTGTTAGCATGGCTGAAGTTGTGACCCACGGCACAAACGGGCTCGGGGTCATGTTGACGCCACCGTCTCGGGCAGCACCAGAGAACCAGCAGGTAACACTGCTGTCTCAGTAGGATAGAGGGTGACCTTGCCGGGCCACCAGGGCTCAGCACTCAGCAGATCTGGCACTGATGGCTTCATTAAGAGAAATGGCTGGAAAAAGTCACCAGATCTATGAGAGACCCTGGTCACAGGGACGTCCTCAGCACTACCTTACCTACTTCTGCATTTTCAGGTTGACATGTTAGGTAGAATACATTATTATTTTTTAATTATTATTATTATTATTACTTTTATGATAGAAGTCCACCTCCAGGCTCGGTCTAATCTGAGGAGTGACTTTGAGACTGAAGTTTCTTGTGCTCAGCGTCTGCCGTCTTCAGTTCAGGCCGAGATAAAGTGCTGTTGTTGGGATGCATGCGGCGTTGAGCCAACACAGGCTGATTAATGCATGTGAGCACACGCAGAAATACCCCCTCAATCTCAATTTCACTGCAGAGGATTTTCAAAGTTGTGAAGCTTTTTTTTTTATTATTCCTGGGAGACACTTCATTGTTTTTTTGTGGGTTTCTTGGACAGGATCTTACCTGTGGAAAATAATCCTAAGAAATGGAGGGCATAGGGTTGTTAATACAAAGTCATGGCCAGCTCGGATTCAAGTACCCTCAACAGAAACCATTTAACTATTTTGGATAATTGCGTCGGGGCCTGTCCAGGTTTTTATCTTGGCTGACGTCAGTTAGCACTCTGCTTTTATCCTCCCACCTGTCCTCTGTGTCACCTCTGCTGGAGTCATCCTTGTATTCATTTTTTTTTTTCAAAGCAGACTCCTTGATTGTCATGCACAAACTACTTTTGTTGTTGATTTTCCTTAACTTCTCTTGGGGAATTTGTTCTGTTTTGTTTTTAAATGAAGATTCTCCACCGAATTGATCCGAATGCCAGAGGTCAATGAAATAAATGGACTTCTGTGTATCTGCTGGAGTGAGACAGATGTCTTCTTGAGTCTTTTTGTCAGGCTGCAGTGATCAAAATCATTTGCATCTCTCGCTCAGAGATCCATGTGTTCGGTCTCTGCTCCATTCAGTTGTCAGTTAGCATCGAGAAAAACATCTCTATTATTAGATTTATAGAAGTCTGTTAATTATAGGAATGTATCTTCATCGAACTGTGGCATGGAAATGTCAAACACTTGCTCTTGACTGAGAGATAAAACCAGCAAGGGAATACCGCATAGAATAAATAGAGATTTAACAACTAAACTCTTGAAGTTACATTGAGAAGGAATGCAGACTCCACTCCAAAAAGTCTCCTCATTCAAACACTGATCGCCTGAGTCGAAGGCTTTGTTCGTTTTCTGACTATATAATAGTTGACCAGTGTCTCACAGCGATTCAGCAATAATCAATATATTGCGTGACAATTAATTGATATAAACGATGGACCGCTGCATTATCTCAGGATTGGGATTGTGTCGTGTCAATGTTTTCAACAACAATATTAATCTTTATCGTCAGTGTATGATATCACAAATTGATGTCTATCTTGTCCTGTCCTTTATCTGCAATCTTGCCCTCCGGTGACTCATTAATTGATCACCTGATAAGATCGCCATATTTAATAATCTGGCAGCATTTCTGGCAGGAAGTAACTCGTCCCCAAGCTGCTGCAGCATTTCTCATTTATCACTTTATGCAACCGCCGTCATCCCTGACATCATCAGATTTATCCACAAGGGCATCAGTGTATTAGCGAGGCCACTGATGTTGAGCAGTAAGATCTGACGTGCAGACGACTTTTAGATTCATTCAGAGCCTGCTTGAGAAGGGGGGGGGGGGGGGGCACTCAATGATTTCACATCAAAGTGTAAAAAGAAAAAACAACAACTTTTCATCATGAAGGCAAATGTTAAATGGCTGCAGGGACCGTAGCAACAATATCAGGTACCACCAGCCGCCAGGTCAGGGTCAAAGGAAATGTTTTTAACTTTTAAAAGAGGTTTATGAATTTCAAATCATGTTGCTATAAAGTTAAATGTTTCTGAAGGTAAAATGTTTTGGGGGCATGTTAAATAGTTCATCTATAATCTGATGCATCAACCAAACAGAATGTAATCCTACCTCTAGGATTCCTGGGAGCAAATAAAGAGCTTCCTGCCAAAAAGATGACCAGAAATGTCTCAAAACAAAAAAACAAAAAAACAAAACCAAAAAAACAAAAAGGAAGTCTGTTTGTGCTGTAGAATTGGAGTGTAGCTGAAGAACAAACCATGAACAACACATCATGCCGGAAATACAAGCTTCTTTCATCCACAATGGCTTTTCAACCTTGTTTGGCTCCAAATACATCAAATGTATCAGACCACATTTAAGCATGGATATTGAATGAAGGAATTCTTTGTTTGGAAAATTAAAGACAGTGAAAAGCAAAAGCAAAAAAATAAAAACCCCCAAAACAAACAAACAAGTAAAACACAGGAAGCAAGAAAAGAATATGGTAAAATGGTTCGTGTCTATATACAGCAATCTCTCACCCGCTCGGAAAACCATAATAAATATGAGCCGCTACAGTAGCGCATAAACACAAATTGAAATTCTATTCTCCGAGTTTGTGAAGGAGCAAGAGACAAAGAGGAATATTCTTTTTCTATTTATGGCACAATCATACAAGTAAAAAAAACAACAACAACATTTTATTCTACAACCAATTAATTTCCAAGATCATCAGACATCAGCCGGTCACATTTACATGAACCTGGATGTGAACGTTCATGTTTCCCAGAGGATAATTCCAGGTGACTCTGCTGGGAAAATTCACCAGAATATCGTGAAGTAAAACCATTCCCGTGAGCATGGCCTCTCTTTAGTTTCATCTTGATGACAAACCTTTTGTTTTTAATCAACATTTTGAATCCCTGCTGTGCGTATCAGGGGCTGTTGAGCAGTCTTTACTGCCATCTGCAATAAAACAAAATACAGTCTCAGGGCACCCATCATCTGTTCAATTCCTCGTCGAATCAGATAATTGTAAAAAAAAAAAAAAACACTGACAGTGAATTCCATTCAACGATATCTCCAGATTCCGCTGTTGAGGCAAGTAAGATGTGTCAGATTTCCAGCAAATTATTTATTCTAATGAAATAAATTAGTTTCAAAAAGGGAACGCATTTGCAGGAAGTTACCTGAAGCATGCAAGTAATCCTTTAATTGTAAAATGGGACTGTTGTTTTTGGCCACGCTAGATTCGGGACCACAAACCCTACTGATATCTTCTTCCTTTTTCTCCTGAAGTTGAGGTGTGTCACTTACGTTCAGGGAAAAGGACAAATCTGTGGCGACGCATTTAAATGCTGATGTGTTTGCTCACCGTGTTGACTGTGTCACCATGAATGACAACATTGCCTTCCTCGCACCTGACATTCTCTCCTCTAAACACTTGCCAATAGCTGTGGCTATTCATCAAGTTGTCAGCAGCAGCGAGCTATCACGACGCTCACGCTGTGTATCTGTCTTTTTGCCTCTCTATCTAACACATGTACATGTACACACACAAGGCCATTAGGACAGCGAGGAGGTCCCCTCAGGCTGGAACACTGCCTGGGTGCTGAGACGCTTGCATGGGTATGTGTGCAGGATGACGCCATGAAACAGCTCTTTATTCTTTTAGTTTTTCCTTTCCACACTTTGGTCTACTTTTCATAAACGAACAGAAAATGCCAAAAAAAAGAAAATGCTTATGAAAGGGGAGGCACGGTGGTGCAGTGGTCACCACTGTCGCCTCACAGCAATAAGGTTCCGGGTTCGAGTCCTGGCTGGAGCACGGGGTCTTTCTGTGTGGAGTCTCCATGTTCTCCCTGTTCCTGCTGGGTTCTCTCTGGTACTCCAGCTTCCTCCCACAGTCCAAAGACATCAAGAGGGACCAGGTTAATCCAGACTCTAAATTGACCGTAGGCGTGGCTGGGAGAGCCAATGGTTGTCTGTCTATATGTGTTGGCCCTGCCATGGACTGGTGACCTGTCCAGGGGGAAGGCTGCTGGGATAGGCTCCACCCCCCACCATCCTTAACAGGATAAGTGGAAGAAAATGAAGGGAAGATGGATGGATGGATGGATGGATGGATGGATGCTTATGAGAGTGAATGGGGGGGGGGGGTGGAGCTGATCTCAACTGACATTGGGGGAGAGGCGGGGCACACCCTGGCTGGACAGGTCACCAGTCCATTGCAGGGAGGATTTGGGTCCAAAATGTTTCTTTTTCATCTTGTTTGAAACAACCATAAAATAAAAATCACATCATTATGAGGTGTTAAGACTAAATACTGCCCTCCCCGGGAAAAGAAGCAACTGGGAAAACTAACAGAAGTTAGAATAAAAGGAAATGCACCTTGTTTTGAAAATCTAAATTGTGAATTATTGTATGATCTCAAACCTAATGATCTCATGAATTGTAATAGTTTATGTTTCAGAGATTTGGATGCATGGAGCATTATTATTTATGTAACATAGCATAAACAACATAAATGAAGCAATTCCTGCTTTTAACAGACTATTGGACAATTCTGAAGTGTCAACATTTTTTTTTTTTTAGCAATGGCTGAATTAAAAAAAAAATATAAAATGAATATATTGGCTTACTTATATTTTTCAAATTTGGATGAAACCAAAAACAAAACAAAATATATTTGAAAGAAATACCAGATTTCTGGCTCTTTAAATATGATATCATGCCAGGAGATGTCAGTCAGTTTGAAAAGACTGTAACATGTAGATGTTCTGCTCTTTGCTGTCATACGTCAACGACGCATAGGTGATTTTCTGTTATTTCCCTGATGGCAAAAAAAAAAACAAAAAAAACCAACACTGATGGCAGAGAGGAGGCTGGGTTACCCACAATTCATAGCGGAACAGCCACGTAAACGTGAAGAGTGACTGACCTGCTGTTGCGGGTTAGCAGCCTAAGCTGTCTACTCAGCGACAGGGCGTCATATTACACACCTCCACATGATGCTACAGCCTTTTACCAGGTACACGCCAACTAACGTTACCTTTTCCGTTTGCCATGTGTGTTTTCTCTTCAGTTTTGCTGGTGGCTTCGCGCTGTGTTGTACGGATATGGACAGTAACTAGCCTTTAGCTCTCTAGCATGCTAACCTTAGCTGAATGGAAATATCGACTCACAAGTCAGTATCAAGCTGATAATAGTAGCCAGCTGGCTAAATCGGCCCAGTTGTTTGGTGCTTCTATAAAGCAAACTACGCTTTGTACGAATGAAAGCTATTTCTTGTTTAAACATAAAATTTGTAACTTTTTACATTTAGGGTTCGACTGAGGTGGTTAACAATTGTTTTGTTTTTTTCTGCTCCAGTTATCCACGTTGATACATAGCACCAAATGTTTAGCTAGCTGGTTGAAACGTATTATTTCTGTTTGAACATTGTTGTAGAACCTTACTGGCATTTTAATCCGTCATACTAGAAGGCAGTGACCGTGAAATCTCGAGTGTGTGCTGTCGAGGCACGTCGCAAGCAACACACGTAACCCACTTCCTTTCGGGGTCTGTGGAGCTGTCCAAGGTTCTCAAACCTCGGACGAAGTGGTGGACGAAGTGCTTAAGTCATACACCTGAGTAAAAGTACACAAACCACAGTTCAAAACTTCTATGTTACAAGTTCCTCAATTGGAAATGTTAAGTTAAAGTTAGCAGGTAAAATTGTGAAAATGTACACAACAGAGTAAACAGCCCGTTACAGGATATGAGCGAGTATTTATATGTTAATATCGTCAACAGATATTTTAATGTTTGTAGGTCTTTAATTTGGAGCCTATTCAATGTTAAAAATGAATATTTGCTTTGAAGTAGTGATTGTGGAGCCCTGTCAGAAATTGTATGAAATGCATTGCATCCACTACACAATGAAGTCCATAAAAAAGAATAATTACTGACAAACAAAATATTAAAAAAAAAAACATTTTGTGGTACTGTTTCTTGAGGTTAGTCGCTTTGTACTTGGCAAGGGAGAATAAAATGGAAATCTCTAGTTACTACAGGGACTTTAGACTGCCCTCTCCTTCTCAAAGGCTCACGCTGGTGGAACAGGGGATGGGATCCGCTCTGATACTTAATCACTTTCTTCCTTGTACTTTGAGTCGAATCAATGGCTTTTGGGGTTTGCCAGGTACTTTACTTGCCATTGACACAGTCCTATTGCATTTATTCTTAAATCTACAGTGAACGGATCAGCAGAAAAGAGAAAAGTTCATACCCTCTTTACCATCGTTATGTTCACCGCTTCTAAAATGTGCTGACAGAGACCTGCGAGTTCTCTGAAAAGGTAAAGTTGATGTGAGCATGTCTTGGAAATATACTATGAGTTTCATGCACATTCACAGAAAGAATTTTCTTTCCAAATTTTCCATATTTCGACAGTCAAGTGAAACTGGCCTTTTTTTACATTTTGTTTTTAGAGTAAGGTTGTTTTTTTTTTTTAGGTGCTTTGATTTCTAGCTGGCTAACATGGCACTGTCTTTGAAGGGCCAGAAACACAGCTTCACCCAAGGGTCTACTCTGTGCTGAAGGCCAACTCTTGACATGTTGTACATATATGTAAAGAATCTGAAAATTTTCACATGATAAATTTCTTAGTAAAAAAAATAGTAAAGAAAGAAAGAAGAGCACAGGGGACAGAGCACAGTTGGGAGTACAGCCTGTGCTCGTTCATTGTTCGCCCTGATACCAAATGGCAGGAAAGGAAATCGGTGATCCAGAGAACAAACCAATCAATAAGTCTTCATGAGAAGATGTTACCAGAGAATTGAGAGCTGAGCTAAAGGCTTCTCGGATGCACCAGATGTTTCGTAGCAGAGTCAGCACAGCATCAACTGTACATCTGTGAAATGGGAATTGATCGAGCTGTGGTGGTAGAGTGAATGGTCAGAGCTTGCTTCGTGGCTTTATCATGTAAGTTATTGCAGTCGACCAAAAATGTGCTTGGCTATATTTTGGCTACATTTCTATATGTCTTTACATGCGTCTACAAGGAACTGAAAGAACCCTGTAAAGATTCATTGTAGCTGAGGAGCAGAGCCTTGATGAAGAAAGGTGATGGGTTTACATCCTAGATGATGTCTAGAAAAGGCTTTCAAATTTCTGATTTTTTTACCGTTTTGAATTCAGATATAATTTTTCAAAAAGGAATCATGGTGCATCTAAGAATCCACATCCCCCTCACTCAACCCCAAGATGCACTCTTATCCTACCTTCCATGCAAGGGACTGGATCTGCTCACTAAGCACCCAGGAGAGAGAAAATAAACTCTGGTTGAACTAAAATGGTATAACTTTGATGAAGGACTTACAGTGATGAGTCACGTCGCCTTGAGTTTCAAGGCAAAGTCTTTGTGTAAACCTTCTTACTTCTCTTGCAAAAGCATTTCGTAAATTGGATTTAAGAAATATAGGACTAATTTATATGCGTCTATGTTGGTGAAAGTGTCTTTTTTTAAACAGTGTGAAAATTTGGGGGTCAATGTTTTAAGTAACAGTGTGGCTGATGTTTTGTTTTATTTTGTATCCTAATTTTGAAAAAAGTCCTGAATAACTGAACTGTTTTGAAGAAATTTCGGAAATTCAATGAGAGGTGCATTTTTTTGTGAGTGGCAGGATTGTACACAACACACTCTTCACTGGTCAACTTCAGTCCAGCTCTGGTGTTTGTCCAATCAATAAACAATCAATACAACTTCATTTGTGTAGTTAGCACATTTCATACAAATACAACACAACGCAAAGTGCCCCACACTCTCAAATAAGTAAATACATAAGACATCTGCAACCACCACCTCACTCCTGGACTGAATAGCAAGCACAATGAATCAGGTATTAAAGACCTGAGGTAACGATCTGCAGTAAGTTTGTTTGGCTCATGGTGTTCATTTGATTTTATTCAGAGCTCATGAATGGAGTGTCCACCTTTTTAAAATAATGTCACGAAACTCTTCCCAAAATGATCACAATTTTAGTGATGCAGCATGTTGGAACTTGTATCTGTGTAGGTCATTGTGGCTCTGGTGACTTTGTAGCCCATCAAAAACACATTGTGACTTTTGGACCAGTGCCACCCTCCTAGACTGCTTACATCTTTAGTTCTATTCCGTAAGAACTGCCTTGCATTTCCTGGTGGGTAAAAAAATTCTGTAAACTGCTCATCTAATGTGGCACACCTGTTCCTGCTAAGTAAACTGTTACAAATGTCACGTTTACTAATTACAGCATTAACGACATAAACACTGAAGCATTTCACATTAGAGTCACAAGTTATTATAATTTCACTGTGTTATCCAAATAGATTTGTAATCAATTTAATTACTGTACAAACACAGCTTGAAACCTGTAACTGTGTTCTGAAATATTGTTTCTTAGGTAAAGCTCAAACAATTGTAACGTATTTCACAATTTTGATAACTCTACATTTAATGAAATGGGCGTTGAGCTATACTTTTGATTGGTGACTTGTCAATTGTTCCTCCTGTCCATGCTGGCAAGAACAAAATCCCTTCAGCTGAAGCTCAGATGAGGTTTGACTTTGTCATATCTGTTGAGGCGACTGTGGATTTGTCCTCCATTGATATGGCAACAGAGGAAAAGATTACAACAGACTGCTAACTCTGTGAGAGGCAGCGTGAGTCGAGGGGAGGGCTTGGTGATGTGGCTGCACTCAGTCATACTGTTATCTCGGTCATTCTGACTGTCATCTCTCACCCCTCCAGACTTCAAACTAAGCACCACTATTTCTTGAAGTTCTTGCTAGTTCGATGTTGCTCAGATGAATATCTGTTGTGATAATTGAGTCACAGACCACTTCCAGACCTGCAGTCAGTACAGGTACTGTGCCTGTTACTGGAGAGAAGACATAGCAGTCATTCTGGCTGACTCCAGTTTTCTTATCATGGCAACCCAGGCTGAGGCCAGGACCAGAAAACCAAATTTCAGTGGCGGATGCTAAGCAGTGAGCACTATATGTATGTCACCTTCTGACTGAGTGGCATGTGGTCACATTGTGTGTGCTTAGAACTAATCAGTCACTGCACTCTTAAGGGCTCTTGGAATGCACTTGTATTGTATGGTAAATTGAGTTATGTTCTGAATGGTCTTCAATATTTTCTGGCTCATTAAAGACTGCAGCAATCTGTCAGTAGCCTCAAAATTTAAGTGAGTAGCCAGAATAGCGCTAAATAAATAAGCAACTTATCCTTAACAGATTTTATAGTTAAGTTGTATGTTATTGTATTTTATTTTTATTTTAAGTTGATATATACATATATGTTTAGAATATACCAATCTTAACTTTTTTTTAAGTTGTAAAAATCCATAAATGTGAATTCATTGATGAAATAAATCTTATAGACCAGTTGTTGCTTGGTACCTGAAGGTTTGCTGGTTCGAATGTCACTTCCTCCAGCATTGTAAAGCATTTTGCATAAAAGTCCAATATCAGTTCAGTCCATTCACCACAATGTGCTGTCGATAATGGCAACGTGAGCATTTCTGAATGTGAAACATCCTTAAAACTTAAAGACACTGCTACCAAGGTGGATCTGGAAAGAACTGTTGTCTACTATTTTTTTAGATATGTTAACACGCTTGCTGGACATGATTTTGAAAATATAATATTGAATTGAAAGCCTTGTTCTCAACAACAGCATTGGACCACTGCAGTTGGAGATTTTTGACTCATCTTTCAAATCTG
The DNA here is from genome assembly GCF_037954235.1 of Aulostomus chinensis. Classification (NCBI taxonomy): domain Eukaryota; kingdom Metazoa; phylum Chordata; class Actinopteri; order Syngnathiformes; family Aulostomidae; genus Aulostomus; species Aulostomus chinensis. Next base: position 24,754,430 of record NC_141331.1, read on the forward strand.
TGCTTCTTTTCACCATGTGTGCATTACAGGGCTTCGGGTAGAGCACCAGATATATAAGATGGCCGTGGTGTTGTTCGCCTCTGTGGTCCGGGTCAAAGACGGCCTACCTCTCTCCGCATCCACTGACTACGAGCAGGACAAAGAACTTCAGGAAACAAAGAGACACCTCAAAGGTCTCTCCAAGAAACTGAATCAGTTTCCTGACCGCTGCACCCTTAAGACTGGACCATACAATGTCAAGTAGGTTTGTGTGCTGCTTTGGTTTAGACTTCTTATTTGTGTTTGTATTTAAAAGCAACTACCCAGTAATTAAACTGGCATTTCAGTTCTGCTCTCCTGTGGACCACTCCTGCAAAGTTCTGACTGCTAAAATGCCTTTTAATGTTTAGTGATTTGGTAATAAGGCCTTCACTTGAGATGTCTTTTTCTCAAAGTCCTTGTGGTACTCAGGGGAACAACCATGAAGCATGTGTGCAGTGTGCTATCTATCCGTCTGTTATCTGTACTGCTCATCCTGTTTGGGTTGCAGGGAGCTGGAGCCTCAGCTACTCAGTCATATCAAGACAGAGGACATGAACTTAAAAGAAACAGAACCATCAGTGAACCAACAGCACCTTTCGACAAACACATCTCTTTTGATATGAGTCTCTACATAAAAGCTTGAACCATCCGGAGAACATTGGAAGACATGAGGTGCACAATGCAAACATTTACAGGAAAAGCCCTCCCATCTCCTCTCCAGCAGCTCCTTTTGTTATTGGAGTTTAGGTACCACCAGATTTGCCAGGTAAATGTTAAAACAGGTCCAGTCACTAAGCTCAAAACAAGAACAATGTAGAACAAGCAGGTGAAGAAAAAAAATGAAACCCGGTGACCCAAACTGCAGTGAAACAGCAGTCTTCATTCTCTCCGTGTGACATCCAGTTATCTGAATTCATGTCACAGTTGAAGCTGTCACAAAATTATGTGAACTCATGAGTCTCATTGCGACCGGAGCCTGGCAGTTTTTTCAGTGCTGTTACAACATGACTACTCAAGTGAAAGTACGTGTTTGTCCCGTGAAAATGGTCTGAGCCGTGGTTCCTGTGAGAACACAGAAGGTATTCATGCATGTAGCATGTTTGCCTTGTGCTGATTCGAGTCATGGGCTAATCTTTTCTGTGATAAACATGTTTCTTTTAAAAGCTGTCAAGCCTAAAATATTTCTTTTGATCAGATCTTCTAAAAGGCCTCGTGTGAAGCTGGCCAATATCTCTTAACACTGGCTCCTCATCAAAGTCAAAGGCAAATTCAAAATTGTTTTGATCAATTTTGAGCGCTGGATGATCAGACACTGCATCAGAGAGCAATTATTCCCTCTGTCAGCAATACTGAAGGTCTCTGAGGTCCTCTGATCAGTACTCCTCCTTGGTCCCTCTTCCAGGCTTAAAACTAAATACAACAGCATCTCTTTGAAATGGTGGCTTCTTTGGAATTTATTTCATTTGGATGTATTGTATGTCTCTTGCTTCAGTCCCATGGTGAAGAAATTTTGGCCCAGAAAGGTTCATCTGCCTTATCTAATGACAGATTTTTATCACGCATCCCATCAGTGTTGCTTCAAGCAGCTTGTTGGTGTTAATCAGACCTGTGACACAGGAACCAGGTGTTTGCAAGCCTCCTTCTTTTATTGTTGGCTTTGCAGGGTCATTTGACTTGTGAGGTGAAGCAGTTACACAAGGGCATGCTAGCAAAAGCTGTGTCTTTGGTCATACTCATGTCACTTCTTTTTTCCAGCTCTGCGATAACCATCAATTAAGTCCTCACAGTTCGTTGATCTGTGCCCCACATCAATTAAAATGCTTTTTCCCGTATAAATTTTCTCTTTTTGTGCTCTCAGCTATTCGGATAATGTAGAAGTATTTATATCTGGGGAATTAAGTCTGAGCTCAATGTATCAATCAACACAGCAGAGCTAAAACCAGGAGTGTTTGGCAAAGTGCTTTTGTATGTGACTTGGCTGTTGGGTTGAGTCAACCATGTAAGTGTGAATGTTTGGGACGCTGAAGTGTTGTACTGCGAACTGTTTAGAGACCCAACCAGAAGAAGAATTGTCCTGTTTTACTTTTAGAATCCGCAATGACGTTGTGCTTTGTATTTGTGTGTGTGTGTGTGGGGGGGGTGGTTGCGTTCGGCATTCAGTTTTGATGATTAGGATGGGGGCTAAGGAATGCATTATGTTAATGAAGGGTAGTAATGAAGATGGTAAAATCCACTCTGGGTGTGTGTGTGTGTGTGTGTGTGTGTGTTCTCAGTTTCACAAGTGCACTGGGTGTTGGATACATGATGGTGTGCACTGCAAACTACCCCAATGTGCTGGCGTTCTGCTTCCTGGACGAGCTACAGAAGGAGTTTATCTTCACCTATGACACCAAGAGAATTAGCAGCGCCGTGCGACCGTACTCCTTCATTGAGTTTGGTAAGCTTCATTGAGTTTTACTGCATTTTGCGGCCAAATGACCCATAATGTCCACAGCATCAGGCTGCATCAGGTTCACAGCTCCGACGGCCTCTACCATTATTACCACCTATTTTCATAAGTCTGGTCTTACTTTTATCAGAACTGCTTGTGTTTCTGAAGTGTGATATTAACTTATGAGTGTTTATAATTATTGACTGATAAAATCAAATTAATTTTCAGACGTTACCAGATACAGCAGACCAAGTGTTTTTTTGTAATGGAACACCAAAGGAGCGAGGCATCTGTTGTAGAAAGTCTGTTTTTCCACTCCGGTTCTCAGCAAACTTCTCCATGCAGTGGCTCTCATTTAAATGCATTCCTGCTTTGGCTGTAAGAACTGTGAAATATAATCACAGCTCACGTCAACCAACAGTCATTACTGAGCTGCTGTGCTGCTTTTAAAATAATTCTATGACCGGTGTCTCATAAAAAGACTAAAGAAACCACAGCAGGTAGCGGCTGTGCTGAGAGATCGGTTATGGTAACATTAAAGGTGAACGAGGTCAGAGTGAGTTAGAAGCAACAAAAGCGTGTCATGTGACTGCATCTGAACTAGCTGCAAACCAGTGTTCAGTGTACGTCCAACACAAAATTCTCAGTGGACAGTGGAATGCCGATGGAGCCCTGATGCAGCCAGATCACGGATATAAGAAGTATCACATGGTAAACTTGATCATGGCGGTTGCTCAGAGGCAAAAAGCAAGTCTTTGAAGATTCCACATTTTTTGCATCCCTATTTCTCCAATTTCCATCCAGATGAGCATGACATAGTCATGCTCCTGTGATGTCACTTCGAATCTCCCGGGGGAGGAACCACCTTGGGATGATTCATGAACAGTTCAAGTAGAAGTACCAGGAGGTTTTCCTGTTCTATTCACAGTATGGGAGCACACCTGTTGAACAAATCTTGCTCTGTTTTGCCTTGAGCATTAGCCTTTCATGATTCTGTTCCTGTGTGGTGAAGAAACACCATCTGGAACAAGGTACACTCTCCAGGGCTCATCAGAATGTGCACTGGGAAATGGGAAGTGGAACTACTGGAGTTTGCACCAGAAAATAGCCACATTTCATCACTAAATTCCTCCAGATATCCTAAACATACAATGCAGTGTGTATTGAATTGGAATGCCTAATAATTAAAGTTTTTAATTAATGGTAATGTGTTTTTAATTTATTAATTACTCGTTAAAATCTGTAAAATGCCAAATAAGCCAAATTAACTGCTTCAAATGGCATGCTTGGTCTAAGTACTGTAATTGTCCAAAAGATCCACAAATTGAAAACCTGTCAGGGTTTCTGATTATTGACTAATCGCCAAAATTCCAAAGTATCCAAGGCTGCATTCCCATAAATATCCTGCTCTGTCATGCTTCCTTAATCCCCCTTGTGTTTCTCCTGTGTCATTAATCACCTCGCTGTTGTTCTGTCATACAACAGACACATTCATCCAAAAGACCAAACAGCGCTACAACAGCCCTCGCTCGCTGTCCACCAAGATCAACCTTGCTGACATGCAGACAGAGATCAAGCTGCGGCCGCCGTACCAGCTCTCCCCTGAGGACCTGCAGGCTATCAATGGATTCTCGGTGTACACGTCCTCAAAGTACAAGGGCATAGGTAGGACACTAGCTGCTCCCATACACACATACACACTCTCTGCACGCCCTACTCAAGTTAAAAGAGGTTTGCTAGTATAATACGCTTATTTAATTTTCTTCCTGGGATCAATATTGTCTCATCTTACCCTCATGACTGTGCATTATTAGGACTGCTTGTACTGGTCTTTGTAACACAATGGGATTGAAAGGTTGCTTCAATTCCCATTGTTAATAAAACATTAGCTGTCCCAGTAAAGGAGCAGTCGTGGATGCTCTGTTACCCCTCCAAAAGCCAAAAGTTCATTTATGAACTTCAACTCAAAAATGTGGACCATGTATGCTCTTGCTATGATGGGTAACTTTGAACTTCCATCACGTCAGTTCCTGCAGCTCTAAATACTGGCTCTATGACTTTGATACACAGCACACGAGGTTGTCCTTCACTGTCCTATTTTCGCTTCGTCATTCATTTTAAGGCTGGGCGGCATCCAGCGTTTGACACTGTGAAACCTTCCCCTAATTTTACTGTGATATCCAGTGTTACTAACGGATTGAATTTTCACAGGCGGACCTGAAGGGAGCTGCCAGTTCCAAGTTAGATTATTGTTATTGCTGCTGTACAATTTCCTGCCACAAGGTGGCTGCAGTTCACTTTAATGCCGGTGAAGTATTCAACACTTCTTTTATTTTAAAAAATGTTGGTACTTCTTTGAGTTTTATTCTCTTAACAATATCAGAGATGGAATATGAAAGGCTAACTGGTTGGATGGCAGTAGTACTGGTTGGGGGCTTGAACTTGACATGTTACCTTTCAGCAGTTAGCAGATTATTGATTCAGAGAAGGGATTGTCAGTATAAAGCATTTCCAGCTGTAGCTACCATCATCTTGATGCTAATATTGTACACAGCCTCGCTGACATTTGTTGGCTGTTTCTTGTTTGGTCGCAACCCAAAATGCTGCCAAATTGCAACAGTTGCAGTCCTTCTGAGGACCAAGTTGCTCACCATCTGTTTTCTCTAATTCTACCCTCTAAGGAGAAGTTGTTAATATTCATGCTGGTACATTACAGCCTCTAAATTATTACTTTATTGGCAGGTTATTTAGACGACACTGTTCACAAAATTACGACACTGACAGTTGTAAATGGGCTTCGTTTTTATGGTGCCGTCCACGCTGAAAGGACTTTACAATGCCGGTGTACTCATTCATTCACACATGGATTGTGGAGGCTGCCATGTAAAGTGCCAACCAATTCATCAAAAGCAACATGCTGCCCCCAGTGGTGTTGGACAGACACTTTATTAATATTATGAACATAAACACAGCAGAATTTTGAATAATGGAAAAGACACCATTGTCATGTTATGATACTCAGGGACACCACCCAGTTCTCCATCAGCAAAATCTTTTGATTTACACAGGAGCTCTGTTAATGTGCAGATGATTACTGACAATGTGAAATGAGAAAACACTGTTCAGCAGGGAAAACAAGGGGTGGGGATGGGGCTCAGTGTTACACTTGAGCTGCTCGCAGTCCTGTAAAACAACAATAACAAATATAACAAAAAATAAATCTAAGAAAAGATCGACCTTTTTTTCTCCCTAAATGACATCAAATCTCACAAAATGACTAAACCCAATAGTCCTTCTCTCAGTATTTTTTCAAATGTCTTTGCAGCTATTATTTCAGTCTGCAGAATGGTCAATGGTAAAATGAGTTTGTGTTACGTCTGTGTGTTGGGAGTAGAACTTATGTCTCTCTAGTGGCTCACTGTTTTATGGTTAGGGGGACAATGGATCTATGTGGTTTTCATGGCATGTGTTGACTGTAAAAATACAATATACCATTTGACTACATCGAGAGCACTGCCAGTCTTCTCCTGCTATGTTTGATGGTCAGATATCTCTTTGCTCAGCCAGACAGCCTCACTTTTGCCCCCCACCTCTCAGCTGCCTAAGAAAACAACCTTTTGTACATGCCGTCACAGCTCAGCTGCCCTGAGCTAAGCGATGCCACCTCAGGTCACTTAGAGCTGTTGTGCTCCTTCTCATCTTCAAAGCAGCTCTGCACGCTTTGTTCACTCTCTGTCACCCTCGCCAGGCTCCATTTTCAAAGAACATAAATCTTTTTGTCCTGAAGGATGAAGGATGCTAATCTGAAAAAGGAAGGACATTGGACTGTCCTGACTACCAGTTTTGTTATTCAAGGGTTTCTCTTGCATTTAATATATAACTGCATTTCATACATTTTAATGTGTCCTGGATGATGTTGCTGACTCTTTAATTCTTGCAGCTCCCACACAGATGTTGGAACCAGTGACCCTCCCTGGTATCGTCTCCTGTGTGCTCAGTATTCTCTGCAGTGGCCTGAACCTGCTGCGAGGTGTCCATGCTATAGAGAGTGTGTTACAGGTGAGGATGGAACCCAGCAGACACAAACATCTCGTCTCATGTAGTATTGGTTACTTGGGTCTTGCTTTCCATCCATGCAGCAGTATGTAACAATGTGGAGTCGAAACAGTGTGGAGTTTTAAAATGAATAATTGTTTAGGCACTAAGACTACAAAAAGAAAAAGGAGAGATTGGCATTTCAGTGTAGCAATTCAGTTTCATAATCATATCTGTGCTTAGAAATGTCCTTATTTATTTATTTATTTGTTTGTTTGTTTATTTATCAATCTGAAAAGGTTTCTCATATATGCAGATGCTGATATATCTATGAAAGTCCAATAGCGGCTGACAGATAAATCACTCAGGCTCCCGTCTAAGAACTCCAACAGAGTTACACATGGTCTCTGGAAGATTACATTAACTGCCAACATCAAACAGAAGTAGTCACAAACCAGCTTCAGATGTATCATTTATTTTCTTGTATGTTTTCGTGCAGCCCACTCTCAGCACACTGAGGGGGCATGGCCTTAGATTTACATGCTCTGCAGATGGTCCCGTTACTAGGCTAAGAAATCCTTCTTCCGACTTTGTTCATGTGCTTTTAATTCATGAACTGCCAACAACATGGACCCTAGGAAGTAGATGTGTTGCATTTTATTGCTTCAAGCTTATAAACAACATGTTGATAGCTGTTTTCCTGCAGATGAGTTACTATGAGGAACAATGGAACTCTTCCCAGTTGGGAACAAATTTTTCCAATCTCTCCGACACCACACAAGTACCACAACAATCTCAAAAGTCCAGATGTCTGTCCACACAGTGCTGTGTAAGCACAGGAGAGAGTGTTTTCCACAATAGTAGTGTCTCTACAGTCCAGCCCCCTTCAGTCCATATCTATATGAGCCACGCACTCCAGTGTCTCATTAAAACAAGATGGGGCCATTTGAAACAAGGGCAGAAGTCTTCCCTGATAGTGTCATCCATTTCTGTACATGATTTTCATCTTTAGGGAACACGTCTCCATTAGTGTGAGAGCATCCGCTCAAAGTGCACACAGTTGGACAGACATCCAGCAGGTTTACTGACGATTACCTCTGACTACCAGCCAGTAGTATCTGCCATGCCGTAGTCAAGAAACACAGCTAATTTGATGGACTTCCAACAACATAGAACTAGACTGAATAACTGAAACAGCTTGGTTTTATTGAGCTCACATTGAATCGATGTCAACGGACTTCAGTCATCATCTGCACAACAACAGCAATATTATATGTTGATATAATATGTCAATAAGAATTCACGGAGATTGAAATGTTTTTGTGCTTATTCTTCAAAAAAAGGGAGCAGAATTTATTTACATATAAGGTGCATTAAAGCATCAGTCTGCCACATGCTGTCATCCCGCCCTGAAACTGTAAAGGTCATATCGGATGAGACGGAAAGGACAAAAATGAAATGCAGCAGTGTGTGAATATTCTTGCCATGTTGTTTGAAGGATGCCTTGTTGGGACACGGAAGACTAGCGGTAAAAGAATAAGCCTTTTTTCTTCCTGTCCCCAGAATGACGATGAAGACTTTAATTATGTGATTGCCTTCTTCCTGGGCACAGCAGCCTGTCTCTATCAGGTAAGTGATCGTCTGCAGTGGGAGCCACCCATCACCGGCTGACTGGCTGACTATTGCACTTTACAGCTCAGCAGCTTGTCAGCTAAACTAACATTAGCAGTACACTCCACCACTTTCTCTGAAACATTTTCATCAGCTCCTTTCTGCTGATGCGGATGCTAAATGGAGCACCTCAAACTGATTTATGAGGGGAAACAAAGCTATGAAGCAGGATTTCCGACTCAAGCTGATGCAGACTGGGGAGATTTAGTCTGGCTCTTGGATGATCAGCTGAAGAACTTATAGTAGGGTACTCACATCCTGGAAATTCTGAAGGAGAGCAATTATCCAAGACAATGAGTCGGAGTTAAACAGCAGTTAGATATTAGGTAACGTCACCGTCCAACTTTGCCAGTGCTGTAACACAAGGCTGCGTTATTATGCTTCAGTGCGAAGTAATCTGATGAGTCTGTGGCAGTTAAATTAAATATTTTGGATAAATTAAGAGACATTTGACATGTTCTCTTAGGCGACAGTAACAGTAATAATCAGATATAATTTGTTATTGCTGTGCAGAGCCTAAAGTCACTTAGTTTTTGCTGATTAAGGGCAAACAGTCAAAGAGTGTGACATTCTGTGAGAAAGCTACAGGTGTAGGAGTGTGAAACATCACACTTAGTCATCATCTCTAAGCTTGTAAGAGCTGATTTCATAGATAATTTAGCCGACAGCACGGTTGACAGATCTGACCCTCATACAGAAGTGATGTTTCTCATACCAGCTTTCCAGTCGGGCCAGTGGGCCAGATGTGGCTTGCCATAAGGTGCAATTTGGCACAACAGCTGTAAGATGAAAATATCAAATTGTACTTGAAGCAACAGGTTTAAGAAAAAATATGTATTGATTTTGAAAACATTCTATAAATCACTGTTAACACTATTTACATTTCTGCATTAAAATTGCATTGAGTATGAATGTGGAATGAGAGAAGTGGCAAAGAATGAAGACGATGAGACGGTGGTACACAGACAAAGGCTTTTAAACAAGCATCCGTATCGGTTGAGTTTGGATCCTCCAAAGGAAGGTTTAGCCTTCCTGAGCTAGAAAATAATTGTTGAAGTAAAGGAGTGAGAAAATTGTATTGTGAGCTGTTTTATTTATGATGTCATACCCGAGTGTCATGAATGAACCTGCAGTATTTATTTTTAAAAAAAAGAAACGGGGGCCGCATCTCCACTTTAACCATTTAATGTTCTGTGGCGATATTAAATGATTGAAAGGGAGTTGCTGTCCTTGTCTTCATTTCTTGAAGAAGCCGTCCGATTAACCCTTAACGATTCAGCCCCTGTCTCAAATGGAGTTGAATGTGTTGTACTAACAGATGTGTTCCTGTCCTTCAGTGCTACCTGTTTGCCTACTTCTCAGTGTGGAGGAATAGCAAGTCCTTCCTGGCGTTCGCACTCATCTGCCTGTCCAACATGTATCTGTATGAACTGAGGAACATGTGGCAGATCCTCTTCCATGTGGCGGTGGGAGCCTTCATGACCCTGCAGATCAAACTGAGACAGCCGCTCGGCAAAGCGCCAGACTACAACGTCTGACCTCAAACACCAAGGGCAGAGAGACCTTCAGACTGCCGTCAGGTGTATGCAGCGTGTGGAGAGAAAATTCTGCTGCACCATGATCGTCCTGCTCACTTTGACTCGGCATGAGGGTAATGGATTCTGTTGTGGACTTCACGGAGAGGAAAACTCTGCTGCCAAGCCGATCGTATCTGGATTTTATCTAATGGAGTTCTCTGCAATCCGCGAGTATTTTATGAAGACAGTTCCTTTTAGGTCCCGGTCAAGTTCAGTTCTGCAAACCTGTACCCTGTTCCAGAAGTCACAACCCAACATACAGTTAAAACAACAACATGTTCAACACACTGGCACTGTTCAAAGTGCTGGAGTTACTCCCAGGAGTGTATTGTTGGTGATAAGGTTTTCTTTGCTGGTGCAAATATGATATCTGACTTTCACTACCAATACCATTAAATTATAATTTTTTGATACTTCAAGCAACTAAACTCTTGGGTTTATTTTGCATGTTTGGGAACTGAAGTCACAGAGCAGTCACAAAGAGAATATGTGGAAAATATGAACAATATCATATTTAAATCTGGTGGTTCAGATGCTCAGTGCCTTTTCCTATTAGTCCAGAGACTTGATGACAGTCCCTCCAGAAAGAAATATTGATGTTTGATATCCAGCTCAGTTGTTACTGTTAGCCACGTCCTCCGGTGTGTCTGACTAACATCCTGTCTCCCTGTATATTTTGGTAACGGCATTGTTGATTATTTCTTTTTTTTTTCATGTGAAACACCCACACAAACAACAAGTTGCTGTCTCTCATTTCTGCTCTCCACTTATGATGCTCCTCTCCTCCTCCATGTCTGCCTCACTTCTATTGCCTAGCAAGCCAACTCGCTGGATCACACAAGAAGAAGCTCCTACAGTGGAGTGGATGTTGCCAAATCTGTGTGAACTCATTCCTATCGCAGCTGAGGGCTGGCAGATTAATCACAATTTATTTTCACTTACAATTTTGGCTTCTGGTGATGATGAAAACCTGATAGAGATAAAATAGTTACGGTGTCACATTCATTTCATTTTCTCATGTTGAGACCAGTGCGCTCCGTAGAAGCCCCGACTCCCCTCAGCCAGGCTGTGTCATGATTAGCTCATCAGCTTTGCTTCAGCTAAGTGACCTCTCCTTGACAGGGATCATGATCTGCTTTGAATATTAAATATGTGCCTGATGTCAGCCTTCCACAGTAACATCCAGTCCCCTCGTTAAAATCCATGGAGGGACACATAAACCTTCTGTTTCTGTGAAAAATGCAGAACCTTTGAGTGTCGGTTAAACTGCTGGATGCAAGCGTATTTGTAGGTTTCGACATTCCACATCACACTTCTGTCCAATCAGGAAGTTGACCGTGATCTGCTCCCAGATGAACTTGGACATTACAAACTCAGTTCCTTGGTGGTGTTCAAGTCACAGGTTTGGGGAACATTCTCCCTTATTCTGTAGTTCCGGTGTGCGCAGACATCAAGAAAACAGATTTGCCTCTTAGGGGGACTGCGTTAGACTTGATCCCTATTAAAATCACAACTGCAAGAAAGACATATTTATTAGTTTTTCAATTCTGCACCAATCTCTCCCATTCCTCCTTTTTAACGGGGTGCGTGCACTTTTTGTAAATGTACCGTAGCTCAGTGCAGAATGGTACTCGTGGTTTCAAACGATGCAATTCAGCCGTAAATGTGCACGGATCATCAGGGTCTTATTGTCTTATGTTATATTGCAGATATTTGTCATCTGCTAGTCAGTTAGTTTTGCTGCAGTTTGTTGTTCTATGATGGCTCCGTGCCCTGTTTAGCCAGAGTGAGGTCGAATCCTCTCAGTAACAAATAGATGACCTATTGATACCAGACCTACGAGCCCACATGCCCTCGATATTTTGTGTCACTTCTGTTTCAACCTCCAAGCCCCCTGGAGTCACACACTGCTGTCAGTCAGTAACAAAGACAAAAACTCCCACCTGTGTGTGTGAGATGGGTATAGGCAGTGTTTGCTTCTTTGTTTTCAGCCAGCGTGCAGCCAAATTCGAATGGGTAATTTTCGGGAGACATCTTTGTCTTTGTGTCTCTGGGGAACAACTGAGTCATGCCTTTCTTGTTCATTGGCCATGAGTCGCTCATCAAGCTTTTGTCTCAACACATCCATCAAAAAGGAAAATGAGAGTGAGGAGCCATGCAGCTTCTCACCACGTTCACCTGGCAGATGTGTGTGATTCATCAAGGTCCGTTCCTGGCTCTGTATGGCTGAAAAGCTCATTTTTTGTTCTCACACTCTTACAGTAATTAATTGGTAGGAGTTAAAAAAAACAAAAAACAAGGCTGTAGCTAAATATTGAAAATGAATGTCATCATTGACAAGTCTTCAAAACTTAAGTGTTGTGCGTTATTTTGGTTTGGGTTTACTTTTCAGTGGAGTATCACGTGACACCTGTTGAAAGGTTCCTGTCATGGCCATATATGAACATTTATCTTGAGAATCTGAAACTTGGAAAACAGCCTTTCTCCTTTGGAACTGAGAGCAGAAATGCTTCATTTTCTCTTTCAAAGGTTCAGTGTGACATGAGCTGAACTTCACCTGAATTATATCTGCTCCTGTTTTAAGATGTTGTTCAAGGAGCTCAGCTAGAGACCAAGATGCATTAGCCCTCTAATGTGTCTGGTCCTCGGCAAAATTGAATGTTCTGTCCAACACGCCAGGAGTTCATCAAGGTTTTCCTCCTGTTATTGGACGCGTGTTCCAAAAAAAAAAAACGTAAAAAAGTTAATGTATAAATGCCATGTAATAGAGAGAGAATCAGACTTCATTCACGCATCCATCCGTTTTCTTCCACTTATTCCTGTTAAGGGTCGCGGGGGGGGGGGCTGAAACCTATCCCAGCGGCTACGGGCGAGAGGCGGGGTTCACCCTCCATCACAGGGCCAACACATAGAGACAGACAACCATTTAGAGTATCAATTAGCCTCGTCCCCAGAAGAAGCCAGAGTACGACGACTTCATCCATTTTTTTTTATTATTTTTTTTTTTTTACAAGAAACGGCACAGGAGAACTTTGGATTCCTGGTGGTCATTCGTTGTCTTCGGACGCTTCATCATAGGGAGCAGCGATGTCTTCTGGGCGCGCATTAATGAAACAGAAATACAGTTCACATCATGACCAAAGAGTGTCTTTAAGTGAGAAACACACTGAGGTGTAAATTGCCCTCAACTTGAAGCACAATTTCAACCCAGCATGCTTCAAGTGAAGGTCAGTGGTGTTTTTTGAGGCAAAGATCACACAGCTGGGGGCTCACAGTTACGCTGTTAAAGGTCAACATCATCAAGTTGGAGGATTTTATTTTCTCCGGTGATGGTCTGATCCACCCAGACCAGCAGAGTTAACTCTTCTGAGGTCATCGTCAGCCTTTTTATTCCTGCAGTCTCTTGAGTTCCATCTAAAGATGCGTGGAATCTTTGGAATTCAGTCCACATCCTGTTGTGGAATCAAAGTCGTTATTTGACGTAATGGCCGTTTAACCTCATAGCACAAGAGTGTTGATATTAATGCTGTCATAGAATAGGAAACACTCGCGTGCTGACTGGCAGATTAGCATTTTACGTCTGTCTTTTAAATTCTCTATCATTTATAAGCTGGGCTCATGATAGACAGACAAAGGTGTCAGCGTGTAAACCAAAGGGTGTGGTGTTGCTGCCCTCTCTTGGTCAAACGCTGTGGAGCTAAATAAACAGAGGCACTACTTAATGAAGATAAGATCAGGTCAGTGTCTCCTGACCCTGAGAGGACTTCAGTCTTTAGTGCATTAAAAACAAAGTGTTTAGATACTCACCATAATACTGTCTGGACCAGAATATGACGATGCCTGAACAATACAGCCAGATTTAGAAGCTGAATGTTTCTACGGGTTTCAGGAATCTCCATCTGAGATTCACCGCTCTGTTCATCGATAACTGGAGGCAATACTTCGCCCAAAAAATGTGTTCTGCCTCTCAAGCTCTCCCAAATTGTTGTCTTCAGCTGACAAAGACACTCCTTCCCGCGTCACATCTTTGTGACCCCAGAGTGCAGAAAGAACATGGCTTGAAGCTGAATGGTTGTGTACGCAAACGGCAGTTCAAACAACGACTAATTTAGATCCTTTTGACCAGAGAAACAGGACAAAGGTCTTATGGCATAAATGAATGAAGCTGGAAGGATAGCCAGGCATCAAAGGCTGAGCAGCCTTAAAAGAAATTACTGATTGATTCAAAGTTGACTTTCTTTTCCTCCTGAAAATACGGTTAAAGTAGCTTTCTTTCATTAAGGACTGCTGTTAATATACCTGGCTACAATGGGTTGAGGAAAGACAGGTCTTCAGTTTGATTCCAAAATAGTGAGTGAGTCAATTTGAGAGTAGATTACCTCAGCTGGACTTGAACGACAATCTGATGACGATGACAGCAAGAGTCGGTGAGACAACACTTGAACCCTCCAAGACAGTCACACAGGCGTCACAACTTTGAACGGCCACTGACAAATTATCCACTTTGGACTGGATGAAGGGCTGCACGGTGGAGCAGTGGTCAGCACTGTGGCCTCACAGCAAGAAGGTTCCGGGTTCGAGTCCCGGCTCGGGCGTGGGATCTTTCTGTGTGAGTCTCCATGTTCTCCCTGTTCCTGTGTGGGTTCTCTCTGGTACTCCAGCTTCTTCCCACCATCTAAAAAAACATGCAATTGGGGACGAGGCTGATTGATTCTCTAAATTGACCGTAGGTATGAATGTGAGTGTGAATGGTTGTCTGTCTCTGTGTGTTGGCCCTGTGATGGACTGGTGACCTGTCCAGGGTGAACCCTGAGAGCCCCCCCCACCCACCCCCCGCGACCCTTACTAGTAAGGAATAAGCGGAAGACGACGATGGATGGATGAAGCACCAACATCCGGGCTACCACGTGAAGTGAGAACTTCAGGAATTATGAAATAAAGTAGTAAAAGAACTGAGATGACTAAAGATGATTATATTATTAAAGTAATCAACGAGCCTGAGGGAAGTGATTGTCAATTTAAGAAAATATGAAATCAATCACAAAGACAGAGGGCAAAGCGTTTAAAAAAAAATTATGGCCATAAAGGTAAAATCAAAAGTCATAGAAGGTAAAGAAAAAGTAGCTGCCATCTTGAATTCATTCTTTGATGATTCAGTGCTGTGTTTAATCCTGAAGATCAGGAGTTATCAAACCTGCGCATAATGAATCCTTTGTCTTCACTATTGAAAATGGATCTGAACCCACAGTAATAAAAGCGGTTGACTTCCTCCTTAATAACAAATTTGCACTGTCTTCTCTTTCCTGGAAGACTGCAGTGGTGACTCCTGCTCTTCTATCAAATGAGAGGCCCATGCTGTTAAATTGTAGACCAATTCGTATTCTTCCCTTAGCTTCTAAAGTCACAGAAACTGGAGTCTGTGACCTCTCATCTAAGTGGACGTGGATTTTCTTTACATCCAACGTAGTGTGGTTTTTGAAGGAATCATTCAACAGAAGCGGCAAATTGGGGATTTTTTTGTAACGCAAATCAGAAGTTACCTTGATCAAGGTGACGGTGGTGGCGGGGTGTTTTTTTGTTTGTTTTTTTTAGATTTTAGTAATGCGTCTGACAAGGTAACCTGTGACGATTTACTTAACTACATTTGATTTATCTGAAAATGCATTGACACGGATGCAGTCCTACTCAAGTCAGAGTGAGTCATGCACAACAGTGGTTGATAGGTGTTCCCATTTACCAGCTGCACCGTCGGGGGTCCCTCAAGGGTCCATCCTTGGGCCAGTTTTATTTGATACATGTATAAACGATCTCCAAGTGTTTCCAGATGTTGACATGCAAATGTATGGCAGAAATGTATACCTTTCTGAATTTCCCCATCATCACTTTGTCAATCAATGTGGTAAGTACTTGCTTTACTGATTTTTTTACCAACAAATGTAATAGAGTCATTCACAGTCCTTGCCTTTTAATTACTAGTTATTGATTAACTAGTGAAGCATCTTCTAGTCAGGATTGTGCCTCGATGTCTTTGATCCACGGACATCAAACAGAGACTAAAGACAGGTCAAAATTATATAACTCTGATTGTGGCATCATTAAACTCTGACCGTGATCCCAAAGTGCTTCATAAAGAGCAGTTCTGACACTGTACATATGAAGAGCACGTTCAGGGTTGGGTATCGGACGGACATCAAAACATCAAAACCCAAATTGGCCTTCAACCAATCCACACTTGTTTCTCTGTAAAGACGGGTTTGGTGTTGTGAGAGGTGAGCCAAGTAAGGGACATTCAGTATTAACAATTAGCAGGTGAATAGATAGCAGTCTTGGTTGTTAAATTACTAAACAGTAGCTCGACGCGCTCCAATTCTACCTTCAATTTCTAGAGGCGCATGTAGACGGAGAAGACTCAGTGCTGAGTCTCTGTTTCCTTCTCAGAGTTGTCATCAGCTCAGAAAACGCGCTGCCAACAACAGACAACCAGCTGGTCCCTGGGAGGGTTCTCATCTCAGAACCCTGTTCCTATGAGGTCTTGTGCTTCCAGGGACAGGGCTGTTATGGAAAGTAATGACAAGAGTGGCACTCAAAGCATAGTTAAGAGATGTGAGGTAAGAAATGTATTTCCTTTGTGAAAATTATTTGCACAGTGGTTCTTTTAACTGTATAGACCCACAAACTATACCTTGACAGTCTCAAGCGAATAAAATCTTTTTCACGTATATTCTAGTGATCCTGCTGGAGAAAATAAAGAGGCCGGACCAGACGTCGCTCTTTGCACACTGGGAGAGAGCCCCTTCCCTCACACAGGAGAAGTTTGTTTGGAATTGGAATATTTGCGCCAAACTGAGCGAGCGGCATGGCTTGGAGGTAGCGTGACCGTTTAGCAACTGAAGGTGACCATGGCCAAGTATCCATGAGCAAGACACCGAGTCCCTAACAGCTAATTGCTCCTGTCGGCCCTGCAACAGACTGGCATCCCGTCAGCTGGGATAGGATCCAGCCCCCCCAACCCTTAAAGGGTTCGTGGTATAGAAAATGGATGCATCATGATGGAATACTGTTGTAATACTTAAGCTCACTATTGGACTTCGGCATCTAAAGGACGCATGCATTCTCCAAAGTGACCTAGTGCTTGGCAATGTCATGCCAGTCAACAATAAAGATGAACCTTTCAGAGTGAAAATCATTAACGTTGGTCTGGCCCTCGAAACCTCAGAGGTCAAGCAGGGCGCCACTCTTCAGAGCCTCGGAAACCAGCGAGGACCTGCAGCCATTTTAAACCTATTAGTGGTGTACTGGTGGCTAACAGTGGGGGTCGAGTTCATTGACAATAACGGATGCAGTTTTCATGGTTAAGTGATCCTTCATGTTCATCCTCTCGCAGGTCTTCAGACAGCATTTTGGGCCTGCTATTTTCTGAGGCTACAGACGTGGTTTTTAGGCTGCATGGCAGCTTAGATGAACCTTGGGGAGTTGCTGTCCTCAGGAGCCAATAAGTATGAGGCAGTAAGTTCCTCTTTCCGTCCACTGTGTGTATATTCATTGTGTACATATAGTTCAAAGTCCTACATGTGGACCACCATTGTGGGGTGCTGTATCTTCAGATCAGCTTCGTCATGGATACACAGGGTCCAATCCAGCAAGGTATGCTGGATTTGGCATTAAAGGCCAGCCAATTCTTCCAGCAAGACACAGAGGGTCTCTGGAAACTGAAGATTCGACCGCCTCACTGCTGTTCACATCCCTGTTGGGCTTCGTCTGTTTTTTTTAAATGAGAAGGAATTCCGAAGAGTTCATAATATGTGGTTCTTTCTCCTTGGAGACCAGAGCAGTTCTTTGGGGGACAGGGACTACGCCACAGGAGACCAGGGTGATTAGGCTCAGGTCTGTTGATCAGCTCCTCTGTGTAAGTGATGAATGAAAAAACGCCAACCTTGAACGTGGTGTGTGGCAGCTCCATTTTACTAAATACAAGGATCCTGCTGATCGGGCCACAGAGAAGGCTCATGTGCAGCTTGACCCCTCAGACAGTCGCACCCCGTCAGGAGCTGGAGCCTCCATTTGTTACGATGGGCCACTTACAGCGCTACAAAAGCTCCAGCACCCAGTAAGTCAAAACTCCATGATTTTTTTTTTTTAATCAGTTTGTGTTCTCCTCTTTGTCTGATAATTCTGTTGGGGTGTCGTATTCATACAGTACGTTCATACATTCATACAGTGTGTCCTTGTCTCGCAGTGCTGAGGCCTCCATCAAAACTGTAGCAGAGCCGTGGGTCGCCCAGCGTGACCAGCTGAGACCTCGTCTTCCTGCAAAAAAGAAGAAGAAGCGAGTTGATGGTGATGATCATCCATCCAAAACGGTGATGAATGCTGGTCCTCCACAGCGGTGGGCTCACCTACATCAGCCACATCGGTATAAGAGATTTGTTTTATGTACAGTGCCGGTGATATAAATCCTTCCTAGAAGGGGACCCCCCGCCGCTCCTCCCCAGAGGCAGTCAGGCCATAAAAAGCAGAAGACTCATGGGAACATTAAGTAAAACACAGGTAACAGCAAGAAGGTGCAACAGGGAGGAAAAAAGAACACTGAGAAACGTAGAAAGGAGGAGGTTGCACCGTGTGCTGTAGTAGACGTGCACTGGAGCCAGATGTTAAAGTCACCGACAGCTGTGACCCTACTGACACCGAGACGTGTGTGTGTCTGACTGTCGGCATCCAGGGTCTCACACCAGGGAGGACCACGTGAAAGACACAGGGATCTCCAACCCCCCCTCGAGCATTCCAACCATCGAATACATTCCCACCCATATCACCTACACCCCCTCTGGCATTCTGCCTTCCACCAACTGTCAACCATCCCTGTGCCCCCCCTGTGACGACACAGGGAGTCACCTCATGCCCCCCACTGGCAACTGTAAAGTATCATTCCCATTTTCCACCCCTCTGCTCACTCGCTCGCTCTTGTCCATTTTGCCTACATTCTCTTTAGAATTCCCCCACCCAGAGGAATGTGAAAGCACTGACACAGGACCTGACGAAGACCTTGTTATGGTTGAATTGTAATAATAAAAAAAATCCTTTTGAGAGCAAAAATATATATATATAAAATATAAAGAAATGTAATTCATCTGTTCCCCTTTCGTCATCTGTTTGTCTGCACCTGATGAATTTTATTTTGGATGTGAGTGCCTTCTCTTCAACTGCTGCAAGAATGGAGATTGAATTTGAGACGTTCCCTCCCAAAAGAAGAACCTGCAGCAGTGAAGCACTCTCAGCTGCACTTGGGTTACGAAATGTGCTATAGTCTTTAAATCTGATGCATTTCAGGTGTGTGTGTGTGTGTGTGTGTGGGGGGGGGGGGGGGGGGTAGGGTTAGTGTGTGTGCATTAACGGAGCTTTTATAGCCTCACTCGTCCGGAAGCAGTCATTGTAATCAGCGTAGATTTTGTATTGGATTAATACTGACTGTTAGGAAAAGCCATTTCAGAATAGACGTGACATTAAGTGAAATGTTGCAAAGTCATCTCGGAGTAGAACTGCCCCGCCAGCTCAGCTGATCA
The DNA here is from genome assembly GCF_037954235.1 of Aulostomus chinensis. Classification (NCBI taxonomy): domain Eukaryota; kingdom Metazoa; phylum Chordata; class Actinopteri; order Syngnathiformes; family Aulostomidae; genus Aulostomus; species Aulostomus chinensis. The sequence goes on from NC_141331.1 coordinate 24,773,725, forward strand.
AAGGTTCAGGCGACACGAGCTACCAGAAGAACAAACCTCCACTATTTGTCACCATGTCCTATGAATTTTGTTCATCCTACCTTGTTTTGTTTTGCCAATTAGAGGACAACCATTGAATAGATCACCAGCCAACACAGCACGTTAGCACTGCTAACATTCGTGATTATATCAGGCACTGGGAGCCTGTTTGAATGCTACCGTAGTCATCTCTCCAATCATTTCCTGGTTTTTGAGGCTATATGTGACTTTTGAGTTTTTGAATGACAGATTCGCTTGACAGATAGACGCAATATGTCAGCCTCTGTCACTTAATCCTTCGGTGTGTACCACTCAGCCAAGAAATCAGCCAACAGCTGTCAAGCAGACAGAGAATAAAGGTGTCCTTTTGGGTAACAGCTTCCAAAATACAGCTCCACACTAATATTGAAATAATGGTTGCCTCGGCGGAAATTCTTTAAGAAGTGTGATATCAAAAGTCCATCCATCCATTTTCTACAGCTTGTCCTGTTCAGGGTCGCGGGGGCTGGAGCCTATCCCAAGGGGTTCACCCTGGATGGGTCATGGAGAACATGCAGACTCCACACAGAAAGATCCCCAGCCGGGGCTCCAACCCAGAACCTTCTTGCTGCGAGGTGACAGTGCTGACCCCTGCACCACCACGCTGCCATTGTATCAAAAGTGTTACATGTTAATGAAAACATAACATAAATATACTCCGGAAAAGTGGTTAAATTTTCTGAGGTGAATTAATTACATGAAGCTTTTAAGGTTGATATTCAAATGTTTAAAACAAGGATGTGACCCGCGTGGATTGTGTTCCATTTGCAAAAGAGAGGGGTTCTCAAAGTGGGGAAGAACTTTCTTCAGCAACAGGAGGAACACTTTAAGTTCACTATTTAACTGCAAGAGACACCCTTTCGCAGGCATTTAAATGTCAGGTATCTGGAAAAGCATCGCTGATCTGTCCAACGAGGCCGGTTCTTTTCTTTCGGTGATGAAAATGTGTTTTTCTGTTTTTTTTAATCTATCAGTTCCTTCCAGGTTGAATCCCCTCACTTCTAATTTCATCTCCGTAATCCACGTTTGTTAATGTTACATTTATGAGGCCGTTTTCAAGATTTACAAAATAAACCAACTTAGATTGCCACATAGGTTTGCAGAGTTTATATGAGAAATTTATGACTTTCTGGTCTCATAATATAAGATGGCGCTGAGCTCTGACCAGCTTCATAATGCTCATTTACAAATGGCTTCAATTCTTATTACACAGCTTGCATGTGAGGAAATGGCAGCAGGAAGATGTCATAGTTTCTTGGAGAAGGTAGGACACACAGGATTGATTTGCCAGATTTTCTCTTTCCTTCAGCTCATGGAGGCTGACGAGGTCACAACAGACCAAATGTGTGAGTCTGTTTATGTGTGACATGCTGCTAATGCTGATGGGAAATCTAAAATTTTGACTGATCAGTCCAGCTTAAAAAAATAAACACGTCTGCTTCTCTAAGCTTCTGCACTCTGGTTGATTCAGTAAACAGTCGACTGTGCAATTAAAAGATGCATGTATTTTGAATCCCACCCTAATTAAACACTGTCAGCATGAAGGGATGCTGAGGTTCCAAACTGCTCTTATGATAGTCTGCTTTCACTCTTCTATCCCAACAACTATTACCATCCTACCGTTTTCTGCTTTCACTCTTCTATCCCAACAACTATTACCATCCAACCGTTTTCTAATGCTTATCCTGTTAAGGGTGGCAGGGGGTGGAGCCTATCCCAGCAGCCTTCAGGCGAGAGGCGGGGTTCACCCTGGACGGGTCACCAGTCCATGGCAGGGCCAACACATAGAGACAGACAACCATTCACTCTCACAGCCACGCCTACGGTCAATTTAGAGTCTGGATTAACCTGGTCCCCTCTTGATGTCTTTGGACTGTGGGAGGGAGCTGGAGTACCAGAGAGAACCCAGCAGGAACAGGGAGAACATGGAGACTCACACAGAAAGACCCTGTGCTCCAGCCGGGGCTCGAACCTGGAACCTTCTTGCTGGGGGGCCATGGTGCTGACCACTGCACCACCGTGCTGCCCTTGAACTATTACAAGGCATTTCTTCTCAACATATAAACTTTGGTCAACCTGCGTGTGCGACAGTTTGATTGACAGCCCTCCCCGATGTCCTGGCATCTGAATGCTACAGCTAAATCCAAATGCTGGACAGTCTCATTTTGGAGGACGAGGTATTGGTGTTGAAAATGCTGTACAGTCCTGCACAAACCAGGGAACCTGGTCACCCTATTAGGCCACAGGATGGAAACTTCAAAAGTACAACGAGTGGACACACAACACAGAGGAGGTGAAGAAAAGACTCCCCGTGAAACCACGCTCCTGTGAACCATCGCAGCAGTTTATTTTGATTGTAAAAAAAAAAAAGAGAAAAGAAAAAAGCATAGCGTTTGACATGACAATTAAAACAACCCCACGCTTAAGTCTCTGACCGTCTCATCATGAGGATCCTCGGCTACAGACATGAGAGAGGGGTGAGCTTATACTGTCGCCCCTCATCTCTGACCCACCTCTGACCCCTTGTGTGTTCTACTAGTACATTCCAGCACAATAAAAGAGGACGGGGGGCTCAATAGGGCAGAGAATGGCACTGTGTTTACTTAATGAAGCAAAGGGGATGACACATAGGCTTCTAGTGGAGGTTTGTATAAATAAATAATGGTTGCAGCAGTACAGTACATAAAGAGAAACCACCAGGATAGACCATTTGGACCAAGTGCCAAGTTCTTTTCAAAACAGGAAACTAAAAGTAGAAAGTTAACATATCTCAACACGGATGGGGGACACACTGAAGGAAAGGCAAACATCAAGAGTCTAAGTCAGGTGACAGGTCACCAGGAGCAGCCAGAACAGCTTTAATGGATCCTGGCTTTGACTCTACAAGTCTGAGGAACTCTGGAGGGAGGAACACCAAAAATAGTCCCTCATCCATCCGTCCTAAATCACCCATAAGCATTCAACTGGGTCACGACTGTGTTACTCAAGCCTCCAGAAAGACTTCTGTACCGAACGAAACCACTCGCATTCCTCTTTGCTCATTCCTTCAACATGTCACCCGTCCCCTTCTATTCCTTATTGTAAAAAAATCTGTGAAAAGAGCAAAACTAACTATAAATGACCCGTTCAACAGATATCGTCTGTGTATCCACAGGTTGAAGTGTTATTCCTCTTGAGTCAGTACTACATTCAGTACTTTATCCTGATGCAATAAAATGTAAAAAAAAAAAAGAGAGAGAGAGAGAGAGAGAGAAAAAAACCACAGTTAGTTGAGGTTCAATGAATTACCAGCTATAATTCCTCTGCAGAACTCCCAAATGCTGATCTGTTTCATGTGTCAATTGCGAGGATTTGCTGCTATTCTACGTGGGTGCGGTACGCGCGCCAAACATAAAAATGACGACTTTGATTTATTTCACAGTACAAAGTAATTCCAAAATTTCCTTCATTGTAGGTAATAATTGCAAACACTGAATTTAGACCGGCTTAAATCTATGGAATGTTCTCCCTTTTAAGACCTGATGCAACATCCACATCGGTTCGTTTGATTGGAATGGGCGAGCTATTTAACATAAAAACCCAACGTTTTGAACATTTTGCTGTTTTTGTTGAATCATTCTATTTCTTAAAGAAGCAGGAAGAAAGACTGTAGTACAGTAGATATTGACAATTCGACCAACTTCCTCAGAAAAGTAATTAGGTTCTTCTAGGAACTGTTTCAGACCTTTACTTGTGTCTAATTGGGTTAAATTAATGAAACTACTTTATGTAGAGAATATTTTCAGCATTTTCAACTTCAGAGGAGAACCAACGGGTTTGGGGCGGAGGGTTGACAGGCTGGTTGTTGTCTTTTCATTGGATTCATCTACAAAACAAACACAAGCAAACAGGTTTTGCAGTGTTTTCTTATTTGTTTCAGTGCATCGTAATTTTGTCTATAAAACTTGAGACTTGGTCCAGACATTTATTTCCTACTGTGCTTTGGGCCTTAGCCAAGGTAACAGAACCAGCTGTAGTGTTTGGTATTCACATCAATACACATCGCTAAAATCTATAGAATATCCAGGTTAAAGACGTGATGTCGGACACGCTGAGTTGTGCTGCAATACTGAAGAAAACTGCTCTGAAAAACAAACAAACAAACAAACAAACAAACAAACAAGCATCAGCGGATAAAAGGGCACATTTCTTCCTGGTCGTGTCCACAGGATGAGCATCATCGCCATCATCAGTGTAGAGTTCATAAAGGCCTCATCGGAGATCATTGTACATTCATTGGGTCGTACCATCTTATTGAGCAAGCAAGACGGAGGTGGGGCAGTGCAGGGAGGAAGGGGGGGAGGGGGTGCAGGGACGGCTGAAAGCACCAGAGTGCAAAATGGCTTTTGAGCACTGATACATTCCCGTCCTCTAGTTCGTTATTCAAAGGGCCCACTTGCTTTCTTCTTATGGTGACACGAGAGGGGAAACCCCATCTGATCAGATGACTTCCTGTGGCTTGAAGTGCTCGATGCTGTGATCAGCACGTGAGAGGAGGACGCTGGAGTGCGTCGTTCTGCTGAAGCTAAATGGTACATGGTACTACGCAAAGATCAGGCGACACCAGTGAGGACCTCTGAACGTGAGAGTGATCCCGTTGTTCCTCTAAATACACATCGGTGTTTATAGATAGCTCTCTAATATATTAATGTACAAAATATAGAATCTTAAAATATCTGATAGGGTTTGGTGTTCCGAAGTCAAAATACAAAATGTCGAAGATTAGAAAAAGCTCTTCATTGACATCCTTTTTGCTTTCGTGTGTTTGTGTGTCTATGTGTGTGTGTGTGCGTAGGCTCATGATACTGTAGTGACCTTCTGTATTTATACATCTGAGTTGAAGCTTTCTGTAAACACTGTGGGCCTTTTTCTCTCTGCTCTCACCTACGAACCCATCCCAACCGTACCAGGACCAACTCCTGACAAGCTTATGGCGACTCCTCCATCCATCTGTTCTTGACTGCCGTGACCTGATATCGACACGAGAACGGATAGTGCTGCGGTGCTAGCCGAGTGTCCACGCTTGACAGAATTGTACCTGTATTACAACAATATCATGTGTTTCACATACAGTACATATAATCATATACATACACATAAAACTGTGTTTTACATGTAAATATACTTCAGCAGGAAAAAGGCAGAAAAAGGGGAGGAAGTGGTAGAGTTCGTACGCCTGTAGGTTTGTCCAAATCCTCAGAAATTTCACAAAGAGCATATTTTCTTTCGGAGCTAGACTGACACGCTCAAATCTGTCGACGTGCTCCGATTGGGCATCTTTGGTCTCAACAACAGACTTTGTCTATCTAGGCCTCCCCCACGTACACTGGGAGTTTTCTCTCCTTCCGTGGTGTGGCCTCAGTAGTTCATGAAGGGTTCGGTGCAGTAACAGAGCCTTTGACTCAGTCTCAGTCCAACTATTTGAGGTCAGTGACCGTGCTCGTAAAGTCAAAGGCAGATATCAGGCGCTCACCCAGGTGTCGCCGTTTGTTTGTGTTTCTTTGTGTGGGTTAACTGCTGGACGGTCCATGAGTGAGAAAATAGGTCATCATTTCCCCTTTGCCCTTGACGGTGACAACGCCTCTGTATTCTAATGTGTAGTTATAGGAGCTCAGTACCTGGTGGAGGTCGGCCGTCACCTGGGGACACACAGAGGGTGGGACTTCAAAATCAGAAAGGATGTGCACTTAGCTACAAGGTAACACGTATATTGCTATAATGGAATTTAAATATACAAACAAATATCAAAGGGTGAAGCAGGTCTACAATGAGATGATTTTCTACATTCAATTTCCTGTAAACAACATTTCCCTACCATTTCAAACAGCTACATTTGAAACTTTAAACTTACAATACTTTTAACCACTCGATGGCACATGATCCGTTTGTGTGTGCAGGCGTGCCAAAGTGTCTGGGAGGCAAATCTTTTTGTACTGCTGGCTAAAATGGTCCTCTCCTGATTTCTGTATCTTGTCAGCACTGATTGATATAAACAGGGTTGAAGAACACCTCTCAGTGTAACGCAGTACTGGAGCCTCCAAAATGACTTAAAACAAATCAGCACATCGGATTCAAAACTAACTGAAAATGATCACCCTGGTGAAGGGAGGGTTTATTGCAAGGCTTCATTACGCAGCACTGGTTGGATTCAAATATTGACCAGTATGTATGTCGTTGTGACATATGGACGATGATATCATTACAGGTCACAGAGTACCTGGATCCTCTCTGGAACACCTGTACTGTCCATGCGACTCGCCACATTCACCGTGTTCCCCCAGATGTCGTACTGTGGCTTCCTGGCCCCGATCACCCCGGCAACCACCGGACCAATGTTCAGACCTAGAATGTATGTCACAGAGAGAGCTTGACATCAGAAAGCTGTTTCAAACGTCGAAATGAGCTGAAGGACAATTCAGCTCGAGACAGTGACACGTGGCTCACCTATTTTCATCTTGAAGTTGTTAAACGAGTGTTCGTTAATGTATTTCATCTGGTCCATCATTCTCATTGCGTAGTCGGCCATGGCGCGGATGTGTGAGTGCCCAGTCTTGTCATACGTGGAGTCATTGAGTCCAGAGGCTGCCATGTAGGTGGAGCCGATGGTTTTGATCTTCTCTAACTGGCGAAACTGGTCCTCACTGATGATCTGAAGGTGGCAGAAAAGAAAATTCAACAGCTTCCTTAGGGTCCAAATCCTTCTGGTGTCTTATCTCTTATCTTATCTGCAGCAGAGGCCAGACTCAGCACTCATCCACGACTACTGCTGGACTCATCAGATGGAACCAGAATATCCAGAGGAGTGCTGACAGTCAAGGATTCTGTCTGATCATGTGATGCCCTCTTGCTAACAAGTCATCCAGATTCTTTATATACTTGTCAGGATGTGGTGCCTCAGCTGCTCTGAGCAATGATTGTCAGCTGGTTATATATATTTTTTTTAAACATTCAAGCTGTAATGTGTGTGTGTGTGTGTGTGTGTGTGTGTGTGTGGGGGGGGGGTACTTCTATCATGAGTCCTCTCATTTTACAAGCATTAAAGCGGCTTAGCAGGGATCCCCTTCTGCCTCTCATTAAGCACCAGTGACTCCCATGGAAGCAGCTTCCAGGGGAAGCCACAGCCGTTCATCTCCGGCTGCCGCGGATCGCGTCTCACCTCGTCAAAGTCGGCGATGATCTCATTGAGCAGCCTAAGACACTCCACGCCCTCATTGTTGGCCTCCAGCTCCACATAGAACTCAGAGAAGTTGCTGATGGAGGCAAACATGACGGCAACACACTCGCAGGACTGGTAGAAGAGCTCATCGTTGCGCCGTTCACGCTGCAGGAAGTGGGCGGCCACATCTTTGGGCAGGATGTTGTGGAGAAGACGACGGTTATAGGCCTGCAGCTCTTCCATCTCCTCCTTCTCCTCGGTGGCCTGGTTTGGAGGATGAAATTACCCACAAGTTACATTGTGGAGGGAAAAAACTGTCAGTGGTGGTAAATCTTCATCACTCTGTTGACTTTCTCCATCCTGTAAATCATCTCAGCATTTACAACACTGACTGTCACAACATTTGACCACGATGTTTCCCAGGGGACGTGATCATGTGATGTACCGTGAGGGTGCAAAACATATCAGCTGTCATTTACTGCAGCTGTTATGGATCAAATACAAGTGCTGGAAGTCAAGTAAAATGGTTGTTCCTATTGTTTTATTTACAATGAGCACTGCAGCTGGACGTCTGCAGACATTTCGGTTTTACACTAACAATCAGTGACAGCAAGGAGCTGGGAAATGAGGGAAGGTAATTGGATAAATAACGTGTTTATGGCTTTTACTAGATTAGCCGCTACAGGCAGAGCCGCATCACTTCCTCCATGAAATGTCAAAAAACCCAGGAGAATCCTTCAACAAGTGTTTGTATTATTAAATGAAAATGTCTAAAATAATTTGACTATCAAGCAAATGGCTGGCTGGGACAAGGGGATGGCTGGCTGGCTGCCTCTCAGAGGACGGCAGCTCACTTTAACCACAATTTTTCAATGACGGCCTGCAGTCACAACGATACTACAGTACCAAGCTGTCAGCCTAGACCACTCGTCTGCCTCATACCTGCACACTCAAGGTCTGTTCATACCTATACTAGACAGCTATGGCACGTCAGTGATTTATCCGTGAGACTGTGCTTGTTAGAGCTGCGTACGCCATAACAAAGCAGCTAACATCTATAGCCAACCGACGGTGTGTGACCATCAAAAGATATTGTGGTTTAGCAGTTGGATCTTTTTTAATACAAGTATAATAATCATAAAACAATTTGTTGATATGGTAAGATACTCCAAGTGTTCTCAGGAGACCCCTCCAACAGAAGCAGGCCGATGCTGCTCTCACTGCTAGAAGATGACTAGATGCCTTTATGGGTTTAATTTTGGCCTGGTGTGCCATATTTAATGAATGCTACACAAGCACTGTCATCACACTGGAAATAAAACATCAGCTGAGTGAATCATCTTTGGCTTGTATACACCCTTTGGTTGCTGTAGTAACAGCAGCAGCGATGGAGTTCCTGTAGTATCTTTAGCTGTGGTCTGTTTTTTTTTAAACTAGTTGCTGACTGAACAATGTTAGAGCATCGCTGCTTGAACACAGATGGGTTGGATTTGTGGCTGAGAAGTTTGGAAGTTAGCGGAGGAGACTGAGAAGCTTTCATTCCTCCATGTACACTGTTCAGAGTGGAGCGTGACTGCTCATCGTATGTGTGTCAGAGACAGGAAGTGCCAGAAAATTGCTGAAATTGACTGTGTTCACACATGTTTTGTTTCCCATCAATGCCCACCAGAGCAGAGCTGATAACACTGGTGTCTGCTGCAGGGTCTCTTTAGGGCGTTGGTCCTGGGCCTCTCCAAAGCCACCCAGCTTTTGCCAATCCCTTCAGATGCTTGGTAACCATTTCTAGCATTTATTTTATTATTTATCTCAAATTAATATATTATTAAGTTTGGTCACTTCTGTTTTCTGCTCTGTATGGAAAATGGAAATGTGCACATATAAATATTCATTTATACTTTTAGGTTCTGTGTATGTTCATAAAAAGACCTTGACAAAGAATCAAATGTATTCATCACCGAACATGGATCAAAACAAGGAGACAAGTCATTGTGATGGGAAGCAACTGCAAGAGAGAACACGAGATCAGAGACACAGCACACACACACATAAAGTTCCAACACACACATACACACACACACACACTTACCTGCAGCTTCCACAGGAAGTCTAGCCTGGCCGTGGACTCCACTTGCTGGGCGTGGAGGTAAAGGGCAAGAACAAAGACGGTGATGACCACAGGAGTCATTATCTTCAGGGGAACCTTGGAGTCCACCATGCAACTTGAGGTTTAGCACGCACGCACACACACACACACACACACACACACACACACACACACACACACACACACACACTTTAAGTACTGAACTCTCAGACCTACACGTGTATGAATATATCCTCTTCAGCATCTCTTTGACACAGAATCGTTAGTGTCTGCCCCCAGCAGGGTGCCAGCACACTGATGACACTGTTAGTCAGATTACAGGAGCGATGCTTCAGACTTGTGTGGTCATGAAGTTGTCAATAGTCTCACCTTGTTCCATTGATGTGCTTGCTGTGAAGGGAGGAACAGAGACGAGCAGTTAGAGCAGCCATGCAGGACCATTAGCGCCTCACACATGTACAGAAGCAAAAAGGTGACTCACGCCGTGTTGGCCGTGACTAGCAGGTCCTGGTTGTCAAGGAGACTGACTTTAGGCACCTCCATGATGAGCAGGTAGAGCAGCTCAATGAAGAGCATGAGGAAGAGTTTACCAATGCTGCTGATCTGTAGGAAGACGGAGCACGCCAGCAGGCTCAGCAACACGCAGGACGAGAAGTACTGAGGGAGGAAGACGTTAGATTTAGTCAGTTCTGATTCAACACATCACATCCTGAAGAGAAACATTTACTGGTCTCATGTACGTGTGAGGTTCACTGCTTGATCGTTCACAAGCTGACCCGGCAGAGATCTCCGGTACTGATCGGGTCCGACATCATGTACACTGAATGCCCCTGATCCTGCTTGTGATTTTCTTGGCCAGGATTTTAATCTGGTGTAGTCAAAGAGGAGAGATTCTGCAGTTCAGTGGGCTGAAGATTGCATCACTGCTGTCTGAAGATGATGAGGTCCTGATGACATCATCAGCCTGAGGCCTTCAGTTTGCAACCAAGTGGGAAGAAGCTGGGATGAGGATCAGCACCTCTGAACCTAAGGCCACGATTCTCAGCAGCAGAACTCCAACAGACAGCTGGAGGGATGGATGGATGGATGGATGGATGGATGGAGGGATGGATGGATGGAAGGATGGATGGATGGATGGATGGATGGATGGATGGAAGCACCCATTTTCCTCTCTTCATTTAATACATTTTCATGTTCGTATTTGTTCTACAAATGTATTATTGAATTTAATGGTCATGGGGCAGTAATTTCAATAAAAGTTACATAAAATGTTCTTGATCAAACAATTGGATGTATTCATCATTGAACATGGATAAAAATGAGGAGCTCATCAGGTCTCTCATCTGAATGTTTCAAACACATGCACACATACGGCAAAGCAAGGCAATTTTCTTTGTAGAGCCCGTTTTCACCACCAGTTTGTCTCCAGGGCTTCATGGCATCATAACAACATCCTCTGTCCTCAGACTGAGGAAAAACTCCATAGAAACCCTTTTAACAGGGAAAAATCTGAGAAAACTCAGGGTGAGCAACAGAGGAGGATCCCTCACCAGGAGGGACAGACGTGAAATAGATGTTGTGCGCGTGCACGCACAGAAGACGCAGGACATGTGTACCTCAGGGAAGCTACAGACGGGGGTGTGGTCTCCACAGGGGCTGTAATGTGTGTCTAGGCTGTAGTTGAGGAGGAGGGCGTGGCAGGGGTTCACACTCTCCAGGCTGATGTTGAGCTCCGTCCTGATGCAGCTACGCAGGTCGTGGCTGCTGCAGGTAAACTGAACAAGGTCAAGGATCAGACAGGACGAGTTAACATGGAAGGCCATTCAGATGTCGTCATCTTGGTGCTGTTGCAGCTGAATTACTGGTGAATTTGAGGAAGGTTTCAAGAAAAACGAGTCTTGCTCTGGATGGTGGGACTAAAAACTTACAATATTGATGAAGGCGGAAAGAAAGACGATGATGATGGTGAAGACGCCCACCAGTGTGCTGTTCAGTCTGGACTGGACGATCCTCTTAGAGAGAGTCTGCAAAGGGACTGGGAAGAGCTGGAGGAGGACAGAACAGAGGAAGACAGCGAAGGGTAAAGTGCCCACAAATAGTTCATGACCTCATGAAGTAAAGCCCCATCTGCACGGCCGCGAGCATCTACTGACCTGCTTGATGTTACACTGTTGCACCGAGTTCTCATTGTCAGTTCAGGAGCGAGAAAGATTTATTTGTGCTAAGCAGAACGCCGGTCAAGAGACTCACATTTCTGCAGAGCTGCTCAAGGTCCATATTCATAATTAGCTTTGGTCCATCAAAATAAAGGTTGACAGGAGTTGTCTTTTTTAAACAGAAAAAAAGCTTTAATATAATCGTCTGCTGTAGAAATGTTCAGTAAGTTGTCAGAGTTATCTCTCTATCTCCTGCCCTGTAGGAATTGTTTCATGTACAGGCTTTTTTTTTTTTTTTTTTACCAACAATTATGACTTTTCAAGTAAAGACATATTTCCTCTCATTACTTCTGCTTAGGGACTCGTGTTTTCACCTCTGTCTGTCTGGATGTTTGCAAGATGATGCAAAAACTGCTGTAACGTCTTTCACCAAATACGAGCATGTGACAAGGAATACGCCAGATCATTTCTGAGCAGATCTGAATCATGTGACAGATGAGCAAATTATAGTGAGATGGGATGTTGAGAGGATAGATCAGGTGATATCACACAGGTTTATTTCCCTCCTGACACATACACTTTACCATCACGGAGGCAGCAGGCAGGGGAAGCACATAAGGGAACATCATTACTCACAGATTTTCTCATGTTTTTACCAATACAAATAACGACTGCCGCATCCAACAGGCTCTGATCTCTCACCAGCATATAAAAAAAGAGGTGACAGCAGCGACACTCTTGCTAGGTGTGTCTCAGCTGAATTCTTGTCTCACTCAGTAGAAGTTAACGTCACCATGACAGCCTCTTATTACAGTTGGGCACTGTCAGCTGACTCAGCTGTCAGCTGATATCTGTGGTGTTTACCAGTCACTTGACTAACATTCCTGTTAGCTGTTAAATTGTTACCAAATAATTTAAAATCCTTCTGTGAGACGAGTGGCGCTGAGGTCCCGACAGGAGTCCCTTTACATGCCCTCATCGCTGACACAGTCAAGAATCAATGGAAGGTGCAGCTTGGTAGTTGCTAAATTGGCCCTCGCTTTCATCTTAACAGGAGCACCACCATCATCTAGACAGCTCTCCTTGTTTATCTCCTAGCGCACATTTCACTGACACCACTTCTGACAACAGGAACCTGTCAGGCTGAACTTGGGAAGAATCATTTCAGTTTTGCTCCACAAACTTTTCAATACCTCAGTACCATGACCTCAGGGCCTTTAAGGGAAAATGCTTTTTAAATAAATCACAAACACGTTGAAATATGTAGTTTGGGATTTTCTTCCCCCGCATTAATTCGAGAAGATTTTACTCACTCCAAAACAGCAGTAGACAGTTGACACGATCATGACAGCCGTCAGGATAATGAGGCAGGTGATGAAGAAGCCGATCATCAGGCTGGAGCTGCAGACATCACACAGATACACACCTGTGTTTATTTCTGGCTGCTTTGATTTTGTGTAACAGTAGCATGGTTGAGAAAGTAACAGCTTCAATGTGTGTGTGTGTGTGTGTGTGTGTGTGTGTGTGTGTGTGTGTGTGTGTGTGTGTGGATAGCAGCATGTAAGAAAAGCAGCACACATGGCAGAGAGAGTGCGAAAATGTTTGTGATGAAGCAAAGAGAGCGAGGAGGTGGTGAGAGGACTGTGGTGATGGAGGGATGGGGAGCAAAAGAAATAAAAGACAAGAGGGGAGTGGGGGGATGAAAGGTTAATGATGAAGAAGATCAATACGTAGCGGCGGGCAGGGACACACGTCTAGAGTGCAGGAAGATGATAAAGAGAGGTGGGATCGCTTGGAGACACGATCTGCTCCGGCTTTTTTGATTTGATATTCTCCTTCATAACTCGGCTGCTCTGTATGTTTCGTGTGCTGGTGATGTGTGGTTGTTGGATGGTTGGGAACTCGGACACGTCATGACTCACGGTGGCACAATGACGATCTGGATGAAGCAAATGAAGAGAAAAACGAGGGAGGCGCAGGCCACATACGCCCCGAACCTGGAGTCCACCTGTTTGGAGTACTGCAGGGAAGCAGAGGAGCACACCATTAGAAACCTTCCTGGTTTTGCCTCAGAAATTAAACACAGAACTCAGTTTTGTTTGTGTGCGACATGTGAGGAACAGGGCAAAAATGTAATGCGCAATAAACCCACACACTGAAGAATAAAGTAACTAATCTTTTGACCACATTTTTAGCATTAAAATATCTACGTAAAACTTTTTTTAACAGCTTGCTCTCAAGTGAGTTGTTTTAGAAAGTACAAGTAAAAGAACATGAATATTTTACTTGGTCTCAGGTACTGCGTATGTAAAGAAATCACAGTAAGGGTAATTTTCGAGGCCCTTCGGACCTGAACGACCACAGGGCAAACAGTAGGGAGCTCCCAGGAGTGCGGGTGATATTTTAGAGATTATTTAGCAAATCATCAACAGCTGGGGGGGGGGGGGGGGGGGTAACAAAGATTTCTGATAAGAATTTACTGAAGAGTTATGAAGGCAATCTTCTGTAGTAGGTCTCTTTGGTACCTCCACATTTTTATGAAAGTAAGTTTATACAGCTAATTCTTTTTCACTAAGAGATAAGATAAACCTTTAATCGTCGAGATAGGTAGAAGAAGAAGAAGAAGAATATAAGAAGATAAATATAAGGGATAGTGCAAACGTACAAAAATAAGTGTGCAAATGTGGAAAAATAAGTAATATATAAGAGTAATACACAAAGTAAAAGAGGAAGAAGTATGTACAGCAGTGTAGTACGTACAGTCTGAAATATATGTGTATGTACAGTGATATTGCACTATGAAAAAAGTCCTGGTGGGTATGTGGTCTGCTGGGTCTACAGCTGCTGGTTGTAAAGTCTGACAGCTGCAGGAAGGAAGGACCTCCGATATCGCTCCTTCACACACTTTGGTGAAGGAGCCTGTCGCTGAAGGAGCTCTTCAGTGCTGTTAGGATGTCCTGCATGGGGTGGGAGTCACTTTCCAACATGGATGACAGCTTAGCTGTCATCCTCCTCCCTCCTACCACCCCCACTGAGTCCAGGGGGCATCCCAGGACAGAGCAGGCCTTCTTGACCAGTTTGTCAAGCCTCCTCCTGTCAGCAGTCGAGATGCTGCTCATCTGAGCTTTGAGGGGGCAGAGATCAATGAAATAACTCAACAACTGTTTTTTGGGGGGGTGGGGGGGTGGTGTCACACACTTTTACACATGCAGCAGTACACAACAATAGTAACATGGATTTTTCAACAAGCAGGAACTGTCTTGCATCAACTTCCACTGGGCAGGAGAAAACCTGAGGGATTCAGGGTTCCCGGAAAAACACAGGGGTCTTCCCGCCTCAAGGCAGGTAGGAAATCCAAAACACGAGCAGATGATGTGCCAGTAGAAGGCTTCCCGAGGCCCCCCGATCATTTCAAACCTGTTTGATGTTTTAAAAGCCCCCAGACTCGTTTGACAGAGCTTCACCAAAGCAACTTGATGCAACCCGATTTAACAGGTTTTTAAAACTCCTGTAGTTTGTCGCCAGCTTTCAGTTTCAGTCGTTTATCCTGGCGCCATGAATGAAACCGGAGCTGCATGTATCTTGGTCACTACCTTTGTTAGTCTTGCATTTCTCTACAGACATAAAGGTAAAACAGAGGAGTTGCACACCGCAAACTCGAGTCTGTCAGCAGCTTCATTTATGTAAATAATCTCATTCCAATGAAAAATGGAACATACGTGTGACACAACGCTGATAATATCATGTACTGCTTTTATGAGCTCATGCAGCTGCTAGCCTGAGCTTCATCTTCTTAGTTCATTGAAAGTCAAGTTGTACATCCGTGCAACCGAACAGATCTGAATGCAGAAGGTTCAGCTGTGTGTCAAACATCAAACTGAGGCTCGACTGGGTATTGGAGCTGTATCTGAGAGAGAGCTACAGATGATCTCACCGGAGTGAGCTTCTGCTCTGCTGGAGACGCTGATTGAAACTTCAAAACAGTTCTGAACTTCTTTCCTTGTTTCCTCAAACGCTAACCTTTCTTCTCAACATGTCCTCAACTGTCCAAAGCGGTTCACCTCCTCTTCCCTTTCTACGCTGTCTCTTCTTTATTTAAACTCCAGTTCTTCCCTTCTTCCTCCGTTACACTTTCCTTTGACTGACGTCCTCCAGGGACGGAGAGGAGAGAGCAGTAAAGAAGGTTTTTTTGTACAAAGAAGATTGCTTGTCACGGACGATTATTTGCTGTTTTACTCGCGGCGTGTGTGTGTGTGCGTGTGCGTGTGTGTGTGTGTGTGTGTGTGTGTGTGTGTGTGTGCGCGCACATCCTCACCTTCTTCTCCAGGTCGGGCTCTCTGAAGGTGAGCAGGAACTTCTTGACGTGTTCTGAGCGGAGACGGTCGATACTACGTGCATCGATGGCCCGGCCCAGGAACTCGTCCACCTCGTCTTCTGGGTTCAGGTTTTCCTGCGTGTGTCTGAATATGAAATGCCTGAATAAAACACGATGAGACCAGATGACGTTGTTTTTTACTCTCTATTGTACCTACAATGTCTCTATTACCAGCCTGTATCACCTCATCAAACTATGCTTTTCGTGTTATGTAGAGGGAGTAGGATACTTGACCCATGAGCCCTCTCACTCTTTATTAAAAAGACACTGATGAGCACGTTTCACTTTAAAGTCCGCGACCTTGTTGAGGAGTACTAACGAGATGATTGTGACTGTGCCACTCGTGTCCTGTCAAGACGAGCACATCCACAGCAGCAAACTCAGCGAACGTGACCGCGTGCGTCAAACCAGAAGACAATCAGACGTACGGAACTGACCAGCAGACTGGTCTCACAAGATGACCTTCCTTTTCTTTAAAATTGTTTCTGTGCTGATTTGACATACAGCAGCTTTGACAAGTTCGAATGCAAAAAGAGACAAAACTGAAAATAAACTACGCTGATTTTCAACTAGCTTTGGATCATAGATGCGTAGGCGTCATGTTTATAATGCCTCCATGCTGCCTGCACCTTGCGGCAGTCTACCAGATGCCTGACCTCTGACCTCCTCCCAGAATGCCTTAATCATTCTACACATCCAAACGTCCATTTTGTGTTACAGTCTATTGTTCTGACCTGTCAATATCCAAGTGGGAGTTAGGCTGGTTTCAAATCCTCTTCTGAAACTTCACTTTTCAAATTCTCACTCTGAGTGTTTGGCTTCTACACTGAACCGATGAGGCAGATGTGAGCAGATGATCGACCCTGACGCGCTGCCCAGTCATCGTTGTTGGATACATATCTTCATTCTTCAGATGTCCAGAATTTAAATGCAGCATTTTACATTGTGACAGAGAGTTTGATTCTTTTAAATGGGTTCTCAGGTCAAACCAGATTTCGAATCATGTGGTTAACAAGTAGAAGATCAGCTCTGCAGGCCAATAATAATATAACTAAGAGTTTGGACATTTTACAGCCTGTGCATCAAATGGAAAATTTAACAGAGACAAGCCAAGCAAATAATTAGATGTGCTTTTGTAGTGCTTTTCTCTGCTTACACTCACCTTAAAATGAAACCCCCCCCCCCCCTAAATTCTAAACATGAACATGGGTCGGAACCCAAAAGCGTTAGTTGGGGAAGGTAGGCATGTTTGAGGAGGACTGTTGTACCGTTCCAAATTAATCCCACAAACAATTATTTGATTCTCAAAAATAAATTGGTTTATAGTGGCAGAGGAATATTTTCGAAAAGGATGAAGTAACTTTGGCAAAACACTTATTTTTCCACATGAATTCTACAATCACTGCAATAGGAAGAGAGCTCCAGGTCTGCAGATGCAATATTTTCTAGCTTTGTCGTAATCTCTTTCCCCTCGCATGTGAATTATTCTACAACAATGAATTAGTTGGTTACATCGTTGACTTTATTACCAAATGTTTTTCTTTACTGAAGCAAAGCCGGGAGTGAATTATATCATCAGCAGGCAGCGCTGTCTTCTCCTGTGTAACTGTTACTCCATAAATTTGTGGGTGTAATCTGTTTTTCTTCTGCAGTTTAAGAGGCACGTTTCACTCCTGAAATGCCAGCGTAACTTCAGTCTTAACACTTGGAGAGTGAGATGATTATCACACTCCATAATTAGACAAAAAATGTGACTTTTGAGTGAAACGGGCCTCTGAATGCACCGGCTCCCAGCTGTGCCATCAGGTTCACAAACTAAGCTATCTAGTGAGATGACAAACATGCAGCATGTACTTTCCCTCAACTCCAAAGATATGTCACTCTGCATAAGGAGTATAATTTGGAGCCCGAGGCTGTGAGCACGGACGCAGCAGCTCAGTGTGATGTCAGAGTGAACCCACAGCTTCTTTCCGAAGGACTGCAGTGCTGAGAACATTGGCAGCGTGCGGTTTAAACATCCCCTCCTCTGTCTGTTTTGTATTCTGGCTGAGGCAGCCATCATCGCACCACTTTATGAAGATCTCTGTGTGACGGAGCCAGACCTCCGCCGACGACTTCATCCCTGAATACAGACTAAATGAGGACACGCTTTGAAAAATGATTGCCGCTCTGAAGGAAGAGTGTGATAGTTACAACACAGGCGAGTTTTATCATATACAAGCGCTCGTGGCCATCAAGAACTTTATATCTGGGTTTCCATAGCAACATGAAACCGCCGATAAAAATTCACACCATTAACAATCTCAAATGACAAAGAAACAGTGAACGAAACAGCAGCGATGACATGAGCCAACATTGCAGCATTATTTCATTTGTGACTCTGCTCTTTTAGTTTTTTTGTGGCATCTCTGTAACGTCACGTCACGAAGGTCCCTGGTCAGGATCAGACAGAGAACGCGGTGGTTATATACGGGCCAGACTAAGACCACCAGACTGCAAGGATTTCCCTCAACGACAGTGATTTTATTACTTTAAAATTAAAGTCCTTTTTCATGTGGCTATTTTGTCTTCCGCTTCTATTTCCCCGGAGCAGTCCAGCAGTGATGGACACCTCAGAATTACACCTTTTGCAATTATTAAACATCTCATCCGTGGGCATTCATATGCAGTTTTTAAAACATTTGTTCTGCTGGTTCCTGCGGCAGGATTCCTCCCTTTCACTCACAACATCATTACTGAGGTCTGACGCTAATGAGGTCTGGCTGGGTTCCAGTTCCTCCATCAGGTGTTTGATGGGGTTGAGGTCAGGACTCTCTGCGGACCAGTCAAGTTGTTTAAGACCAAACTGGAAAAGTAACTGGCCTGCAGAGCAGAGCTGTGCTGGAGCAATAAAAAAGGTCTTCCTCAGACTGTTGAAGAAAGAACATGACAAACTCAAATCTGCAGTGTTAAGGTTTTGGTCAGAACGCAAGCCCAAATCACACTTTTGACAAATCCAGACGTATTTTCAACAGTCTGGACAGCAAGATAATAAATGTTCAAATGCTATTTTTGCAAATATAACCGAAACGCATGTTAGAAGGGCCCATTTGGATATTGGGCATCTCATGTTTGTTTGTTGTCGAAAGGCTGGCGACACAAACAAAGCAGCAAATATCAGTGAGGAAACAGATTGCGAGGTTTACGGTTAAAGATAAAGACACAATGGAGCGTCCAGACTCAGACAATAACTTCTAAATGTGGTTTGGATCACGTTTGAATCAGAGTTCAGGTGTTTGGGGGTTTTTGGGCTATTGAAACTGTCAAAAATCAATCTGGATACACCATAAATCTGCTTGAGCTAGCAATCTGAACAAGGTCAAAGCTTCTGCTTCCATTCCAACCCCTTACACCTTCGAGACTGGCCACCTTCATTTTATATCTTCTTGATAGGTTGGCCGCATAACGGGGAGGAAAGAAAAAGATCAGATTTGAGAAAAATCAGATTGAAGTAGAGCACAGATTTGTAGTCATCAGGGCTAAACGGTGGACGTGGCCACAGAAGTGAAGTCCACTGTGCGTGTGTAGAATTCAAGTCCTGAAACACGTATCACATGAGCCTCGACAGCCGTGCAGGTGTGAGATGATCAGCAGGAAAAAACAGCTGATTCTTTAACAGCTAAAGCACACGTGGATGAACGACCTTCGCTGTTCAGACATGAGGGACACGATGCTATGTTTGAGCATGTGAGGATGTTGGCCACCATCACCCCCACTGATGGTAATGTGTATTCTACCAATGCAGGCTTGAACACCATTGTTGCCTTTGGTCAGAGATGTCATCAGGTTCCATGGACTCAACTCATGCTGTACAGACGCCCCCAAAGGGTAGTCTGGTCCTGCAAAGATTTATCACCACAGCCTTCCTCAGGGCCCCAGAGATACCCTATGACTGCACCGCAAGTCAAACTCATTAACTCCACTGATTATCATCAACTTTTTAATTTGCTTCCAGGGCTCGTGGTTGTTATTGATTTCAGAGAGTCTTGTTTTTTTTTTCTTCTTTTCATTTTAAGACACTTTACTCACTGTAAGTTGGGACCCACAGCACCCAGACAACAAGATACAAGATAGAGACGGATGAGAGCGAGGACACATTCAACGACTCACTTGTCCTTGGGGTCTTCAAAGCCCTGCCAGACAGAAAGAACAGAAAAAGGAAAAACAATTAGCTCGCACTGGCAGCATCTAGTTCAGACAGAGAGTCGCACAGACACGATTTCTTTATCTGATTTTAACTGTGCTGGGCTCAGAGAGTTCATTCATCCCAAAATATCCCAAAAGCCAAAACTGTGTTTCAAAATATTAGACTGACAGAAAATACGGACGCAATCCTCATTTATGGAGCAGGACGCCAAACTGAATGAAGACGTGTAACTGCCAATCACCCACACTTGCAAGGACTCACGAAAGATTTACAAATAGCCTGTAAGACCAAATCGAGGGCTTAAAAAAAATCCTATCAGAAAAAACATGTGCTGAAGAAAATTTGCTGAATGAGGTCATGCTCATGAATCAAATAGCATTTTCTTGTTGTCTTCTTGTGTAGGAACAAACATTAGACAAAGACAAGAAATGGCTCTTTGGTTGGGTTTGCTGCCACCTTTGAAACAAAGACCGTGAAATGAGGAGAAGCTTGAAGTGGGAAAGTCAAGCAGGTGTCTGCAAAACATGGGAGGCATTTGCATTAAGGCGGGCACCGGGCCTTTCTTATCTATCCACTGCAAATGCTGCCGCGCAAGCTGTGGTTCACAAGAAACTTATAAGAAAAATCCTACGTATATTTCCCATGATCAAATTAGGTGATAAAATGTAAAAGAAATGAAGAACAAAAAAACTGAGACTGAGCGGAGACAGACGAGGAGTTTCAGTTACTTCTTTGAGTTTTTCTCCTCCTCGTATCTAACAAGAGATTGGAACGTAATAAGAGTGTCGCTGATATTTTCATGTCTGTGTGAAGACCAAAGCTGCACATACTAATCATCCACAGCAGCCATGGATGAAATATGAGACAACAGGCTGAGTCTCACTGACACTAAATGACTCCTCCAGTGCCGGAGACCCACCGATGCTGTTCGTTCACTAACTGCAGTCGAACACTGGGGATTATCCTGTCCAAGGTTGACAGTACATCTGCACGGATTTGTTTAGTGTGACGTGCTGCTGCTGCTGCTGCTGCTGCTGCTGCTGCTGCTGCTGCTGCTGCTGCTGCTGCTGCACTATAACTATTAGATCCTTTAAAAGTATCATTTCGGTGGTAATATTTCCTCACCTTTTATAGCCTCTGGCTTAATTTCTATAGCTTTTAAAAAAAAAAAGATATACACAGAATACAAAACCCACATAGAATGTCAACTTACACCCCCCCCCCAAAAAGAAAAATCAATCCAGCATTTCTAAGATTTTTCGTTTGTGCTACACCAGATAAATATATATGCACAGTATCTGCAAACATGCAGGCAGGCACTGTTAACGAGAAATATAAGTTAATTATTCTTTTTTTTCGAGCAAAAACAGTTCATTAAAACATAATTTTTCACTGAAAATTTGTGAGAGGGTTTCGTCAATGCAAGGCGGCAAGGTGGTGCAGTGGTCAGCACTGTGGCCTCACAGCAAGAAGGTTCCAGGTTCTAGTCCCGGCTCGGGCACAGGGTCTTTCTGTGTGAGTCTCCATGTTCTCCCTGTACCTGCGTGGGTTCTCTCTGGTACTCCAGCTTCCTCCACAGTCCAAAGACATCAAGAGGGGACCAGGTTAATCCAGACTCTAAATTGACCGTAGGCGTGACTGGGAGTGTGAATGGTTGTCTGTCTCTATGTGTTGGCCCTGTGATGGACTGATGACCTGTCCAGGGTGAACCCGGCCTCTCGCCTGTAGCCGCTGGGATAGGCTCCAGCCCCCCCCGCGACCCTTAACAGGAATAAGCGGAAGAAAATGGATGGATGGATGGTTTCGTCAATGCATGGGGCTGGACATGTGTCTTCTCGGAAATGTCAAAGAAGGGCCCCCAGCTACTGAAATAAACAGCTTTACTAATGCATCTGCGTGCTGATAAAGCCTGACTGTGGCCTCACTATGCCCTGAAGCTACTGTATGAGGGGAAAATCAACAACAAAGAAATCATACTGGACTTGAATTGGAGAAAAACAGATCCCAAAATGTGCTCAGGACGTCCATTTTTCATCTAAGCATTGTGACTTTCCAACTATAAGGGGGAGAACTAGGATCCCTGACATATAAGTATGTATCTCATGAGGTGAGCTACTGCGTCTCTCTAGCTCCCCCTCATGGGTGAACATAGTCAATGCTGAAGCAGCTGTAATACAGCTGTCATGACAAAACAAACTTTAAGACTGTAAGATTCTCTCTCATGCCCTCTGCGTGTCTTTGACTCTCTCACTCGCTACAATTCTGTCTGTACAACTCGTTTCATCTGCGCAGCTCGCTGGGTGAATAATAAGCAGTTCAGAGATGGCGAGGGAGTGATAGGCAGCAGAGAAAATAGGGCCTGAGCATGAAGAAGGGCTGAGCTGCTGCAAACCCAGTTGACGTCAGAAGATTTTCACAAACTTTGAAAGAGCTCTGTGAGTCGGGGCGTAAAGAACACACACAGACACTTTGGTGACACCTCCGTCTGATATCAAGCAAATGAAGAAAAAATACAGGAGCCACTGTCACACTGTCAGAGGCAGTAATTGAATGTGCTCGTCCAGGAAGCTGAGACAGATAAGCCTCTTTTTCAATGACAAGTCTCAGCTGTGGTGCTTTTAAAAGCCAGCTTGGATCATTTTGTTGTTCTCTTCCTGACATGTTGTGTTGCTGCTATTTAATTCATATTACTTATGATTTTAGCCAACCACATGTTGCTGCATTTCATATGAGTGGGGCTGCTGCTGAGGAGGCCCTTGGGGGGGTCAAACCCAATTACAAACCATTATTATTACCTGTTGTGGAATATAATCAGGTAGATGTGCTTGAGTAAAGTATTTCAGTTCCAATTGGAGAAGCTTCACGTGAGTTTTTCCTCTCTACTTCTGCTACACCTCGGAGGACACAGCTGCAGCTTTTAACTCCACTCTATTAATCTGACAGAGTGTGTGTGTGTTACTATAGTTACTTAACATTTGAAGGATTTCGCAGACACACACACACACACACACACACACACACAAATACACAAAGATATCAGAATGATGATAAATCAATAAGTCAACTGACAGGAAAAATAAGTATTTTTGAATATAATTCTTCACAAAGATTTGCTGCCTTTCATTTAAAGAAGTGACATACAGTAAATTCATACTTTTGAATTTAGAACTTTTGATAGGACAACCAGTTCCACCAGCAACAACGACAACATTCAAATCAGGCTGTTGCATTACTGCACGAGTATTTATCGTAACAAATATATATATATATATATATATATATATATGAACTGCATGCTTTTATATTCAATAGTTTGAATATTTTCTCCTCATTAAACTTTCATGTTTTTACTTGAATACCATTTTCAGAGCTCTGATTCACGAACTGACTGGCTGGTTCGGAAACTACGAGCTGACAAAGATTTGATCCAGTATAATGCTGTGTTTGTCAAAGAACTAGTGGAAACACCTCAGTATGTAGTACACCTGTAAGTCATGCATTATGTCTTTGATCATTAAAGTTACAAGTGTTTCATTCTCACATATGCGCATGCATCAGCAATCATTTGCACAGCTGTTTTGTTATGACAGGTAACATGTAACCTGTGAACGCAGCCCAACAGGCAGTCTCCCTCTAGTTCTCTCCAGTGATTGAGGATCACACGTCTAAACAGCGAGGGAATGAACAGGTGACACATTAGTGTGGATGTCAAGAACAGCTAATTGTTCCTCTTCAAAACCAATTTATAATACAACCTTTTAAAGTTCAGTGGGCTCCTCAGCCCGCTAATTATGAAAGCAAATGACAGCAATACACACTGAAGGCTTTAACGCAGCAAAATAATGCAGTCTAATGCTAATTAACAACTCACGGGACCAAGAAAAACCCTTCAAAATTTACAGAGCAGAACACAAAATGCGTTGAGAACCTGTTAGTCCTCCTGGCTTTCCGATGGACAATTTCTCTTTTAACTATGCAAAGAGTACGCAGAAAAACACAGACACAATAGTACTGGAGAACGCACAAGGGCATGGAGGCCATATGACCCTATCAGATCCAGTTCCAGACTCATCAAAATCCATTCTCAACCATTTGAGTTATTCTACCAGTGCCAGTGATCACATGACCTCCTCTGTGAATTGATTGCGTGTTTCACCACTGAATATTATTGATGCATCATGTCCTAAATACCCACATCTTTCAAACTCCATCTCTCCATGAAGAGCTGGTAACCCTGATGAATGAGGACTTCGGTCTCTCCTCTGTTCTAACAGGTTGATTTGCACTTCTTATGTTGAAATATTTTTTTGTAGCTCTTTCTACCCTGCGACCACCAGGGGGGGTCTGTAGGCTGCTACAAACACAGCTCTCATTATATGTTAGTAGAAACTAGTTTAGATGTTCATTCATCGTTCAATGGCCATTTTATGAGCTAAACCCTATTCAACTGCTCATTACAGCAAAAATCCTATCAGCCAATCATATGACACAGCCTCAGTTCATGAAGGCGTGTAGAAATGGTCACGAGGATGTGCTCAACTACAAACTAAACATGAGGCAGAGGAAGAGAAGGTGATCACCAACTTTGAAAGGTGCATGGTTTCAAATGCACTCATGCAATAATTTGTTCTTACGTACTGCAGGACTTTTTAGTCCACACGGAGCATAAACTTGTGTCTATTTGTAACTCCTTGCTCCAGACATCAATGGTGTACCTCCTCTGACTGGCTGTCACCGAGCCTTTCAGAGACTTTAATGTTACTAGAGGTTCACAATGAATTCCAGGAGTGAGGACTATATTACTATCTTTGCTATGTGCAGCAGAACATTTTCTGCATGAAGCCCAATGATCTGAACATCATGGTGGCAGAGGTCAGAGAAGCATAACCAGACTGGTTTGAGCTGAGAAAGTCAACAGTCAGTCAAAGAACCACCAAGGTTAGAGTATCCATGGGTGCTGAACATATAAACCTTGAACCAGGCAGACTACAGCAGCAGAGGACCACACCAGTGCCTCCATGTCAGCTCAGACCAGGAAAATGAAGGAAAATGAAGAGGACAGCGACTGACTGAGAATGACTGAGAACTGGAAAAACAAAATGTGGGCTGATGAGGCTCTGTTTTTGCAGCAACATTCAGTTCATCAAGTCAGAATTTGGCGATAATAAGATGAAAGCGTGAGTCAAAGCGGTTCAGCCTCCCTGAATCCTGCTGCAGACCATCATGTTATCCTGAATCTCTGGGGGAATCTCTGGTGAATGGGTCCAGCACCTTGATGAATCACTAGGATTATTCTGTAAGCAAAAGCGGGACCAACCCACTGCTAGGATGGTGTACCTAATAAAGTAGTCACCATTGTGTGTGGGCTTTAATATTTAAGTGAATCTTGTTTTGTCATCTTCTTCTCTATAAAAGACACACAGAGTGGTGGGTGGATTTTACCATGAGGATGATGAAAAAGTATGTGTGTGTGTGTGTGTGTGTGTGTGTGTGTGTGTGTTTCAGGTGTGGGTGCATCCATTCACTGAGTGAGTCACTGTTTGCAGGGTCAGCTCAGCAGGGAGAGCAGCAGTATGTAAATAAAACGGCTGCATCTCTCCGCTGCTGCCACATTTCAAGCTATTCCTCCTAATACAATGCAGCCCAGGAGAGGCTGAAGTTTGGAGGATGGTGGGGGATGTAATTTTGTTTACTGGGCTGCTGCTCAGCTGGCAATGGAACAAGTTTCTTGTGGTACTTGTGGCTTCGTTGTTGCTGGTTAGGTGTAGCGGTTATCCCCCTGAAAGCTCCAGAGAGGCTTTCAGCGCTGAGGGCAAGAGTAAGAGGCAGTGTGCTCCATCAAGGGCCATCAACACTGCTTTAACAGGGCTGAGGATCAAAGGATCATGGGTATTAACAACATGGTGGCTTCATCAGCTAATGAGAGATGGGCTGGAGAGTAACCTGCTTGTGGTATTTTAACAAGCATAATAGCGGTGCTCCAAACATGTTATAACACAGAAAAGTCTCTGAAGCGTCCTCACCATCCGCTTCATCTCCTTGGAGACCTGGTTCCCGCCTAGGTGGTTGTAGAAGGGACGGTCGGTCCAGTGGCCGCTGTTGTGGGTGACAGAATTTGTCCTCTGTCGGTTCATTTTGGCTATCATGGCCTTTTCCTCTTTCTGGAAGAGATGAAGAGAATTTATTATAACTCATTCTGTAGCGCAACAAACAACACAGTAACAAGATCTCCTTCTGCTGAAAACAGAGGTTGTATTTGCAGTGAGTTGTGTAGCACTCGTCACTGCAGATGGGGGGGGGGGGGGGAGTCTACTCTCTCTCAAACAGATAAATCATGAAAGTATTCACTAAGACCCTGAAACATTCAACTTCCTGCAGCCCCTCTACCTCCACAGACAGTGGCTAGGCTAGCATCGCTAACAATAACGCCAGCTCCGTCAGAGCAGATGGTTTCAACCATCAGGACTCAGGCTTCAGCTGTTGTGCGGCACCCATGGACAGTTTTGTTTCAACCATTTATTCATAGTTGAGCAAGTCAGAGACATATCGGGTGCTAAAGAGTCTTATCCTTGGCCATAGGGCACGTGGGTGCACACCCTACTTCGCCTCTTCGGGTCAGAACCAATCCGAGGAAGAGACCTGATGAAAATGTTTAACATTACAATGTGTGTCTGACATGTTCTTTGCAAGGCAAGGCAAGGCAATTTTATTTGTAGAGCCCGTTTTCACCACCAGTTTGTCTCAAAGGGCTTCACATGGCATCATAACAACATCCTCTGTCCTTAGACCCTCACATGGACTGAGGAAAAACTCCATAGAAACCCTTTTAACAGGGAAAAATCTGAGAAACCTCAGGGTGAGCAACAGAGGAGGAATCCCTCACCCAGGAGGGACAGACGTGCAGGAGATGTTGTTACAGACAAGAAAACAAAATCAGAATCTGGCTGCATAAAGACACCTACTCCTCTCTCAGTTCACACTCCAGAAGATATGAATTTGAAAATACTTCTCATTTATTTGTGTTTTTTTTTCTTTATAGATAACAGAATTGGCAATTGCACAAAACTAAGAACACAAACCAACTCTAGATTTATTAACAAATACGTAAGGTCCCAGCTACTCATCCCCTGCAAACAAGACTCATGCTCCCAGCACTCTTAGGAAAGAATCTCTTGTTCGCATCTTGACTTCCATTGCAGTGTCTCTGTACTTCAAATGGTTTCAATAATCTCTCTGTCCTGCTTTGTTAATGAATGGGCTTTTATGTGCATGATGGAGTAATGTATGACTTCCTGCTGGGCGGCAACATCCAAATAATGCTTCAGTGTGCATAACACAGTCTTCTGATTTTGCACATTAGCGAGAAAAGTTGGAACAGCTATAGGAATAGTTTCCCTCAACTTTTACGGCTTCTTTTATGCAAGAATCTCCAATTTTATCAACCTTGTTAATCCCTAGAATGTATAATCTTACACCTGAAATTGGTGGACACCAGAGGAACTATCGTCAGTCCTAATTAATAGCATGTGGAAATTTCAACTTTTCAACAATATTTGTGTATTCAGAGACTCTGAGGGGAAGGAGCAAATCACTGTCTGTCTTCAGTCAGTCAGGTGTCTTTAAGATAGTCACTGAAGTGGGACACACACAGCTGAAGCTCTTAATGGTGTCGCAACAGTGTTTTTGCAACTAACTACCCTGCTCCTTAGTTACTCCTTACATTTTTAACATGACAAAATAAAAGCGGCCTGCACCCAAACAGCAGCGGCAGTAAACACTGATTCCCCACGGCTGCATCTGTATTGCTTTCCAAGAAGGCCTCCAGAGATGATATCCGTAACGGCTTGATTTCTCACAGATCTGAGATTAGAACCGTACACTCGCTCTAGGATGTTTTGTTTTTTTTAAGATACATAATTGGAAGCTAACTAAAGTAATTGCACTGTACAATCTTTCCTCTGTCTCACAGCACAGGCGGTAAAATGTGGAGGATATCACTTCACATGACACGCTATCTATAGTCGCAACTTGTGATACCGCTGGGGGACAAGAACAGCTGATAAATGTAGCCTAGTCATAAACATACTGCCGTTCAGGAGACAAAACCGATCCTTTCTGAGAGACCGTTGATACTGTACGCCTGGGACAGAGTCCACTCTGGACTGGCTGTGAGCATCTTTAGATACGGCTCCAGCTAGAACAACCCTCTGATTCAGCATCGCTTGCTCAATTTTTGGGAAGTTACGCTGTGGTGTTTAAGGTCTTAATACACATGTATCATTAGTTCTGCATAGTTTAATTTGTAGGACATTTTTACTGAGGTCTAATACATCTGTAGTCCGACTGATTTGGCAAATTTTTATAGATGCTGATATCATCTGTGTAAAAATAAGTTAATATCATAATCACACACTGAACATACTGAAAAACATTCTTCAACTTTTTGAAAAAGTCTGTATTTTGGGGAGAAAGGCCCATAAATCATATCTACCGCATTATTCTCTTGTCAAGTTGAGTAAAAATTTGGACATTACTATCAGCCTGATAAGACAGACCAGCCCAGACTGATAGGACAAAGAAATTGCCAATACTCGCCGATACTGTTGCGTTGTCGTTGAGCTCTAGACTTTGTTTCAGACTGAAATGACGGTTTTCCTCGGTGTGTTTCTGGTTTGTGTTCTTCTTGTGGTCTGATGTCAGTTCCTGTTATATTGTTAAATATCTTCCTTCTTGTGACCTTTTCTCCTTTCATCTTCCTGTCTTCTTGTCTGTCTCCCTCCTTTTATGTACGATCGCTGTCTTGTAATATACTCAGTCCTCCACAGCCACAAGTCTGTTCTTAGGGTTTTTTTATCCAATCAGCCAATCCTACATTATATTATCATCAATATTCTGCCTATAAGTGGCCAAACGTTGAATATCTGGAAGTCGTATGTGAGGACATTTTAGAGACTTCTCCCTGTAAAAAGTCTATTGATGGAGCTCATGCTTGATTAAACAGGTCATTGATTGGCAGCAACAGAGTGGGCTGATGACATTCCTATTATTCAGCTGGCGCAAAAGCAGAAGCATATAAACACGCAGGAAGGTAATTTACACAGACATGGCAATGTAAATGTCAGACTGCAGATCAACAATATTGTACTCTGTTGATGACATCATCAAACAACTTCACTTGTTGTTGTCTGTCACCAGAGGAAACCGTCTTTGTGATTTAAGCTGATGTCTCCTGCACATTCCATCCGTCGCCTCATTCCAGGAGGTGAGAACTCACCTGCTGCCTCATGTCTGGGGAAGCAGAGCCAGAGTTCATCTGAAAAAATGGCTTCAAACAGTAACGAGGGACTGTACCCTTTTCTGACTGCAGCCCACAATGAGGTAGGTGTCTATGTTGTGCTTCTTTAGGTAGGCGTTTCTTTCTCCTCCTGCTCCCGCCTCCACATCATAGTCGCCGTTCAGGTAATTCAACGTGGCCTTTGTGATGTGGATACGTCTGCAATGGGAATAAAATAAAAACCACAACAATATTCTTGCCTGTAGCACATGAGACCTCCCATTCACTTCACTAGAACCAGAGACACATACCCAGCTTTGCCCCCAGCCTCCATCTGATTGGCTAGTGTGACGTCATTTGACCACACGTCAAACTGCCACTTCCTGAGTCCTAGCACCCCACAGTGCACCCTGCCGCTGTGGATGCCCACTCGCATGTTCACGTTCACGCCTGTCACCTCCCGTACCAGCCTGCAAGAACACCACACCACTTATCTGTAAAGAGAAATCTGTAAAACACACTTTTAAACATACGCAAGGTTTGATGTTTATGATAATCATGATAATTATATTTTGGATACAGCTTTGCTTTGATTTCATAGTGCGGGGGTGATGTAGGCCAACCAGGAAGTTAGCATCACCGTGGCTTCCTTGAGCAAAAGCCAATGGGATTTTTCCTTGCATTGTTCTTCAGTGTTGAAGATAACCGGGCAAAAGTTTGAACCCTTTTTTTCAGCAGGAGAACCTTCACGAATGAACATGGCTGTTGTGATTTTTGAAGTGTAATGTTATGATCACAAAGCTATTTTGTGGGACAAAACTGTAAAACCATCTTCTGCTAGTTTCGAAATTTTCACCAAAAACCTTTTCAGTAATTCCGCTGACTTTGAGATGAGGGAACCAGGTGTTCGGCAACGCTAACTTACGCCTGGGTTTTTGAACTCTTTCCTGCCACCTGAACAGGGCATGTGTGTATGGAGGATGGGTAGATGAAGAGAAGGGAGAATGCTAACATAGACAGATGCCCTTCTGAGGGGGGGGGGGGGGGGGGGGGAGTAGCATCAGGCTTTGAACAACAAGTAAAGACAAATGTTTTTGTGTTACACAAACTGCAGTTAACCACCGATGAATCATCATCTTACGAGATGGCCTCTATCATGTCCAAGCCCATCTCCACACAGCAGTGGGCGTGATCGGCCCGAGCCTCCGGCAGCCCCGACACACAGTAGTAGCAGTCTCCCAGGATCTTGATCCGCAGACAGTGGTTCTCCTGTTGGGAGAGAGAACTTACTGTAGATGTGCACTAACTCTAAATTTTACAGTGTTCTACGCACAAGTCACCACTTACTGAGGGCTTGGATGATCTATAACAATATTCAAACGCCCTTTTCAAAACAATTGCTTAGGTTACGGAACACCAAATGTCAGGCAATCCAACCAATGTTCATCATATTGGTCCTTCATGCTAATAGAAAATAAAACTAAAAAGTTTCACTTTATGTTTCATACTTTTTCTTTGGTTAGAAATCACTCTATCTGCTTTTGAGCACTGATTTAGGGCCTTGTTCCACCAAAACGTTGTTTTCTTGCAGCTGTGTCTTTTGAAATGTTTTCAGCGGCAGCGGTGCATGTTTGCAACATCCCATAAAACTCCAGCAACGCTGAGCGTCCATTCTAGTCGCCGAAAGCTGAAAAATGTCTCGCACAATGAAACGCAGCTCTCATCAGTTCTTTACTCCAAGGGCCAATGACACACACCAAAAAGAAAAATATCACATCCTATATGTTTAACAGCAACACTGGAAGAGCACTTGAACGAGACGATTTCACTCGACAAGCCATTTCCTTGGCCACCAAATCTCATGAACCCACTCAAACTGGAGCCGTGGGGGGTGGGGGGAGGGGTTTGAGGGGTTGTCTTCCTTTGATATTCCATCTTAAGCAACCAAATCCTGCAACTCCAAAGTGCTGTCAAATGCTTCCACCTGGGAGCTTCCAGGAGCATGCTTCAGTGGACACAGGCTGCAAAATGGTGAATCAAGAACCTTAATAGAAATAAAAATATATAAATAAAATATAAATAATATAAATAAAATCCAAGACACAATATCACAGAAAGACATTGTTCAATATACGGTTTATTCCTCTTCTAATATTCAGTTTGTTCAACACATGGCTGGTGAATCTCCACGAGCTCAGATGGTGTCAGGAGCTGAAAGAGACTCAAAAAAAAGTTGAAAAGGAGACTGGACTGGACTTTCTTTCAGCTGATGGACAGAAATAGAGAAAAGAATAGAATAGAACAGAGTGCCTTTATTGTTATTGTATGGATACAACAAAATATGACCCCATATCAGTGCTAATGTTGCTGGGTGTCTGCTGATTCTGTAAAACCTGATTGTTTTGTAACTAGGACTTCAAATGTGTAACGCGTTGACAGCTTCAGCGCGTTACACATTCAAAATATTTCAAACATATGTTATGGGTTTTTTTAAAAAAAAAAGGTGGACTGATGCTTTAATTTGCCCTTTGGCCTCAGAGCTGAATGGTAAGGGAACAAGTGAAGGCGGATGTCTGAAGTCTTGGTGCGATCACAATTTAGTTTGTGTATTTATGTGGTTGTGTGTCTGTGTGGGCTCATGAATCCAAAGGGCCTGGGAGAACGCTGTGTCTCATGATAGCCACCTGAGTATCTCTCTAGCACATGGTTGTGGCAAAATACAAAAAGGCCTACTGTGTGAAGATCACTGTGTGTGTGTGTGTGTGTGTGTGTGTGTGTGTGTGTGTGTGCGCGCGCGCGCATGTATGCACCCACGCGCACGTCTAAGCATGTTTATACACAGATACAAGATACATCTGGCATGGACATAAAGTGTCAGTCGCAGTGCCATTGTGCTCTTTTCACCTATAAATATTAATTAGTGCCCCACTCTACCTTTCATAAACAAATGACATACATCCAGAGTAACATGGGGCGTCTGGATAAGAAAAGGACAATATACATATTCATTCATATGCTGTTGAGTAAGGTTCGGATATTAAACATGTGATATAAACAAGCATCTTGCTGCAGAAATATGAAGCTGATATTTTGGAGATGTCCTGTAAACACAAGAACTCACTCAAAATGTCTGAAACCATTGCTTGGTTATGTATTTCAGAACTCTTGTAGCTGATATTAAGATCCCTGAAAGGACATGCATATGGAAAATATCATTTCAGTCGTCCCTCAAATGTAAAAATACGTTTCAGCACCATCTGAACAACTCTAAGTTCTACATTCATTTTTTAACAAAGATTGAAAATTAATTTTAGATAAAGGCTAAAGAGTTCTACTCCAGTTTGACCTTCTGTGTCAGCCAAAAACATAGATTTTAAATACCCTCTCAGAGTGGATTAGGCTGTAAGAGGCGACGACTCATTCTATTGTGGACAGGGCGGCTGCACGCTGTTCTCCTGGGATGTTTTTAGCTACATGTAAAGTACAAAAAGCTTTTTTGTGGCTAAACCAAACCAGGCCAGAACTACTGTAAAATACTGGTCTTTCTACTGAGAAGAAAAGGAAACCTCAGGCAGTTAGTTTGACACAAGGGGAGATGGATGCATTAGCAAAAACAGAACAAAACCCCAGCGTGCTAGAGTCCATCACCAGCGTGTCTCTGGAGGTGTTGCAGTGAAATGAGTGGAAGACGTGCATGACACGTTCTATCGGTGGCGTGGAGTGTTCTTAGCCAGCTACACAGCCCTGTTTGTTCTGGTCGCCATGCAGCACAAACTGAGCCATGGAGATTCCGTCATTTTAAATGACTGATGAAAATATAGACCTGCCACACAAAAATAAAACCTGCACCGCGCAACGGACGTGGTCGGCGTCTGTCCCCCAGTTGATTGCAATATTTTCTGGCTGTGGCGACCGTTGCGATGTTCACGTCACAGTATGGCTGACAACTGTTACACAAATGCCCTTTTTATAAATTTGAGAGGTTATGTGTGAATGATTGAGTGTAACTTTTCTAAAATGATGTACACCTGTTGAAGCATGCAAACTCAGTCAACCAGCACACTGTGGACACTGACTAAGTGAACATGAAGCATGCGATTGTGTGAAAGCCAGATATAAACAGGCTGATTAAATCGTGAGAGGATCCCTGTTCCAGAATTATTGAGGGCCTGCTCTGTTGCTCCTGCTCTGGGTCACACTGTTAACATCAGTCTACCGCTGCTTCATCTGTTGCTGTCATGACTGATTTATCTGGTGTCCATCTCAGCACCTTGTCTGTCGATGTAGCTGAAATGTCCCGCCGATTTTATCAAGCTGTCACAGAACCATCAACACCGTGTTATCAGTGTGTCAATACCACATCAAATATTCGCACAGACGAGACAGTTTCATTACCACAAGCACCTCAAGGCCTCCCTCGCCATGCTGCTCCTGCTCTGGCTGTCTAGGAGCTTTAAGAGAGCTTTTCCCCCTCATGTCCACCATCTTCAACCATCCTGTGCTCCTTCTCCTTATGCAAAGCAGCTTAGGGCTCAGTAACACTCAATGATTTATGTCAGTCTTGTTCACCAGGAGGCAGGATGACCGACAGAAATATGATCAGGTTTGTTTCACCTCTAACGAATGTCACACATAAATAACACCCTACAGGATGCAAGACAAGCGTTTGCCTGCACAATCTACCTTCCCCTACACATTTATATTCAACATTTTAACATAAAATTGCTCACCCCCCAGTATTCTGCACATAGAATGTGTGGGTCCTTACCGCAGCAAGCTTGTCAAAGCGGGCAAAGAGCTCGTTGAGAGTCATCACCAACTCCTGAGCCGTGCACTGGGATGCCAGACTGGTGAAGCCCTCGATGTCGGCGAATAAGATGCTGCAGGAGAACAAGACAGGCACAATTACAGGATAAATGCTTGTCTTATTTCTCATTGTAGGCCTTGTCCATACAAGCTGAAGTGTTTGTGTGGAGAGGCTGCAGACACATAGAAGTTACTGTACCAATATTTGTACACCACTTAAACAGGAAGCAGTATCCCAGGGGGAAACTTCACCAGACCACCACGCCAACCATGAGCAGTAGTGAAGCCACAAGGATGTGACCTCCCTGTAACTGTTTTATCAGGTCACTTAGTGCTGACACACATTACGATTGAGTGAAGATGCATTTGAAAACGTGTCTATCAAATGACATGGGAATGATACAATAAAACTACAGGGACTGTCAGGCGCGTGGGGGGGGGGGGGGGGTTGGACTACCACGTAAAATCACTTTTTCATTGATTTTAGCAAAGCTTTTATTACTCTAGAGTTGTATTGTTATTATTGTGATTGAAAGAGACGAGTGTAAACATATAAATAAATAATCTGAGAGCAATATTGGACCTTACACCAAGAATTACATCCATTCTCCTTCAAAATATTAATAGCAACAAGTTTTATCATAGTATGTTTATGTGGGACAAAGAAATTGTGAAATTATGAATGATTTTTGATTTTTCAACATGCAGAGAACATTGAAATAATGAAAGTTAATATAACATATTAATTAAAAGTAATATTTTATATTAACACATTACTTTTAATGACAAAACTAGATAACATTACTTTTAATTAATATGTGATATTAACTTTCATTATTTCAATGTTCTCTGCATGTTGATTCAAACATCTATAGCTGAGATTATGTACATTTTATGTATTACACACATAAAAAAATAAAATAAATCTGATCTATTCTGATTTTTACAATATTCTAGCATTTGCCAGAAATCTGAGTGATATATTGTTAGGCTGCAGTTATCACTGTGACTGTCATTTGTTGTGAAGCCACTGTACCATTTCCTGTTTGATCTACTCAGATTCAATCAATCAATCTTTATTTATACGGCGCCAAATCACAACAGAGGCCATCTCAAGTCACTTTAGACAAAGAGCAGGTCTAGAACCTGACTCCCATGAAAGACACCCAACATTCCCGCATGAGCAAGCACTCAACGACGGTGGCGAGAAAAAAAAAACCTTCCTTTTAACAGGAAGAAACCCCAGGCAGAACCCGGCTCAGAGCGGGCGGTCATCTGCCTTGACCGGTTGGGGTTGAGAGGGGGAGGAGAGAGATGGGGCTGGGGTGGAGAGGACAGAGAGGAGTGGGGGTGGGGGTGAGATAGATCAACTGTGCTGGCTTCTCTCACAACACTAACAATACGAACAGTCAGTTTTTGGGTTCAATAAATAACAAAGATGAAGAAATAGGCACTTGGATGGTTGCCGTCTTGCTGGGTCTTTTTCTAGGTTTTGGCCTTGGCTCAATAAAAAGACTCTTCTCTGCCTCCTCTCCTGTGCTGCTGTTGCATATTTTCTGTCAACTCTCAGGTTTTTTTGCACGTTAAAGACTTCTTATCAGCTGCCTGTGCGATTCCTGCACCTGAGTCTCCCCCCTTTACTCACAAATGTGTGCAGTTAAGCCAGCAAGGTAAATACCCACGCTATCATCCACAGCACTTTTAAATAAAACAATGCTGTCCATTTCATGACTGTCCTGATCTTCAGTGTCCGGGCTCATGCACACAGACACGTGTGTAGGAAAAAATATGAACAGGTTTGCAGCCTAAAATGGAAACCCTCTGTCAAAATGTATTAGTTCTAAATAATTTATTGGTTATAGATTTGAGTCAGAATCCTGAACTGCAGGCTCTCCTGTAATTCAAACCCCAACATTTTTGTTCATGAAAGCATAATTTAAAGTAGCAAATAGCTTTTTTATGTTTTTGGGAGTATACTTTACATTGTGGGGTAAACCTAAGAAATACCGTGTTTTAATGCTGTTTTTTTTAATGCAATTACACTGTAAAATGCAGCGTACAACAACTCACTGGTGTATCCTGCCGTTTCACTGGTTCTTTACTTCAAGTTTTGAGCTCATGAAAGTACTTTTACACTGACGATACTGTTTTTTTCTTTTCCTTAACGTGAATAAAGTGTTGACTTCAGAATGTCGTGTTGTAGTCGCTTCACTATGAGCCTTGTTTTCACACCATAGTTCTGTCACACTTTAGTTGGATAATCTAACAGTCTCATTTTAAGCTACGGGGGGACAGGTTGGCATGAATGGCTCAAGTTCTTCTATGGAGCGTCACAACCCACCACGACAAAAAGTCCCATCTCACATTTAATTGACAACCCCGTCTTTCCTCAACAAGCCATTGTTATTTTCTGGTCACCGATTCTATCCTGGGGAGAATCATGTGATGGACCTTGTCTTATGCTCTTAATGCTGTTTAAGCACTGCCTGCCCTACAGCCGCTTTTAGAGAGTTTAGAGAGATTCTACAAAGAGCTTGACTCAGCTCCTTCTAGGAACTGCCAAGCTCAAAACAAGAGCAAAGAATTCCCCCAAACCTCATTAATGTCAGAATGTTGTTTATTTAATGACAGAAAGCAACTGAACATGAATTCACCTAAGTACATTCATTCATACTGAGAGAAACAACACGCAGTCCTGAAAATAAAGGCAACTAAGATTATTTGTAGAGTATATAAGTATGTGTGTGGGCGGCACAGTGGTGCAGTGGTCAGCACTGTCGCCTCACAGCCAAAAGGTTCCGGGTTCGAGTCCCAGCTTTCTATGTGGAGTCTCCATGTTCTCCCTGTTCCTGCTGGGTTCTCTCTGGTACTCCAGCTTCCTCCCACAGTCCAAAGACATCAAGAGGGACCAGGTTAATCCAGACTCTAAATTGACTGTAGGTGTGACAGGGAGAGCCAATGGTTGTCTGTCTCTATGTGTTGGCCCTGCCATGGACTGGCGACCTGTCCAGGGTGAACCCCGCCTCTCATCTGAAGGCTGCTGGGATAGGCTCCACCCCCCTCACCCCCACAACCCTTGACAGGATAAGTGTAAGAAAATGGATGGATGGACCTTTCAGGGATCATCTAGCTATTTCTAAACGGGCGACCTGTTTTCCCCCTTTCTGAGTCTGAATTAATTACTGGGTCATAAGGTATTAGAATCAATCCAGCACTGGGTGACAACACAATGGCCAATGACCTGTTTGGAAAACACTATCAAAGAATATGTAGCAGGGTGGATGAGCATCCAGGCTAACTTGAATCAACTGGACCAACGAGCCAAGCACTCCAACTCTGATTCAACATGCTAAAGCAGCATCCAAGCAAACCTCTTCAGCAGGTTTTGAACCAACAGTCTCATTGAGTGTTTTCATCCATGTGTCTCTATTTCACTATGTTTGCAAACGGTGCTGTATCTATTTGTTGCCACGTGTTTGAAATGAATGCAAAACACACACGTGCAGTTTTGGTCGTCTACGCTGCGCCTTAGCGGCTCTCTTCGCGCCTTAGCGGCTCTCACATTGACACTGTTCACTTTATGTGACAACGAATTGATCATAACGCTGTCAGACACTTAGAGCTGTGGCCAGAGCCCAACAGTGGCAAAAACTGCACACTGCAGTCACCAGATGTGGACTTGATCAGTATTGTATTGATTCCAATCATTTCTGTCCTTATTAATCAATAAGCATGATAAAATATCATACAAGCTTCAAAATGCTGGAAATAAAGGGTGACAATTATGCACAAAAAAAAAGAAGAAATCAGCAAAGAAGAAAAAAACTTTTTCCACACCCCTGTAATAATACTAACCGGAACAGCATCTCCATTGTTTGACTGAGCGAAGCTTGATTGCAACAGTTCTCTGACTGTTTAGAAGCAGCTTTGTGAGTCACACCCCCAGGAAAGAGAAGAGAGAACTATAAATAAACAAAGCTTTCAGACCAAACAAACTCACACAAATCACATGAATCTCAGACAAATCACATGAAACTCACAGGGTGGATGCCTGCTGCACAGCCTGGAGAGTCCAGTGCGCTTCTACATGCAGGTCTTCATGTTCAAAAGTGCATGTGAAAAGTGTGACAAGAGGATATGTTCAGGACGAATGCATTGGCAGTTCTTATTCTGGTTTCACAGACTTCTTCTCTTGGCTGCTCCCAAGACAAGAGCACTTGGATGTTCTAATGAACCAGGGGTTCAAGATGCCTAAATTTATTCAATTTGGGCCTCAGGCTGAAGAGGACAAAGAGTCCTCATTCTGGCAAACACATTTCTGAGAATAATTGATTGTTTTCTGCGAACTGTGGCGTGGGAGGCCGAGTGAAACCTGACACTTGAGTGTTGTGTCTGACTTCAAAACAGGTCTGCGACTCTGAGTGGAAGTAGTGTTGTCATGGCATTATCATTAATACTAATTGCAGGTCATGTGGTCATGTGGAGCACATAGAGCAACATTATGGGACAATTTGACCCTTAAACAACAGTTTCAAAACCACGGCGATACTGTAGTACACTGACCTGTGAAAGGAGGCGCCTCTGTCATTCCCAATTTGCGCCTCAAACGCAGATTCTTTCACTATCAAGCAACTCACTCAACAGGAAGTGAGTGACCTAACCACCAAACATCCAAATGTGAGTGACCAAACAAAGATCCATCAATCCATCCATTTTCTACTGCTTATCCTGTTAAGGGTTGGGGGGGGGGGGGTGCAGCTGGAGACTATCCCAGAGGCGGGGTTCACCCTGGACGGGTCACCAGTCCATGGCAGGGCCAACACATAGAGACAGACAACCATTGGCTCTCCCAGTCACGCCTACGGTCAATTTAGAGTCTGGATTAACCTGGTCCCCCCTTGATGTCTTTGGACTGTGGAGGAAGCTGGAGTACCAGAGAGAACCCAGCAGGAACAGGGAGAACATGGAGACTCACACAGAAAGACCCCGTGCTGCAGCCAGGGCTCAAACCCGGAACCTTCTTGCTGTGAGGCGACAGTGCTGACCACTACATGGTGATGGTCTGGTTAGGTTTAGGTTAGCTTAGGTTCGCACCACCGTGCCGCCACCAAACAAAGATCTCTCCCTAAACTCTAACACATGGTTTAGTGCCTAAACCTAACCAGACCGTCACCATGGCCCTGTCACGTCATAACACATCCCTTTTTTTCAACAGTAACTTAGTTTCAGGGAACACTGTTGCTGCCTGGTCTGTTTACACATTTGCGGGCCGCAAAATCAACTGTGAGCAAACTCACCGACTGGATGACGCATGGCATCATGGGGAGGAAGGTCAGAACGCTGAAGCCAAAGTCCCACTTCATTATTAAACATTGACAATGTTGAACTATTGATCTTATTCCAAACCACCAAATATTTTGATGAAGGCGTTTATATGGGATCCTGAAAGAATACGCCATTCCCATTAACCTGCTTCAGAGCACAGTGCAATGACCACAAGAGGATGCACGCCCAGATTACATCTCTGCCTGAGTTTTGCTCTGTGGTTTGACTTGAAACCAATTCTGTCATATTGCTATCAACGTACATTTTTGAGTGTTTTCTTCCTAATTAAGAAAAAATCTGTGTACTGACTTTGTAACACTTGCTGAACACTAGAAGTGAGAGCTGTGTCAGTAAGCAGTTTGACTGCCTTGCGTGTTGTAAAAGCTGTGAAAACACCAGGGTTTCCCA
Source organism: Aulostomus chinensis (assembly GCF_037954235.1). Classification (NCBI taxonomy): domain Eukaryota; kingdom Metazoa; phylum Chordata; class Actinopteri; order Syngnathiformes; family Aulostomidae; genus Aulostomus; species Aulostomus chinensis. Next base: position 24,813,611 of record NC_141331.1, read on the forward strand.
AAGCACTTTACAGCTTAGGCGGTCGCCTAAGCAACAAACGCCTGCCGCCTTCACTGACATCTTCAAAAATAAATAAATAAATAAATAAAATTAAAAAATGATATTGGCCGTGTTATTCTGTCCTGCTTTCCTCCTTTCATTCCAAACCGTGACCAGAGCCAGTCTCACTCCTCAGCAGAATGCATTAAAAAAGTGTCATGAATCAAAAAAGAGTCAGTGTTTAAAATCTTTCAAAATCTTTAAATACAGGAGGTCTGTGTGGTTGGCCTCCGAACCATGGGATTTGTCCACACAGCGGCATGTGCTGGTTGAACGTCATTGCACTATTTCGCTATCCATCATCTTTCGGCAACATCTGGGAAAAAAGAAAAATAAAACTTTTTGGGGGGGACGTTCATCTGGAAGTTGGACAGCCGACCGACCTTTCTTCTTCTTCTATTTAATATGATGTTTTTTTCATATTTATTGTTTATTAAATAATTGTTTAATGTAGAGTAGAGTCTGTGGTCGATATCACAGAACATCAACCCCCGCACAACAACACGCCCCCATCACCACCCCACCGCCTTAACTAACAAAATGTCTGCGGGAAACCCTGGAAAACACTGATCATTGCTCACTCCGACTATGAAGCCATGGGGTATAGGGAGGTAAAATCAAAAATGTTATCTTCAAGGGTGTCGTATCAGAGTATTGTCTTAATAACTAAATATTACCATCCATTTACATATACAACACACTGCAATAATACCGCTAAGATTGGAATACTCCACATTTCTTTGTCTGAATCTTGTTTACTCCGGCTATGACCTGATTCAGATTCAGGTCACTGACAAAAGCGAGTCCCGTGTGACAGGTCTTGTCCTTCCAACGGCCCTTTGCCCCTGTTACGAGGAGCAGTTTGAATAAAGAGATATCTTTCCTGGTTAGATATAAAAAAAAAAATTATACTCACCAGCAGTGGCTGCTGTTGTTACCGTTTAGCAACATACGGTGTGACTTATTTCCTCCTCCCCAACCAACATAGAACAAATAAAGTGGAACATAACCAGCTCTAACCCACCATCACTTTTCTTGATAACTTTAGTCAACTACATTCAGTTACGTATGCATTTATTTTCAAGCCACTCAGGAATAAAAATGTTGTATAATCTCCAGTACAGGGGGGTAATGAATTCCCACCCCATTGCCCCACAGCCATGTAACGGGAGAGGATGCAAGTGTCATGCTTGGGAAAGCTCAACAACCATGCAGTTTTATTGGAGCACCTCCCAACATACTTACAGGTGAGTTCTTCAACTTTGGAGGTCCACTGGTCAACTGAGATAAACACAACAGGGTGTGAACAAAAGTGGAGCCAGTGGGAGCTTGGCTGGCCTTAATAAGAAAGGAGCTCCTCTGAAAAAAAAAAAGGTTTGTAGCTCCAATCAAAGTACCTGTGCACTCTCTTCTCAGTTAATGTGCATTATCAGCTGGTGATACTGAATCATGCTAAGGTACTTTGACTGTCACCTTAGGCTGTAAATATGTTAATGTGCATTATCAGCTGGTGACACTGAATCATGCTAAGGTACTTTGACTGTCACCTTATGCTGTAAATTTGTCACTTTTGTGAGTTTGGACATTCTTTAAGTGAGGATATAACCATTTTGATGTTCAAAATGCGGTCACTTTACCCCATTAATGGCAGTTAATCAATTTTATAAAGTGTTTTCAGAGCCATTGGAGGCACAGTGGTGCAGTGGTCAGCACTGTCACCTCACAGCAAGAAGGTTCCGGGTTCGAGTCCCAGCCAGGGGTCTTTCTGTGTGAGTCTGCATGTTCTCCCTGTTCCTGCTGGGTTCTCTCTGGTACTCCAGCTTCCTCCCACAGTCCAAAGACATCGAGAGGGGACCAGGTTAATCCAGACTCTAAATTGACCGTAGGTGTGACTGTGAGAGCCAATGGTTGTCTGTCTATATGTGTTGGTCCTGCCATGGACTGGTGACCCGTCCAGGGTGAACCCCACCTCTTGCCAAAAAGCCGCTGGGATAGGCTCCGCCCCCCCCGTGACCCTTAACAAGAAAAGCGGAAGAAAATGGATGAATGGATTTCAGAGCCACCGTCGTTCCTCAGAGGCGTCAGACACAACAGCTCTATCCCTACCAGAAACATGCAATGTAGTTTAATTTTACTCTTGCTAGCTTAACGTTGGCTGCCTGCTAGTAGCTGCGCAGAGCGGACTGTTTATTTATGCCAGCTTGTTTCTACGGCCTGCCATATTTCCTGGAGTAGAGAGTGACCTTTTTCAGCAGTGGAAACTCTATGGGAGGGGAATGAACTTCCCAGGTAGTCGTCAAACCTGACAGGGTACAGCGTTTCCTGCTTTGGTTCTTTTGATACTGTGATGGGGGTTCGCTAACTCTGTATGAAGGTTGGATGTGGTCCTCACCAGATTATTATGCATGTGTTGATCATACAGGTACATAAATCCAGCAGTTTCTTTGCAGTCACAGTGAGTCCTCTGCTTGAGGCATGTGCAAGAACACCAAGCGTGAAGTAATTTTGATTAGTCTCATTTAACTTATACAGTATCTGTCATTATTTTCAGTCTCTTGGGCTCTTTGCTTTAAATTTCAGAGCTGCTCAACATCTGCTTTCACTTTCATGATGCAACAGAATCACTAGGAGACTTCTGTCTCTCTCAGTGGTCTTTCTCGCCTGATCAGTCCCCCTCAATCTTAACTCTTATTGCATATTAATAATTTGCCAAATGAAGAAAATCACTAAAACCTTCAGGACAATATTTTTTAAATTGTCGGGGAGGGTCAGCTTTCCCTGGCATCATAAAGAGGAGTTCCAGCAACTTTTGCACATCAAGGTGTGCTTACAGTCCTAAAGGAGAACGGTAAACCTGAAAAATGTTGCATGAAGACTTTTGTTGCTCCAGGGGAAACGCGCAAAATCGAAGGGATTTGGAGTTGGGAAGAGGAGGCAACAAAACCCGCCCTCAGTAGGCTGCTCCTCCTCTTAGCTCTGCAGGCCACATTAGCTACATTAATAGAGCCTAGTTCCTAGCCTAGTGAACCCATTTTGAAAAGGAAGTTCACGTGGAATAAAAAGGACAATATTTGTCTAAAGCTAAACCGGTGGCTTACTTATTAAATTCCATCAGCTATGAGTGAAGAGACCGTAATCCTGGGCCTTAGTGACCACAGCGGAGAGCTTGACCTGACCAGCAGGGGAGGGAGGATGCTCAACAACTACTCCATGCTGTGTCCTTATTAGAACCCACGCAATTAAAATGAATTATTCTTGATGATCAATAAAAACAACCAGTTAAGTTCTTTGTATGATACATGCCCTGCAGTAACTCTTGTTTTAAAAACATGTTTTTCTAGTTTAAGTTCGGATTTCTTCCCAAAAATTGAGAGGAAAAATAACTGCCCAAAAGAGAGCCATTTTTGGAACTAAATATTGCTGACTAAAAAGCGCTGGAAATGTCTAAGAAAAAAAATTAGGTTATAGACTAGGATTTCATAAGGGTGCAGCTACTTATGTTTTGAAAGTAGGACAAGCCTCCATAAACAAAAGAGAGAGGCAGGTTTAGGAGGAAATATGGAAAAACAAAGGTAAAGGGAGAGGAATGAAGTATACAGAAACTCCCTTTTCCTGCTTGCAGAGGCACTGCTGTCAAATCAGTTCTGGGTCAAATCTCAGCTGAACCAAAGCTGTGTGAACTACCATCCCACTGCCGCTCTTTAACCCTGCAGCTCTGCTGGTGGCTCACTAACCTCAGCCAGCAAAACAGAAATCTTTTTCATTGTGGGGTGGGTCCAATTTTGCTGCTTCTCTCTCCATTGTACACTTGATCCTTACATTCATATCTATCAAACACTCATTCCATTCATTATTATTTTCATTTCCTGTCCTTTTCCTTCTCATTACCTCCCAGGTTCTGTTTCTTATCTCGTAGAGATTCTTGGCCGAACCTGCCCTAAACGTCATATGAACTCTGTCGCGTTCTTGCTGCCCCGTCCCTCTCGAGCCACGTGTCACATCTGGACATCTGCTTGTGTGTCTTTCGTAGACAAACAATTTACTTGAATATCAAGACATCCTGATTTGTATGCTTCATGATTTTTTAATTCATCTGTGTTGCTGCCTGCTCACCACGAGGTCTGACCTCAGTTCAGCACCATCAGCAGAACGGCCTTATGTAACACGCATATAATGGACAACTTCACACATTAAAAGCATTTTGTGGCTGCTGTACATTGTCGACCATCGGGAAGTTCTTCCTTGCAGGGTGCTGCTGGCCTACATAATAGCAACAGCCGCTACATCCGAAGAGTCCTGTTGGAGAACATTTCCAGAGCATGAACAGGGCCACCCAGCAGCATCAAAACATCCGCCCTAAAGCCCCTCTTGCATAATACTTGTGTCAGCACTCTGAAGCCACAGGACATCATGTTACTCCAGAGGACAAACACGAGTGGGGTGCCACAGTCTCAGGACATGGTAGTCCAGATTGGATATTTGGGGGTGTAAGTGCCAACTGCTTGTCCCCTGATAACTTGAACAGATAAATTTAGGGGCAATAATTTTCTAAATCAACATCTTAAATGGAACCTTTTTTACACTGAAAGTGATGTAATCATGTGAGTGATATGTTTTAAATATGGGATTATTAAGGTCTGGGTTTTTTTTGTGAGTGAGTTCTTTACTTTTTTAAATTATAAAGAAAGTGTAGAGAAGTTGTTTGGAACCTCATTTTGTAGCTAAAAGTACATTTTCTCTCAGATCTCTGGCCCATAAAGGTCAGAATACGGGTGGAGTCTCCATTTCGGGGGTGACTGGTTTGACAACAGCACCAAGGAGATGCATCTGGCACAGAGGAGCATGCTATGCTCACAGCTATGACCATCTTGATTGGCTGATGTGAATATATTCTCGACTTTAAGGGCCCTATTTAAGCATCATGCAAGCTGGGGCTCGGTCAAGTTCAAGAGTCACTGCTAGTTTCAAGTTGGCGCATCCAACATTCTCATGCCAAGCACCCTCGCCCTCTAACTAACAAATTGCACTCCATCTGTACCAGTAGGTGCACAAGTATGCTAATGAGGCTGGTCTGGCACAACCATGGCGTAATGCTGTTTTGGGACAACAGAAAACGTTTTCACCATAGACCAAGAAGAAGCTGATCTTTGGTCAATGGCGTTATGTCATGTCCCAATGGCTATTTACAGGGCACATCAATCAGATGAGCACATGTGCAGCTTAGCAATACAGTTCTACTGATGACCAACAACGTGCAAACATTGGCCGCCACTTCCTCCCAGGCTTGCTTCACCTCTGGTGGCATCAGTGGACGCCTGCTGTTCCCTTACATAAACATAAGATGTGCATGTGCCTACACCTGGTGCATGAGGAGGTCCATTCCCCCAGATGAGAAGCACAAGCCCTGATTACAGCAAAGCTACATCAGTCAGTTTAGTTGTACACCATTGCCTGTCTCCGTATCAGCAGCCTGCATCAGCTACTTCTGAATAGTTTCAATAAATGTACTTTTAAGTGCATTTTAAGGTATCACATGAGAAGAATTTAATGATATTGTAAGAAAAACAGTTTTTAAATTCATTGAGGTGGTTTTACCCTTTTTTCAAAACCCAAATGAAGGCATGTAGAGAACATTGAACTCAAAATATATTAATATAAAATGTATGTACACTCACAAGGCGATGCACTGATTTTATCTGAGCTGAGAGTGACTTGACTCAGGTAAAGAAATAACTGGTATGCAATAAAGTTGTAACTTTAGATTTCCCTCAAATAAAAAATACAAATATCCAATTCAGTGGGCAGTAATTGGCTAACTGAAGCAGTTATTCCTTTAACAAAGGTTTTTAACTAACAATGTCATGATTGTACTGATGCCTCTTAACCCACGTTGACAAATGAGACTACAGACAAACCCATTAATCATTTCCAGCAAAATCAGATAATCCACTGCATGTAAAATTATGAAGATTTTAGTCAAGATTTTGTCATTCTTCTTGTCACCGTGTATCTGATAGATTAATGACAGTATGGGCTCCAACCAGCCTCAGCCAGGAATATCCAGCCCTTTACTGCAGTTGTTATTCTGGTAACCGCTGTTGCTTAAGGGAAGGAAGGACCCGCGGAGTCAACTCAAACTGAAGGATATAATGGCCGCTATGGTGCAAAGCTTTGATACGGACAGAATAAATGAAACGGCGAGTCAGGAGAGGCAGATATTCAGAGATGGTACCAATGTGTGACCTCCTACTGTTACATTTGCACAACAGTAGGAAATGGAATGCGCATCAATTAAATTGGTCTTTTTCCAAAAGCAGCGAGTGTATGAGCAGTTTAGACGAGAGGTTCAAGACCTGGGATCAAGTCAGACTTAGATAAATACTGACAGGGAGATTTTCTGACCTGCTTTGGACAATTACTTAATGACTTGTGTAATAAATGATTTAATTGTTCAACCCCAGCGATGAAGAAAAGTATAACAACAAAGAACATTAAAATGAAACGGTCCAAATGTAACATTGTGTGTAATGGTAATGAATTCAGAGAAGAGAGCCCATGCATCTGGATAACTGGCTTATTAAGATTTTAGTCTTTGGATTTCCTCCTCCTCTCCACTCCGCTGTTTCTTCAAAGACTTTGGCCAGGGACTTGTGACTGGCTCACCAAGACTTTTATTTTGTTTGAATTCCTTGTGATTTGACTTGGACTTTCCCCTGAAGCTTAAGAACAGCTTTGCCATGTGGACCGATGGGAGACTGCAGAGCTGCTGCAGCACCTGACTTTCTCCCCACAACTCTGCTGATTGTACTCAGTGAGGCCGCGCTGGCGGCACTGTGGTTTGGCCTGAACTGAACATGTGGAGCGAGTTCAGCTACAACTACAGATGTGCATGTTCCCTTGTAGGACTCAGGTACCGCACTGATGGCACCAGTAATGGCTTTAGTAACTGTACCCGAGAGCAGCTTTAGAGTGCTACTTCACCCAAAATGTGTATTTTACCTTTCAGGTACTAACAAATAGTAGTGAAATAAGGACATTTCTTCCCCACTGCATCCCTTCTTTGAAACTCCAGAAAACAGAAAGAGCCAGCCACTATAATGTGTAGTGTTTTGACGATATATCAAGTGTGTATCAAGTGTTCATAACTTGTTTCTGCTGCCCTCAAGTCACTAAAAAAATTTTTTTACTGCAAGACCAGGCTGAACTGGTAAAAATTTAATCGCTTAAGAACAACTTTAAACCCAAAATATACAATCGCATGCCTGTTGTAATGAATGTGTAAAATTACCTGGTATTTTTGAGCACGCGGGACCAGAGCACAGGCGGCTCCTTCCCCTCCCTCTTCACCTCTCCAGCTACCCGTGTCCTCTCTTTCTCTTTAGTCTCAACAGTGAGAGCTGTGGCTTCGCTTCCTGTTGTAACTCGACCTCTCAGCAGAACCCCAATTACCAAACGCTCCCTGTCAAGCACCGTCACACCTGCTCTGATGAGCTCATAACAAAGACCTTTCTAACAGTTCGAAGGCAAACTTTTCACCCCACCTAAACGCAAACGTTCAAATCTTGAATAAAAAGTCACAGTAATTTAATGAAAATACTGATATTCTCTCTCTCATGCACACAAAATTGAGGTTTCTTTTTTATTTTGGCAGACAGCAGTACAAGTTAGTTGGGTCCATGTAGAGTCTATAACCTACCCTCTGCCTCACTGAGAGGGTCCAGAGAAGAGGAGAGGAACGAGTGCAATGACTGTTCATGGTTTTTACTCACTTCAGATCATGCCAGAGATAACAAATCTAAATGAAGCTAACTGGGTTTGCTGAAGCTTTTCAACCTTACTGCTAATATATGGTATGGTACAGCTTTTAAAAGAGTTAACACAACAAAAACTTACTGAGCCAATCCTAAAACCATGATATACACTAAACTATGGATTTGGAGAACCATTTCACGTGCCGCTCTACCAAAGATGTGAATGTGCCATTAGCCTTCTTCCCCCTGGGATGGCTGTTCCGCTGCTCTTGGCTTCAGATGCAGAGGATCTGGTTTCTTGGTGGGTAAATCCTTAATTGCAGACAAGACCAGTGTATTGTACGCTCATGTGACTCGGTGCGAAGTGATTTCAGTTCACTTCAGTCACATGGACAATTCCTGATAATGATCACATTAATAGTGATGAAAGACCTTGTGTACAGAAGCTCCAAGTCCATAACCTGACGCTCCATCCTGGGAGTTTTCAAAGGGAAACATCAAAGCAATACACAGCTTCAATAGCACCTATTATATGTCACGGTTGAAACGTCCACCTGACTATGAAAGCTTCAGGCCCTGAGCCTGCGGCTGGTCTTGCCGCATACATGCAGAGTTTCCATCACTCCTCGAGACATCCCAAAACCCTTGTGATGTCCCCACTTTTCTTCATTTGTAGTTTCTGTTTTTCTGTTTGTGTGTGGGGGGCGGGGTTGAATGGCAGGGGTGTGTCAGGAGTATGAGACAAACCTGCTCTGAATCCAAAATGACCTGATTTAAGTGGACGGACGCAGTGCAGGCTTGGTTCATGCAGTCAGTTAAGCAGCTACACATTTAAAGGAACACACCAACTTTTTTTTGGAAATGTTCTTATTTGTCATCTACCCGTCTCCCCTCTATGTCTGCAATAAGAAGGTACAGTAGACACCCACTGAGACAGACTCAACGCTAGTTTGCTTAGCAAAATGAATGGTGGTGGATAGGCAGGTTAGCAAACCTCTGTCTTGCCTGCTTAGCTTCTAAAACCCGCAGGTCCTCCTCTGTGTATTGTGGTTCATAGAAAAGGTTGGGATCTTGGTTTGCCCAGAAGTAATCCTCTTCATCCTCTCTTACAAAGTCAGCCATGATTAGTAGCAGCAGTCACTCCTCTCGTCTTCAACCAACATATATAGTCTATATGTATTATTTCTCGCAAAGACCTTTGAAAGAAAAATGTATCTGATGATGTTTAACCAGCGGTATGCTTACACATCCCATCCACAAACATTCACTGAGCTGAGCTAACTCGCTGACTGCTGGTCTCTGTGGGTCTCTAAGGCAGCAGAGGAGAGAGGAGTCGCTATCTCCTCGTCCGGCTCTGAGGAGTCGATAAGTCAGTTCTAAGAGTTGTAGTGATCCTGAAATCATAAAAATTTTTCCATCCACCCATCCATTTTTGGGCTGCACGGTGGTGCAGTGGTCAGCACCGTGGCCTCACAGCAAGAAGGTTCCAGGTTCAAGTCCAGGCTCGGGCATGGGATCTTTCTGTGTGAGTCTCCATGTTCTCCCTGTTCCTGTGTGGGTTCTCTCCGGTACTCCGGCCTCCTCCCACTGTCCAAAGACATGCAATTTGGGGACGAGGCTGATTGATACTCTAAATTGACTGTAGGTATGAATGTGAGTGTGAATGGTTGTTCGTCTCTGTGTGTTGGCCCTGCGATGGACTGGCGACCTGTCCAGGGTGAACCCCGCCTCTCGCCCGTAGATGCTGGGATAGGCTCCAGCCCCCCCGCGACCCTTACTAGTAAGGAATAAGCGGAAGACGACGATGGATGGATGGATCCATTTTCTACCTCTTATCCTGTTAAGGGTTGTGGAGGGCGTGGAGTCTATCCCAGCAGCCTTCAGGTGAGAGGCGGGGTTCACCCTGAACAGGTCACCAGTCCATCACAGGGCCAACACATAGAGACAGACAACCATTGGCTCTCCCAGCCACGCCTACGGTCAATTTAGAGTCTGGATTAACCTCGTCCCCTCTTGATGTCTTTGGACTGTGGAGGAAGCTGAAGTACCGGAGAGAACCCACGCAGACACAGGGAGAACATGGAGACTCCACATAGAAAGATCCCGTGCTCCAGCAGGGGCTCGAACCCACAACCTTCTTGCTGTGAGGCGACAGTGCTGACCACTGCACCAGCATGCTGGCCAGTGAAAAGTTTTCATTAGTTAAATAAAAAACAACCATCATTTACTTTAAACCTTGATTATTTGTGGTCTGCCTTCTTTTGTCTGAACTCGAGTCGGTTCATGAAATCCTAATAGTCTAAGTCCTCAGCTTAAAATTTAATTATCTATCTTTGCAGGCACACGTTTTTTTAATTTCAAAATGGGAAGCAAGTCCCCACTCTATGACCGTGTCATCAAACGTGTCATCACAACACGAGTAAACAAACGCACGCTGCAGTTTCCCATATCAGCTTGAACCACAGGTTGGTGTGGTAAAACACAGGTAGTTTGAAATATATCGATGGCCTGTATTACTGATTAAATGATCAACATCGACAGTAATACGAGGAAACCCAGGCAACAGCACAGACAAACTATTCATCAGCAAATAAAGGTGTCAAAGTCAGCAATCGTGAACGCTCAGGGAGGTCATTCACGTCCGATACAGCAGCTATTTTTGAGACCAGGTTATTTCTCCTCCCCTGAATGTCTGTGTGCCAGGTATCATGTGACAGAATTCCATATCGACTGCTAATACAAACCACAAGCTGTATATAGAAACCGGTGAAAAATACACCATACTGTACACTACACAGCCGATTGTCATGGCAACGCACACACCACTCTCTTACTCTCTCCTCCTCCGCCCCTGTCTGTCTCTCTTCTGACTCTCTGTGGGTGGGCTGCACTATTCAGGATTAACCTTCAGTTTAAAAAAAATAAGTGTTTAGTCTTGCCAGTGACAGGATTACATTGTTTTTGTCTGAACACACTGTGAAAACAATCCCCTACACAGATACACCTTTTTGTTTCACCTTGTAACTAGAGTTTTATGTGGGGTGGCCAAGACTTCTTCAAGGGAGTCCCGGCCTTGTCAGGGTTGCTGGTCTAGACTGATGTCCAGCCCAACAACCAACAATCGTCGCCTCTGTCCCTCAGATTTCAGAGGAGCACCTCTCCTCCCTCCTTGGGCGCGACCTCTGCTAGATTTTAAAGACACATTTCATCTCAGGGTTCCTTTCAAATATCAATTAGAGCCTATCGATGTCAATAACATCACTCTTTTCTCTGATATTTTCAGATTGGGATTACAGGCAGCAGTTCCACGGTTGTCAGTTTTAGCTTACTTGAGCTTGGGCTAAACATTTTTGGGTTTATTAACAACTACACACCAAGAGACATAAATACAGAAATAATTCTTCTAATATGAGGGCCATACTGGATTTGACCGAGAATTATCTGATAACGGCAAATAAATACATGCATCAGTGGTGGGGAGACATGTAAAGGTTGTATCTTTCATCTTTTTGTATCCGTCCTAACCCAGGTCTGCAGGGGATCTTTAAACCCAAAGCCTTTATATGAATGTCATGTAATTATGACACAGCAAATACATGCAAGAGACATATGTATGTATTTGTGTGGTTTACAGGTCAAACATACATGTGAGAGAAATGTCGCTTTGACTCATTTATAGAATGTGAAGATGGTAGGCAGATGTGGTGTATATGTCTGCAGTAATTCCCACCCCCACATCCCCACTGGGCGGGGCTCTGATGGTACCTGACGTTGTCATGCTTCTGGATGTAGATCTTGTGAAACATCATGTCCTCCTGCTTGGCGTTTATGTCAGCTTTCATCTCCATAGCAACATGGCGGGGAAGCACTGAGAGCAGGAGACGTTCCTGAAGAAAAATGTGGGAGAAAAAAAATTCAGAGAAAAAGGCTAATTAAGTTAAGAAGTACAGGCTTTGGCCTTCAGGGCGGAGGAAGTGTGACCAACTCAGCTAGACAGCCTCAGAGTATAAAAGCACCTGTACGCACTCACGATCTGTACAGAGATCAGCTGGTGATCAAAACCTCCTGCATGGAAACATGTATGCGGTATGTTAAACATACGTGAGGAAAATAGGTTCGGAGTCCAGGCGTAAGATTGTGACTGTGACAACCCTGTACCTGACAAATAATTATGCATACAAACTTGTAATGATATACTGTGTGAGTGAATCTGCCTATAAGCGTTTCAGGCGTGTGTCATGCAGAGAGGTTTTCATTTTGACATAGTGCCTCGTTTATGTCCCTCTCCATCACATTTCATGTTTATAGACGCATGAATGTAACAGGAAGGAGTGAAAAGGACCTTAGCGGTCTTAATCCGTTCTGCCTTCACATGGTCTGGACTTAATCACTTAATTTCACACCAGTAACGACTACTTACTGATAGAGTCCAAGTTCATGTTAGCAGCTGCTATTTCTCACTGAATCTCCCTGGTTTGTATTAGCTAGACCTCCAAGCACATATCCCAGGACAAGAGTCTCATTCTAATTCACTGATAAAACTCCCTTTTGTCCTGTAAATATAATATTTTTTAGTAATCCAAGTATTTATTATATATAAGCATACATTATAGAACAATTTGTTCTGTCTCCAATTGGTACACCCATCACAGGTTGTTGTTGGTTTTTTTTTAGAGATTTGAATAGCAGTGTCACCTGATACATTTTACGGATTATTTTGAGTAGAGCAGAGGCGACCAACTACTTTTGTCCTGAGACCAGAACCTTTCCCAGCAGGCCGTAGGGAGGCCAGCAGGTAGAAAAACATCATTAAACAAAGGCATAATGTAAGAGCATGTAGAAAAAGAAACAACAGACAATTAAATATGAACACGCTGGGGGGAAATGACGTAACCAGAGGTATGAGTTTGCCGTCATTCCTGCATACGTCACAAGCTGCATTCCATTCCTATAAGACAAGGATGAGTCTTCTCTCCTCTGGTGCCCTCAGCTCAGATTTGCCCTTTGTAAGTGGTTTCAGATCACATGAGACAAACTGGTTTTGCGCTCACTAAAAGATGTTTTGATTCCCCCCCCCCCCCCCCCCCGTAAGTTAATGCTTTAATCAGCATTCAATTTCTGGGTGAAATGACTTCTTCTGGAAGACTTCTTTATCTGTCACATGTACATTGTGCAGCGAAATTTGTCCTCTGCATTTAACCCGTCCTTTACAGAGCAGCGTGCAGCAGCAAGCAGTGCTCGGGTCCAACTCCTGCACCTTGGTCAGGAGTAATTCATCTAAACTGCATGCTTGTTTGTTTTTTTTGCCACTGTGCTGTCAATGAGCAGGTTGACGTGGGTCTGAAAGCCTTCATGTTTACATGGGTGTGAGGCAAACAAACAACAACAAAGGTGCAAGCTCAACACTTTTCAGGGCCATCCTCCAAGCCTACAGGCAGTGAGTCACATGGTTTTATGGGGTATTCCTTTGAATTGGTTTAAACCATCTTTCTGGACCCTGCTGCCTGCTGTCTGTGCTCTGGCTCACCTGCTGCTGGTTTTCCCTCTGAGAGTGAAGGCGGGCCTGTATGCATTCCCTGGTCTCCTGGAAGGCCTGCCTCTGGGAGCCCTCAGCAGGGTAATGGGTGCACACACCCACGATGTTGGTACAAGAGAAGATCAGCATGTTGGACACTATCTGTGGAAAAAGGAGACAGAACGCATTAAAAATGTCGTGATTCATACTTGGCTAGAGTCTTTTGTTGCTTCTCTTTCTGCTTCCTCCCCATCCTCTTGCACCTTTTAGTAGGCAAAGGAAAGCCGGTTCTGCACCAGAAGGAGCCTCCTCCCTTTTAATCACCCAAAAATCAGTAACCAGATAAGAGATTTCATGACTCTGGGTTAACCTTCCTCATACAGTTCAACTCCCTAAATGTTTTGATTCCCATTATTTGTAACCGGTGCTTCCTTTTTGAACTAAATCAAATGATTTTACTTCTTTGAGCAACTACCAACTTCATCCACAGTCATTAATGGTATGACTCCCTTTGTTAAAAAACAAAGAACCCTCTCCAGCCACAGTCTGCCCTGAAGAACTCAAGCAGGTCTGATACACTCTGGCTCACATCAGGAGGAGTTTTTATTGGCCTCATTGGCCTGCAGGTTCAAGTCTATACTGCTCATACTCTACAGATGCGCGCGCCAGCTCTCCACACTGATGGGCAAACACTAGTGGAGACTTTGGTGCTATTGTGAATCCTGTCTGAATTGTAATTCCAGCTTTTATCTCTCTAAAGCTGGGAATCTCAAGGAATCACACCAGAGGTTTTCTCAAAGAGGTTTCCACTCTTTTCCGGGAGGCGTCGTCAAGCCAGTGATGGATGAGGATAGTTCATTCAATCACCTGCCATGTACTTTTCGAAAATATCTGAAGGTGATATCTCTCGTCACGTTAGTGCTCCACTGCAGTGATACTGATATATAAAGACAACAAAACATTTAGTCATGAGCACAATTATTATCCAACAATCCCTCACAAGTGTGAATGCGCTGGAAATATTAAGTGTTTGTAAGAACAGGAAACGATATGAGCTGAAAGACAAATAAAAAGAGCCTGATGTATTTTTTCCAGGCCTGCAGCTCTGTAGTCCCTCCTCTTATTTCCCACCCCCCCCCCCACCCCCACCTCCCGACTGTGGGAACAGGGAATCTCAACCTTTTCTCCTTGATTTTGACACACCATCCATCAGAATATCTTTGTTCAGCCCCGACATTACAGAGTCTCTTTCAGAAAAGGACTCAGCACAGCTGACTCACATGCTACATACAGGCTTGTAGGTTTCAGAATGAGTGTGTGTGTGTGTGTGTGTGTTATCAGTGAAATAACTTGGGAGTTAACTGAACTGCCTATTTGCCCGTATTTGTGCTTAGATGAGATCCCGGAGCATATTTGTGAAATGATGGCGTTCTAGCCGATGTTATTATGCAGCTCTGCATCATGTGACCCACCTGACTAGCGTATTCTGACAACAAGCACACAGCGCTGTTCAGGGACACTTAGAGGAACTTCAGCTTCATCGGTTTTCAGGGCCACATGTCCAGGTTATTAATTGCAGGGGGTTGAATGTGCAGCTGTGTGGGGGGGCGTAACAGCAGTAGGCACAACCAAAGTGATACAAAGGGAACTGAGAACAACAACCTGCCAGGAGCCTTTAGGGATGCTACATTTTAGAAGCCTTAAGATCTGTCTGGTTGCTAATCTGCTGAGCAGCTGACCAAACTTGCCGCAAGATCCTCAGGAAACACGTCCAGAGTTTTGACATGCTTTATTGGATGCCTTCTCATTTAGCTGTAGCTGTTACTTGTCAGTCTCCATTAGCTTCTTCTCTTTCTGCTGTTACATTAGGGTCGGTGATGCAGGAGGGAAAAAAAACTGAGCGAAAAACACCTTGTTGTGAGTACTTCAAAGGCAAAACAAGCACAAGTTATAACTACATTCTGATTTTTGCGGATTTACTGACATGGTTGTTTTTTGAGAATGAAAGGTGCCGCATGTGTGGGTGTGTGATGTACATTGAGGGTGTATTTTAAGTACCTTCCAACTTCCATGTGTCAGCCTCACTGAAAATCGGAAATTTTAAGTTGCACATTCACATTTGGTAGACTGTGTCCAAGTTTCCACCAATAAAACAGCTTGCTGGCGAACATTTGTCCAAGGCATCCGTGTTACAGACATTGTTTCCACTGAGTGCCAGGCAGGCAGTGGGTCCTGGGACTGGCAGCCAGCAGCAAGTCAAAGCCAGTGGCCCATTCTTTTAACAGAGCCATTTAATGGGCTGAATCACATTCACACCACGGGCTTCTCTGTTGCCGGAAACTAAGTGCAGAAAGCACAGAGACACAGCGTGTCTGTATCAAGTCAAACCCCCTTCAGCAAGTCTCCGTGCAGAAACCCAGCACACTCGGAGGGAGAGGTGAGGGCCTGGAAGTGAGGCACTATCAAGGGAAAGAAAGAAAGCTCCTGCTTTCAGACGCAGACACGCTGGTGAATTTAGAAAAGGTTGCTCTTTGCTATTTGTGCTTCTTATCTAACTGAAACATTGTTCAGCTGAAACTGACTAAACTTTAGAAGACAAATGAGGTTCCAGATAAGTGCAATCAGGCCATGAGTTGTGCCAAATTATACAGAGAGTGCTTCATTTCCCATGATATCGTAATATTAGATGCTTGAGTATTTCGATGTGATTATTTATGTATACATTACTGTCAGAGTAAAGACACCAAATATTTGACAATACATGCTCTGTGGGGGAGCGCAAAGATTCACATGAACTGTGTGATCACAGTTCATGTCTTTGACTAAATATTACATCTTGGCAAACACAAAAATAGCAGACGCTACATATAGGGGGTTAGGGCAGTTAGAGTTTTAAGTTTAATTAGTAGATGACAAGCCGTGGTAAGCGGAGGACGCAGGCGCAGAGATGTGTCCACAAAGCAGATCTTTATTAACAGAAAATCACCTCGTACTGAGGGGGAAAAAAACAACAACTATGAAACGTTATAATTCCTAAACTAAAAATCACTCCTAAGAGGCTGTAAAATTAGGAAACAAAAATCACTCCGATTGGAGGACAAACAACAGGCTAGAAAACTTCCTAAGGCTGTGAAACTCACCAACTGAAAACTCTCCAGCAGGAGGAAAAACAAATGCTACAAACAGCATCAACTTAAAGCACTCCAAACGGGAGGAAAAGACTGACTAGGCTACAACAAAAAGGCACACCTAAAACAACCGGTGGCTCTATTCTAAATACAATCAGCAAACTAAACTAAGGCTATGAAATCTACCAACAGAAAATCACTCGGTAACGAGGAAGGCTCAGGCAGGACTAACTAGAACAAGACTGTGACGAGACAAGGCTTAGGTGATCTGACGAAACACTTCGGCACAGGACAGGGGAGACGCAGACTATTTCACATATGAGGGTGATGGGAAACAGGTGGACACAATCGGGAATCAGGGATGACACTGACGACACATGGGGAAGGGCAAGTGACCTGAAACGAGAGGAGAATCAAGACTTTCAAAATAAAACAGGAAACGACAAGACAGAAAACCCCAGACGAGAGAACCTCACCGCGGTGCGACAGTAGGCGTTCTCATGAGCTGCCTCATGGCCCCAGTTGCCTTTTCCATGATAGCACCTGCGTTTTTATGCCTCCACGTGAGCAAAGGCCTTCCCTCAGAGTCAAGATGTTAGAGTGCACTCATATCTCAGGAATGTCTGACTTTGGTGTTTTGGTGGTCGTGTGTCTTCTTCCTCCCATCATCGACAACATGACTCGGGAGGTCTGGTGTGCCCCATGAGCTTTACAGGTTCATTTGCACTTCATTAGAAGATCCATCCATCCATCCATCCATTTTCTACTGCTTATCCTCTTAAGGGTGGGCTGGAGTCTATCCCAGCAGCCTTCAGGTGAGAGGTGGGGTTCACCCTGGACGGGTCACCAGTCCATCACAGGGCCAACACACAGAGACAGACAACCATTGGCTCTCACAGCCAGAGTGCCCGGGGGCTCAAACATCGAACCTTCTTGCTGTGAGGCGACAGTGCTAACCACTGTAACACTGTGCCTCCTTAATTAGAAGTTAATTCGTCAAATCATGTTCCAAAACAAAAACTCGTTATTGAAATAAAAGAATAGACAGGTTTGCTTTAAAGTCATGTGTCACATTTAAGTCTCACAAAACAAATACCAAGTTGTAGTTATCGCAAGTCGAGTGAGAATGTTTCAAAGGCCAACCGTTTTTCCTTGGTTGCAGAGACTTGCGCCCATCCAGTATTACAGCAGTCTGTATCAAGAGTTAAGGAAAAAAACCTTGATTGCTTTAATACTGTAAGTTTTTACACGCTTTAAAAACAGTACTGTAGATTTCTGTGCTACAAAATGTCCAAAACAAGTGCCAAACCTTTGTAGCGACAGCACCAACCCCTAAGAGGCTTTTGTAAAGCCCTGACTATGCACAACTGTGTTTGTGTGGATGTACTGGGGAAGGGGGGGGGGGGTGCCTCTGACAGCTGAAACTCTGCTTAAAAAATGGCAGAGAAATCATTATGTTGTCAAGTCCATAAGTGGCTAATTAGAATTACAAATGCCTACAGCGGAGGATATCCAGCGGGGGAGGATGTGCCACTTCACTCAAAGAATTGTTGCCTAAAATAGAATCATACAAGTTTGTAACCAAGTATTCCAAATGGTCGCATTAAAGGAATACAGATGCTTACTTTCAACCAGCTCGGCTATCAAAGGCGGGTTCCAGTTAGCCAGCCAGCTGCAGCTGTGCACAGAGCTACTCTGCAGCTTCCTAGCATCCCACCCCCACAACTACCAAGGAGACAACATGTAGCAGATAGTCTTTCAACAGGTCAACACAACTATTCCACAGCAGCCGACAGCCAGCACTCACACAGACCTTATTTGGAAACCTCCAGTATGGGCTTTTCCTAACCATGGAGGGAAAATGAGGGTAGGAAAACATGACTCCTTGTTTAATAAAGAAAGTGTCCCTGCTGTGAAGATGCAGGATTCTACTATCAAATAACGACAGTGGAGAAAAGATGAGTTTGGCCTTATGATCCTGCTTCATTGTTACGGCGTGTGATCAAACATTGCCTGCTCATCATTTTTCATGCACGATCTTTAACCTATTAAACAATGAAGTGATTACGTCTTAATTAGGCCCATTATCTTGTTTGACTTCACATACCAGACTAACTGACTCTGTTACACAAAATGACAAAGACCTGAACCTCTCCAACTCTTCTCCACAGGAATTTCAGACTTCAACACCCCTTCATTTTTCTGTGATTTAAACTACAGTGTTGCAGTATATTGAAGTTATTCCACTTGAACAGTTCATTCTATTCCAGACAGTCATGACTCTTTTAAAAATTCCAGAATCAAAAACAGGATTTCATTTCAATATATGACACAGTGATGCTGCCTGCTGGAGCACAAACCAAAATGTCAAACTGTTATTCAGAAATCCAGACCATCATTTGATGAAGAAATGTGTACAAAATTACTTCATTTTTTTGGTCTAGTCCGATATTCTTGTATTTAACAATATCATTATATCGTGATGTTTGGCCAATAGCTGATACATAAAGAAATTTAGGATATTCATTCATTTTCCTTAATGTCCAAAACATTCGAAAAGTCGATAAATCCTAAATTCACGACATATTCAATTGTTTCTTGAGCAAAGAACTAAAGATTTGCTGACCCAACACAATTTGTTTTTCAATTACCACTATCTGCTGATATCAACGACGCCCTGAACGTATCGCGTGTCCCTAATTTTATGTCACTGCTGCTGTCTGGAAGTAAACCACACACAGCGAATGCACAGTTCAATCAGTTTCACTAACGTACTAATTTACTAATTTTTCCTCATCAAATGAAATTGCTAAAGGTTCTGTTTGTAGAGAGAGATGAGGAGCAGGCTGCCGTCTAACTCTACAACCTCTGCGCAACCATTCATCTCAAAATTAACAGCTCTGCACGTTTGTGTATGAAATAGTGTGTTTTTATATAAAGTCTGTTCCCTGGTACTCAGGTCTACCCTCTGCTTTGGTTTGGCCCGGTTTGGAGCTGTGAGCTGTGAATTACTCCAGCCATGTCCAGGTGTCGAGGAGCTTGAATAAAAAGATCGAAGCTCCACATTTCTATGTGGCAACTGATATGAAAGTGAAGATAACTAAGAAGGAGCGCTCATCAGATGACGCGACAAAGGTCACCCAGCTGAACAATTACATCATCAACTAATGACATGAACTCATTGCTCCCACCATCTCATGTTCTCCTCCTTCACCACCTCTACTGTGGCCTGTGTCAAAGATTGAAGGATGCACATCTGTTGGCAGCAGCAGCTCTGCTTTCCTATCCCTTAATTTGGAGAATTAATCAGTGTCGTTCCATTTGATCCAGGATTGGATACATAGATACATCTGGATAGTTTTCCAGTCTGTTTTAGTCTGGGGGAGATTACACAACCTCCAACCTCATAGCTCCCCACTCTTCTTATACACGGTATTAATTCATAATCATCTGAGCCAAGATTTGTGTGTCCTCACTATTAACATGCCATCATATGTCTTTAAGATCTACTTAATATCAAACTATTCAGTGTAAATCCATTGTTGCATCAAATATTCAGAAAAAAGTATTGAGATACTAAAACTGAGGCTGCAATTGTACCCACAAAAACAAGTTAACAATGTGTAGAAAATGTAAACAGGGTCAGGGAAGTGGTTCAGGAGGAATACAGCAAAGCAAGAGTAAAAGCACTATAGTCACTGATTCACTCACTCTCTCTCTCTCTCTCTCTCACACACACACACACACACACACACACACACACACACACACACACACGTGTATCCACAGAAATATGCATCAGATTTGCTTTTTGTGTCTATTTCTTCCAGAAGTAACTGAATTCAACTGTGTAGTGAACATAGGAAGGTGCAGCAAATCAACAACGTTTTGTAATAGGTCGTAGTATTCAAAGTGATACTTCACCCAAAAATGTATTTCGCCTTTCAGATACTCAAACAGGTGTCTTGAGCTCACATGAATGTTTTTTTTTCCCTCCTTCATGACGACCTTGTGACTCAAGAATGCAGAGAGAGCCAGCTACGTTTATTTAGCTTGAAGCTAACGGCAACTGACAGCTCACAACAGATAGTACTCACATATTTGTCAGTGACTGAAAAGGAAAAAATACTTTTTGGGCAAAGTATTGCTTTAGGAAATAACACACAATTATGTGATTGCAAGACGGAATGGTTCAAAATAGATATTATTGCGATCATGAGATCAAAAATCCCAGGAGGAATGGGATTCTCATCGACTGGGACTGTGCTTCCGTTTTGCCCTTTGATATGAACTGCAACCCTGTCAAGCCAATTTCTACTTTTATTCTGGATGAAGTTATGACACTGATTATAAAGGTACAGCGCCTTAGTCAGCACACTGAGGCACATTGTGTCTCTAAGGATATAATGCAGGTCATGTGCTGCATGCTGATTACTGTGATCAGCCTCCTTCTGCAGGGCAATGTACAACAGGGGCGGTGGAGGGCGGTTCCATCACATGAGAGCCTGCTGTTATTTGTTGCTGGATTTTACCTGATTTTACACTTGAGCTGTCAGCTGCTGTTTTAATGCCTCTGCAGCCACGAGCAAACCAAGATCAAAGTCTTAGATTTCTCTCTACTGCAGTACTGCTACCACAAATACATAGTATCACATTACATCCATTTATTTTACAAATATTCAATCAGAGAGGAATTCAATCCTAAATTCATTCTGCAGCCTGAAACTAACCCCAAATGCAGAGCCAGATCCTGAACCATCTTGGTGTCACAGGCGTTGGCCCCCAGAGGACCCTGATCCCAGCACCACCAGGAAGTCCATGAGGACATGAGACCACTTAACCTACCAGGCACCTCAAAGAACAGAACGGAGAAAGCTGCCTGACACGGTCAGAGGTGACGACCGAATGATGGAAAATGAAGATCAAATTTTAAAGAAATAGTTTAAATTCTTGTCACAGCCAAAACATGGAATTAATTAGATTATCTTTTTAATCGCTTCACAACCCTAGAAATAAATATTGGCATGATATCATATAACACAATAAACCTGTTAGCCCACACTTGTCTTCACATGTTGAACACCGTGCACTCATTGGAGGAGTGGGTCTCTCTTAACTCTAGGGGGAGAAGTCTTCCTCTTCAGATGCCAGGATGCTCTGATATGCTCATCTGCTAGTTGCTAAATTCGTCTGTCATGTGTCGTTGGGGAGGTTATGCACAGTGGGTTCATAAGAGCTTTTTCTTTCCAAACAACCGCTGAAAACAATCCATTCGGTTCTGCTGAAAGATGCTAAAACACTCATGGTTGTTCTTTTCACCCCCATCATATTAATCACAATCTTGCAAACCTTGGTGAACACACAGATATTGATCAGCGCAGGTGAGTGTGTCCGTGAGTGTTTTTAAGTGTTGTTGACATTGTCCACAACAGGAATCGAGTTCTGCTGGAACCTTCAGTGTTGTGCACCGCAGCCTGATTCATTCTAAACAGCCAACAACTGAGGAAACAAACTGTCACACAGGCTCAAATACTTGATTCTGGAACCACAAGGGTAAACTTGTCCTCTGACCCCCAACTGGAGATCCTTCAGTACCCACACAGGTTCAGTACCACATATAATTAAAAGGTCAACCAGGTAGCTTCTGTCCCTGTTACGTGACTGCGGGTTATGTGTGACATCAGGAACATATGGGAAAGTGTACTGATTTGTAACATTTGACAGAAACTGTTACAGCTGATGATGTCAATGCGCCAGTGTTTACTGTAGCGAGGCTCTGAGTCTTGATGTGGTCAGCATTAAAGCAGTTGAGCTTCTGAGGTACCAGAAAATACTGTTCAGAGTAACCGTTGAGTTACCTTTGCATTTGTTATTATGGTCCATAAAACAAGATACAAAGCTGCAAACCAGTCGCAAAGCGAATCATGCAAGCAAGGAAATGAATCAAAAGTTGGGACAGTAATAAGCATCGTAAGAGGCATAAGCAAGCATCGGCGTCTCTCACAGTACAGTTCAGTTCTAGGAAGCATGTCCTAAGGTTTGGGGATAACTTTTCAAACCCGTGAAGACTTCTGTCCCCAACAGCTCCCAAACATAAAAAAACATGACGCCAAACACAGAAATATAAAATTCTGACATAAAATGAGAAGAGCAGATTGGCTTTGACTGGGACCATTTCTGGAGTCCCTCTTCACCCCAGGGGCTGTGCATGAAAGCCTTTGGTGATCTCCTGGGAACTCAAAGGTCATTTTATGAGTCATGCCTTTGAAGAAGAAAAACAAGCCCACTGATGAAGAGAAGAAAAGGCACCTTTTAATTTTTCATCTCATGCATCAGAAGAGGAAAGACAGAGAGTAGACGCCGACTTGGTGGAGATTCCTCCATATTTAGAGCCTGCATTTCAGCAGCAGCCACGCTGGACAAACACTTGCATCGCTGTCTTTGATGTTGACACTCTTTTCCCTCCAACGCCTTGAAAACTGATGGGAAACCAATTCAGTTTTTTTTATTTGTAAGGTACAGTAGCATTCTACATCCACTACGACAAAAGATAAAATGATGAATTGTAGGGACTTCATGGAACCTCCACACCTCAGAACCAGCATGGATTTACTAGCTGGACTAAAACGAGGCTACACACAACCTGTGACACTGTTGCCGTGTTCCTGGAGAAGCCCAGAGTTTCTTAAGAGGAAGGAGTTGGACTGGGAAGGCTGCCCCTCGTCCGCCTTAATTATGAAACACCTGGGTCTCCTGGGACCACCGGCTCTGTAATAATGCTGGTCATGCATTTCCCATGGCTGGTTCCAACAGACAACACCTCAACGCAAGTGGTGGTGTGAGTGTAGGACCTCAGAACACAGTCTACCATTGTTACTGAAATTATGATGATACTAATATTGTCCAAGCATCTTTTTGCCTGATTATAAAGTCACATAAGAATCCATTCAGGACTGTCAGACATATTAGCAAGCACGCTTGCTCTGTTGCTGAATATTAGCTGGGAAGATTCTGATAAGACTACTCTCATTTCATAGTTTAGCATGGTGGTTCTCAATCTGGGGGTCAGGAACCCAAGGAGGTCACAAGATCATTGGGGACTCAAGCTAATGGCAACTGTAATTTGTCTTGGCATAGGTTTTATTTATTGAGAGTCAAAGTCTGCCCACTCTTGAAATCTCTGGAAACTAGTACTACAAAACACTGAGCGCAGTTCTTAAACTATTCATAGCAGGCTTCGGTACTTTGGCTTCATGAGAATGTACTTCTTGATGTGTTCTTTTAGGGCTAAAGTGCAACGTCGGTGGCTACGTTGAAGCTATTTGGAAAAATTCTATAAACTAAAGACTAAATTGAGTTCATCACTCTATAGATGGTCAAAAATTACATCCTGAGGGTTGTGACTCTAAAAGGTTAGGATCCACGAGGGTAGCAGAGTTAGCATCCACAGCTCTATGAAGACACACTGGGACGGTGGCTATGCTGTGATAGGGTGTTTTCTGGTTAAAGCAGCTACTAGGATTTTGTTACCGACAATGTAGCTTTGTCAATTTAAATCCGCTGCATTTCTTTATGGTAAATGGACCCTTCGGTTGACCTTTCAGAACTTGAATGTTACATGAACAAGAAGCAGCTATTGTCAAATACTTAATAGGTACAACTTTAAATGTTTCACCATAACCGCACGAGTTATTTCTTCTTACACGCTCACGAAAAAACACAGAATCACTGCAGGTATCCTGCATACTACAAGTGCTGCATCCTTCTTTCACTGACTTCAACACAAAAGCATATCCTCTAGTAAAGCCAGTCAGGCAGATCGTAATGGTAGGAGGTGGTGGTGCTCCTGGGAAATGCAGTCTTCATTCTGGTAAACGCAGTTGCTTTTTAGCCAAAAGAACTTCCAACACAAACTAACAGCGCACAGCTGCCTGAACACACTCTTAACAAACAATAGTTGTGATGTAACATATCTCGCTCAGAATTGTGTCTACTATGAGATTTCATTCTCATTATATTATCACGTTCTTCGCACACACAGGGGTTTCAATTATACAACATCTCATTAAGCTTGAGCAGCAAAGGAAAGCGCTGCGATCCAGAAAAGGGGGGACTTTTTGGGCTGTTGGGTGACGAGAACACTGTATATACTGTTCGATAAAGTTGGAAGTGAGAGCTCGGCCATTCTGTCGTGCGTGTACGTTGGTCTATTTGTCCGCATGTCTGTATCAGCGCACACGTTTTAGTGTCAGCAAGAGTTTGGCTGAACTTTGTTTGAACTTGGTTCATATAGAACCGCAAGACTGGACCCTAATATGCACCAGCTGCCAGAAAACATGGAAGTGGCTGAGGGTCTGCCTTGAATCCACCACTGAGAGAGGGGATGGGAGCTGATACCAGTGCCACCAAACTATCAGTTCTGCTTATTGATTCTTTATCAGTTTACATATTGATTTTGACTGATGCCTTTTCAGTTTGGAAAATTTGAGTTCTACATCAGTTTAGAGAACCAAGAGAATATTGTTTTTACTTGGACTTTCTCGGTAAAAAAAGACCAAAAAAAAAGACAAAAAAAAAACTGCTATGCCTGCCTCAATGATGCTGATGTTAATAAATCATTTTTAGCCTCAGTAAAGAACATGCTGTTCGGATGTGCTGCCAACATTGTGAGTTAAAGCATTTTCTGACATAATGTTCTTCGACTAGTGAGGGTGACGTCACTCACAGGGGCGGGAGAAGGTGTTAAACTGTAAGTAGACGTGTTACTCTTTGCATATGTTTGGCTGGAAATCACTTGACTTCCATTTCTACTGACTGACAGTCTACTGACTTCTTTAGTAAATGTTTACTGTGTAAAACACATGGTTTCGTCATGTCTCGCCGAGTAATGAGCTGGAGTCCTGTCTCGCATGCTCCAACATGGCTCAGTGGCGTGTGAACATGTTGATGCTGTTCTCTTTTATAATAGAATAAAGGACGTAGTTTGACCAGTTCTATGAAATATTAAATGTACAGCATCTTGTGCGTGAACATCATCTCCTCAGGAACTATCACACTGGTGCATTTCTGCACCCCTAGGTCCAATTTGGGTGGTGAGACATGTGCTGTTTGAAGATATACCACACTAGTAAAGAACAGAAGTTTGTCTATCGCTTATTTTGTCGTAGTGTGAAAAAGGCTTTATATTAGAATTTTGCAATATCCTCTTCAAACAGTGTGGAGAGTTGACCAATGACAATTACAACAGTAAAGTCCACTGGTCAAGAGAGACGCCACCTTCAAGAGTTGCAGGACGATTTTGCACACAGAGGACTGTATGATGAAGAATCAGGAAAAAAGAAAGTGATAGCAGCTGCTATTAGAGCTCGCACCTACTTAAGACACTTCTCCAGCTACACAAGAGGATGACACTCACGAGGTTACAACAGATATGATTGGTGTGAATAGTCTGAAAGATATTCACACTTTAAGCCAACAGTGATCAGATTTGTGATATTGTTTGTTTCGCAGCTGATTGAAAACTTGTCGAAAAATTATTAATAAAAGGAAAAAAAATAAACATGAGTAAATACCTTTCATGTTAAAAAAAATTATATAATTGCAAATATAATTAAAAAAAAAAAGATTTAATGTGAAAATTATCCATTGAGTTTGTAGAAACTGTTTTGATGTGTTGTCGTTGGCATATAAAAATATAATAACCTGCGTCAGGGTATGAGATTTTGGTTATATTGGAAAGCCTTTGTTCCAGTAGTGAAAGGTTACAGCAAAACATTCTCCGAAAAATTCAAAGGACATTGTGTAACTTTGTCTCACAAACACAAGCAGTGGATTACTGCAAAAAACTGAAGAGCAAAACACTCTCTCTCCAACTTTGAGTGTCTCTAAGCCACTGTTTTTCCAGACAGGACACTGACATCATGACTGAAACCATTTACTTCAACATGACATGTTTCAATTGGGTGAGCAGAGCCACACCTGCTCCTAATATATGAGTGAAACCATATCACATTTCTTTTGAATGCATGCATGCGAGCACGACCTTGCCACGAGATCAGCAGGCCTGCTGAATGCATACGGATGAACATCTGGCAAGATACCAGGGAGCGAGATGCTAATACAGGAAAGGTGCTAAGAGACGTGTGAGTTTATAACACGCAGGTCACTTTGATCCAATCTAGAGGTCGACGGACGTCTTTTGTTCAGGGCTGATCCCAATTATTAGTATTCAAGGAGACATAGAAATGACATTTGAAACCAATATGCATTTGTCCAAAAAAATTAAATATTTATGTGAAAATTTATAATAACAAACTCCAACCGAAAACTTTGTTTAAATACTTTCAAGCACATTTAACTACAGGAGAACTTTCCAACATCAACAAAAAGTGCTCAGAGCTCTCTGAGTTGTATTTGTAAGTATAGATCAATAAAACTAGTAAAACCTGAAATCTGAGTCTCCCATAGTGAGCCCCAGTTCAGGAGCACCTGCACATTTCCATGCGGGGTGAAGCCACTATTGCCCCCCCCCCCCTTTATTTTAAAAACAAATAAATAAATCAGGAATCATGTACAACAAAACCACAGATTCAAATACTCATCACATCAAAAATCAATATTGAATTGATAAGCAGTCGATGCCTGATAGAAAAGGAGAGGCCTGTCAACCCAGCCCCTCCAGGGCTGGACCGAGCCTCCATACTCCTGGGCTGGGAGAGCCTGCTACTCCACCAGCATGTACACAGTCACAGACTATAGACTGAAAGATAAGACTTGATCTGGTTTTTTTGTAATTCCACATCCTGACCTAAGCCAGTAAAGGTTTGTGTGTATGTGTTCCTTTCCCATCGGCGTGGCTTCCCCCAGCACCGGTATATCTTTGTTTGCAACGACTACCAGTCTATGTTTCTGTGGCCTTGATTGTCATACTTGTGCTATTTTTAGTATGAACTCCTTGTTGGTCCACTCCAAGGCATCTCAGGTCTCTGCATTATGGGGCAAGAAAAAAGGGTTGGCAAGGCACACAAGGCTTCGATTATATTGAGCCAATCTTCTGGCAGCAGAAACGCATCACAAAAATTTTACAATGTCATTTAATAATAAGAGAAAACACTCTTAATGCATAAACATTTTCACAAATAACCCTCCCCATTTTCTGCACATCCAGGTATAATTATCAGTTTTCTCGAGCTCGTCGGCCTCAGACAAGGTTGTGCTGCTTGACAAAGAGTGAGACAAGTTCTTCAGGTTTGGCTGGGAGCCGTGTTGAAGCACGACTATGAGCTCTTCCCCAAACATCTGAGTCTTTTCCCACTCTCTGGTTCTCCCTGTTAGTCTCTGTCCTATTCCTGACCAGTGCTGTCCAATGTTCCCAGTGACCTCCTACTGGCATCAGATGAGGGACTGGTCTCTGTGCTGATCTTGATAGATGTCAGTGAAGCTTTTGATACCACTGACCATCATATCCTTCTACAGAGACTGAAACATGTCACTGGCATTGAAGGAACAGCACTCAACTGGTTTACTATATAAATGAATTGACTTGACTTGACTAGATGCCCCCACATATACAGGAATGACCTCCTCCGGGTTTATTGTTATCCTTTTGTGTTGGGTGGAAGCGTTTTTGAAACATGACAGTATTAAACAATGCAAAAGTTGATTTCCTGACCACAAAGCCAGGAAACATGGTGTAGTCTATGTCAATCCATTCAGGACAGACACGGACAGGCATCCATTCTGTTCCCGATAGAAGTGGAACGATGGCCCCTGCAGCTCTGGTGCCTTTTGCACACTGAACATGTAATTCCACGTCCTCAGTGAATGGTGTAAATTTGGAGCGCTCCACACGATCGGCCTCCCTGGTCATTGTATTCTTCTTTGCCTTTGTGTTGCCCTTTTAACTTTGCTGTGTTCTTTCTTGTGTCTTGTCTACAGTGAGGGTCGTAGTGCCCAATTTAAGTTGCTAGCGCTTCGATGTCTGGCTGTCGGGAGGACAGAGGGCTCAAGGTTTGTCTTTGTGATACTGCACCAACAAGGTTAAAATGTCTTTCACAATGAGGCTGAGTGCGCTCTCATGGTCCCTGTCAGAATGATTTTCCTATATTATGCGTGATGCAATCACCATATCAAATCTGAAATTACTGTCATAGTTGACATCGTATGGTCCTGCATCATGTGTTCCTGCCGTACAGAAGAGTTACCAGGTCACGGCAGTTCATGTTTACAGGAATTTAAAGAGCCACGGATTGTGTAAAAGCATAAAACCTCTATGATTAAACTCTGATCTTGGGTGCTGGCTGTAATCATTGGCTTTGATCTCAGAGTTCTCTCTTCTGTTGTTTAACATCAGATGGCATCTTGATAATTGCATAACTGCATCCTTCTGGATTTCATCATCCACTGTTGACTTACTCCATTATGGTTTAAGTTGTCCGATTTCTCTCCAAAACCTGAAGGTAACACTTCTTCCATTCACAGTATCTGTAGGCCTGCCAAGATTGCTCTTCTCTCTACTTAATCTTTACTGCATGCTAGATCAATCAGCACCAATAGGTTGGTTTTTTAAAGAATGGTCAGAACGTGCCACCCATAGACAGTCCATATAAAGTCCATCGACCATCGACGAGGCTCCACACAAACTCACAAAGTCATGATAATCTAGGACACATTACCTGAGGGTTTTTATCACCGCCCCTGAATAAAGCCGGACTAAAAACTGAAACACTGCTGTGAATTTTGGTTTCATTTGTGGGAGCAAGGAGAGGTGGAGCTTCCCCCTCTTCTGTGCTCTGGGCTGCAGCAGGGTGAGGTTGAACACCTTCACAAACAGAGAGAGCAGATAAGAGCGGCCACTGAAGACCAGGATGTGTACGTTACTTTAAAAGAACTTGGAAGTTAATCAAAATGAAATCGGAAATTATGAAATCACCCCATGCACCATTGAACTTTGTCTTTTGTAATATTGGAAAGAACAGATGTACAAAGCTGTGTGCCCTGATGTGGCCTGATACGTTTTTAGGGCAATATTTGTCTCATTTTATTTATTAAGATGTTTAGATAAAGTTATTGCCATGAAAAAAACCTGATCAAAGTATATATGAATTGAAATATTTCAGATGCTTGTCGTACCTAAAATTTAACTGATTGAAACCCTGAAAAAAATACCAAAAATAAAAAAGGTTTACTTGTAAATCATTCAAATGAGTGTCAGCATTGAAGCCGGAGTACTTGCTGTGTGAACGGTGAGAATTGGGATCATGGTTGATCACATGAATCCTTGCACTGAAACAAGACCCCTGACTGACAATAACTTTTCAGCCTTCAAAAACTACTGAAATCCTCGAAGCAGCAGCACTTATTTAACAGCCTACGAGACAGACTTTGATGACTGGCGTTTTATTGGTCTAGTTTAGACTATTTTCTCCCAAAAAAAAAGCAAAATCCAAGCGCAACAAAACAAGCAGAGACAGTTCAAATAATTTTCCTTAAGTGGCACTGACAAAAGGAAGCAAATGGAGTCTGCTATGACATTTCTTTTTGCAGGAAGTCAACAAGTGTAAGAACCACTTAACTTAATATCCACTTAAAGCCTGTTCTAAACACAGTAAATCCGTATCTGTGACATGATCAAAGGGTGCTTAAGTGCTTTAGGTTATTGCAGCTCACACACAGTCTAACATTAAGCGGTGAATCATGGCCGTCTCTGGAGTAGGAACAGCTGAATGAACCACTCACTCCTGATTGGGAAAAATAAACATTGGATGTGTGTGAGCGAGGAGTGAGGGGAGAGAGGGGGGGAGGGGGGGGGTGAGATAAAGAACCTGGCCAACATACCAAGCATGCCATCTCTGAACCACAGGAGGGTGAGCTCATCATCCATTCTCTGTATATTTACTGGACATCATTCTGGAAAACAAAGCCATCATGCAGATTCTGTCCCTCTGATTCTTGCTCAGGGTCAATCCAGCACCTTTTCAACATTTTTCAGGACACTTACATTCAGAATTAAGGTCACCAGAGGTCAATAACACACCATTTTCACATAGAAACAAAAGGAGCCAGCAAAAGCTAAGTCAGTAGGCATCATTCATCAGCCATCACTGAGGAGAATTTCTCTGTAAAAGCCACTTACACATATTTCATGTAGATGATGATGCAGTTCAGCGCTGCCATACTTGTGGAAAATAACTGGTTGTAGTGTTACCTTCAATCTACAATTGTATAAGATCTGATCTAATCCATACAATATTTCAAAAATTTACCCAGGATTATGGCTGTTTTAAATAAACACTAGACTATGAGTTGAACTGACATTAACCATGCTGATGCAGGGCTCCAGTACATCAGCGAGAGAGTGGTCTCTCCAGTAGTGGAGCTGATGGTCTGGTCCAGATCTGAGAAAGCCAACACCTCCTGTGGTCAGAGTCTCACCTCTGTGGTTGAGCTACCCCTTTAGACCTCAGATTTGCGACCTGAGTATGTTTGGTTTGACCTGCATCTGTTTTTTGCCTATCTATGAGCAGGATTACAGGAGAGCTCTCAGGTATTTTCATGCAATGTGGTGGAGGGGTGAAGCGTGCACAGGTGGAGGAAGAACCCATTTGATAGGGGCATGGACTGATCCATTTAGCCCAGCAAAAAAAAAAATCACTTTAGCAGAAATATTACTGCTCATTGACCTTGGTGGAGAGCCCTTCTACATTTAACTTTATCGGTTGCGGGCCTGTCTGTGGACACAGTGTTTACTGGATGCAGGGAAGAGCATCTTGGGCATCTCTTTTTGTAGTTATTTTATATCCATTACTGCCGTTATTAAACATGACGGATCGTTTGCTCTTCACTTCCTGCAGCTGTTATTCTATTTCAGAACTGAAGATTTTCCTACAGTTGGAGCCCAGCAGGACAAGTGTGACTACAGTCCCATGCCCTTTGCTACCCTTGGCGAGTGTTTACCAGCTACTTAAGAAAAACTGCCCTGCACGCTCACGCTGAAAGCAATGGAATTTATCATAAGAAAGTAGAATATAGATATTGGTGTATCTGATATTGCATCATTTGAGGTTTTAACACTTCCAAAGGGTGGCATGACATGAGAAGCACGTCCATAAAGAATTCTTATTTCTAAATTGCCCAATCATATGTGCATATTGTGCATAAATACTGGCAGGGGCTTGCGTTTTGAATTAAAACAGATCTATGTTTAATCCCTCAATACTAGATGTTCAATAGCGGCCTGAACTACACCTATGGTGGTCAGTCAGATGCCCCATGATCCTCAGCGCTGCCTCCACTTGTTTCACAGTTTTGGCAACATAGCCTTTGTGATGTTCCGCGTCTGGCTGTCTGCTGTGTTTGGGTTTCTGCTCTGTCCGGCAACCAGCAGCCATGACAGTTCTGTCTGAGTGATCAAACATGCCCAGGCAGTTACTTCCACTGAACCACAACAGACTGGAGACCACAACAGACTGGAGGCCCTGGAGGCTGCTGGACCGAGTCTCAATTACAACACGACAGTTCAGTAACAGTTCACCCTATAATACCTTTCAAAATATACAAACTGTACTACTGAACCTGCCAAGACCCTTCAAACTGGTGTTTGGGTCTGACAGCACTCCAGCCTCATGCTACTACCCAGTGGTATGTTGACTGGTTGTCTTCTAATCTGAATACATAGCAAACAATACTAAATTATACTTCTATTCATTAATGTGAGTGACAACACTGTCAGCAGGTCAAGTTATTTTTCCAAAAGAATATTAAATGGTAATCCAAACCATTTCAAACAGAAATAAACTTGTTTAGTTATAGTTATTTATTTTGGAAAATTAATGTCTGTATCTTTTGGAAAATTAATCTGCAAACCAGGAATCTAGAAAATTTTGAGCCAACCCATCCAGGACAGCAGATGCCGATTTATTTCATAGGTTGAGAGGAAAGTTTGACCTACTGGTAAAAGGTAAGAGGATCAATGTGGAACCATCAACCAGCTGACAGAATCTGGCCTCGAGCGTGGCTACAAACGAGCACGTGGCCAGGCTTTATGGGTTGATCCGGTTTCTGTTCCCTCCCTTTGATCCAGAACATCTAGATTGCTTGTACTGCTGTCAGACTTCAG
Organism: Aulostomus chinensis; assembly: GCF_037954235.1. NCBI lineage: Eukaryota > Metazoa > Chordata > Actinopteri > Syngnathiformes > Aulostomidae > Aulostomus > Aulostomus chinensis. Next base: position 24,846,161 of record NC_141331.1, read on the forward strand.
TTAAGAGTTTAAAAGGAAGCAGTGTTAGGACACAACCGCATGCATCGCTGTGTAAAGTTCCTATTCGTGACCTTCATCGAATCTGATGATGAATGCGTTCAACTCTGTCAGCAAAACAAGCTCAGAGAGGATTTCCAACTAGACTGCACTTCTTCCTGAAGCTGACTGTAGAAGGAACAAACTTGCATCAAAGCTGCAACTTTCTTTAAGATGAAAACAAATGAACAATATTAACCTCGGGTGTCCGTTCAGGTGTTTTTATTCAGAGATCACTCTTCACTGGGCTTTTTGTTCTTCTTTTATCCCCATCGAAACGACTCTAATGCAGTTGTTTTAATTCAACCGCGCATTTGATTGAATTGAATTGCATTAAATTGAATCTGAATGAGATTTACCATTCTCCGGGTTTCTGTGTGGCTGCAGGACAATCACACGTGAATGCAGGGATGACACTTATTCGTCCCTGCTGCCACTGGTCTCATAAATCAATGTGATTTTCACATGGTATTGTATTGTATTTACTGCTAAGAGTCTAATGATGATGCACTGGTTATTGCTTTCGTATTTATTATTCATTGTTATCTGCAGGCTGTACAATAAATTGGCCCATAAAGTTCCCTTTGTTCCTTGAAGTGGACACAATCAATTCCAAAGAAATGTGGAGTTTGTTTTTGGTCGCCAAGAACATCCCACTGACAAAGCTTCAATCAATCACCAAATCATGGGGACTCTGCGCTGCGCTGGTTCCCATCTCAAAACAAGGCTGAAACGTGGGTGGTGAGTGAATGCTTTGAGAGACAATATTCAAAAGCCTGGTATGGCTCTTCAAAACAAGGGAATGGTAAACTCAGAGCCAAGAGACCCCTGCTCCCCGAGGTTGGACTGCTTTTATTCAAGTGATACTTCTCTCGAAAATGTATTTTGCCTTACAAATACTCACATTAGGTGTCCTGAGCTTGCAAAAGCATTTTTCATCACTGATTTGTAACCCAAGAATGCAGAACGAGCCAGTGACGTGACTGACCGCTAACAACAACACTGTCTAAAAACGTCTGTTTAAAAAACTCTCAAGGGGCCCATCAATTAAATCCAATCCCTTCCCCAGTCATTTACTCAACAATAGACAAACACATTTGTAATGTTTACACGTGCATTGTGCTGGGTGTTTTGTTAACATAACACAACTTTGTGTTTGATTTAGCCTGAGCCATCTCTGTCACAGTGTTCATCACGGCTCCATTGACCGAGAACGTCTGAGCTCCTCAGTACAAACCACGGACCCACGCGGCCCTGACTTTGGTGTCCGTTCCAAGCAGAGCCTGGTTTGAGGGAAGCTCCCTGAAGATGACAGCTCTGACAACCCTGTCCACCTGTCACTGGTGAACAGTTTCGTCCTGCTCGCCATGCAAAGCAGCTCAAGTTCAAACTGCGTCCATATAAGGCCAGGAGGGGAGAGACTCATCATCACACCCTCCTGTGTTGCTTTACTCCTCCGCGTCGCCGTCACAGCACATGTGGGAAGCATCTCTGAGACTTTTCATTGACAACCAGCCACAGAATAATGATAACTTCAGAGTTGAGGACATCTGTAATTTCAGAGCCAGTTTTAGCCCAATCTAACCAGGCCTTTCTAAATATGAGAGGAATATGCAGATGCATTGACACTCTTTTCTGTCTCTGGTGAGAATAAACAGACAACAGTTTTTTTTCTCCAAGGGAAACTACTACCTTTGCATGCCAAACATGTTTTGGTATTCAAAAGTCATCCATTTTTAGATTATGGTTGCAAAAACAAAAATGCCATGTGATATGATGATTGAGTAAAACTTAGCAGAGTAAGAAAATGGTAAGGTGGCAGTGAATGAGCTTATAATTTTAATAATTTAAAAATAACACCCCTGATTTTACATTACACTCACTTTTCTGAACACAAAACTCGCAAGGTGACTTTCTTTAAGCACGTTTGAGGCAGATGTATTGAAGTGCAAGTGCTTACGTTTGAAATGCAACAGCTTAAAAGCAAAATTTAAACAGATTAATGAACATGTAGGCCATCTGTGTTGATGATAATTCTGAACATTAAAAAAAAGAAAACGCGTGTGGAGTGCCATGCTTATAAGGATTTTTAACCTTTGCTTCCACCACCACCAATCACCGGCTCTGATGTAAATACGACATCCGTGTAATCACATTCATCTTCGCCTCTTTCCACACGATGCCTTTCCAAAAACTGAAAACACTTCCCGGCACGGTGCTGTTAGTTATGTCACTAGCTTATTTTTATGCAGGCTATACAGGCTACATCTACTACGGCATGGTGATGCTAACTATTAACAGAGCGTAGCCTGAGGCTACCAATGTGTGTTAACCCATGTTGACCAGCTGGACCCGCTTTGCTGTACGTGTAACCATTCAATGTGTGGCATCAAAAAAGCACTCATTCTTCGTATTGCAGAAACAAACTCTGCATTGCTTCCAAACCAGCAGGCAATGTGAAAGCAGACGTCCAAATCACTACAAGGTTGGCGAGCGTAGGAGTGCAGACCTTTCAGCCACCCCAGGTCAAACACGAACAAGGACATCAACAGAGACTGCTTACATTTATACCTGGTGTACAACCAATGTCCTGGCAACACAAAGAGTTAAAAACTATCAATTAAAGACTATTATGTTTGGCTCTTACACTAGCAATACATGCTAACAAGCTACTAGCTGTCATAAAGGCAAAGTGACTTACAAAATACATTTACCAACCAAAGTGTCTCACATTGAGGCTTTGACATTAACAGGAGAACATACATGTAAATAAAGATGCAATGCAAGTTCATATATTTTGGGGGGAAAGACAGGCAAACTCAGGCAAAGGTAACAGCCTTTTTTCTACTGAAGTCATTCTGACAGGTCATACAGTGCCTTCATGGAGCTCACAAGTGGGAACGTCCTCTTTTAGAAAAGTGACGCTTCCTAGTAAAGAGTGCTACATGGTAGTTAGCCCCAGAAAATCTGCTGTATTTCTAAGTTCCCCACAACATTGTGTGTATCACAACCATTCCAGTGAGCCAATGTGTACAAAATGGACCCTGGCCAGCCTTCATGCGCCAGGCAGAGCCATCATCAGTGAGGCTGATTATACCTGTGTTGACCCTGCAATCACATGTCAAGATGGCTGCTATGAAAAAGGCTAAGGAAAGAGTATCTTTAGCGGATTTAGCCTGCATTTACAGTACAAAAATGGTAACACTGCACACAGCCTGTGACTGATGGGTTGCTTTACAACACGGCTTTACTCACAGAGATGTTTACTACATGTATGGGGCAACGAAAGAAAGTCAGACACTATTTTCATCCAATAAGTGCTGTTAGTGCTAAATCAAAAGGGTTTACTTGTATTTTTAAAGAAAAAAGACAGACAGAGGCCAAATATGATATGCTGTCAATTGAAAAGAGTTACCCTACACCTTTAAAAATAACTACAGAGGCAAACCAACTCTCAGCTAATTAATCAAGTAGACATACTCAAAAATAACACTTCAGTACAGTAAGAGACTTCCTGCTCAATTACTGTCCACCACTAAACATTTGAGCCCCAAATGTGTCTGCTCTGCATTTTGGAGGGGTAATTGTTTATGGGCATTATGCCCAATATCCAGCCTGTGTCATGCATTCTCCGTCCACAGCAGGCTGCTTTTATGTCTCTCACAATGACGCCTCTATAAATGTATGAAGGTGACTGTGGGAGCCAGAATGTGATTTGCTTGATCTTTAGGTCCAGGAAACTCAACACTGAGCTACTCCGAATGTGTCTCTCTGAGCATCAACTCAACTTTATGGAGAACTAAAATGTCATTTTATCACACAGATCTGTAAATAAACGCCATACTCAATCCCCTAATTATCAGTGAAGGGGCCATCTCGTACCATTTCACTGGTGAGTCACCTCTAAATATGGGTGAATCACATTTTTTTCCCCTCTTTTTTTTTTTCTCTTCCCAAAGGCCATCAACAACCAGGAGACAGGACAATAGATTTGCATTCATTACTGATAATAATGGAAATACTTTGCACAATTAACATAATGGCACATAATGGGCTCAACGGACTCTTCGTGCCACTTTCACAATGGTGGTCTGTGGAAGCACACTATGTAACTGTGCATGCAAGCACAGTTTGTGCACCGCATACATAGAGCATTCAGCTCAGGGCTCCACAGAGACAAACACTGCCACAAACTTCTACTTTTAGGTCACAATATTGTGCAGAAGAAAAGTGCCAAGTTGCTTCAGGTTGAGTTGCGTGTTTGTGTGTGTGTGTGTGTGTGTGTGTGTATACACACTGTAGATTTGGTTCAATCTTGTTCACGAGAATGGACCTTAGTTTGTGCATCAACCCGTTCCTTTGTATGGTTCAGTTATGCATCCGTACAACAATGAGTGCAATATCAGCATATCAATATGCTGATCATCACCAATATCAATATGGATGTGGCAAATAACTAAACCAATATTGGAAGTGCTTTAACATCCAAAAAAAAGGTTAGCAAGGATCTGCTGAACCCATTTCAGATGCTCTGGTTACACTGGGAAGCATATGGTCAAGTGAGAGGTGAAAAACACAGCGCAGCCAGCTGGGAAGCAGGACAGAGCGTTTCTTTGGATATTATAGATTCTGCTGCTTTTACACATGAGAGCGGAGGAACACATATGGCAACATGAGTTTATTCATGAGGTTTTACCTGGAATTTGATTCCTGTTTTGGCTGCAGTTTCTGCAGGCAGAGATCTGCTGTCTCAACAAGTGCCCCTGATTTACTGAGCTTGCAGGAGAGCAAAACATTCCCTGTTTAGCCAGCTGAAAGTTGGACTCCACTCATGATTGAAGGATACAGTCCTGCATTCAAACAATACATCATGTTCTTATTGAAAGACGAGTTTCATGAAAACTCATCACTCCGTCAAGGCTATATTAAACCACCAGTCGTTTTAAAATTCACTTATAAAATATTCCTAATTTAATATTAAAGGCAAAATATTGGACTCTGGAAGCAGGGGCCATGGGGCCACTGCAGCTGTGGACAAAAGATGTGTCGGTGATCTGAACAAACTAGTGCTTCTTGTTTCACACTCATATCAATAGTAGGCGAAAGCTGGGCTGTCTACCTCTACCGTAACAAACAAGGAATGCTAACTTAGCACGAGCTGAGAGGGAACCTCTTATGTAGAGTGGTGCAGAAATTAGTCCTTAAATCTGGAAATGTGTTCGCATTGCAGCTCCAGTTCCCTCGTCTTGGTCTGTTGTAAATCCCAGCTTAAGACACTCCACCATTTTGCTTCACTGCATGTAATACATCAGTAAATGAAACACTCATTAATCTAACAGTTCTTTTCATGGGTTTTGAAAATAGCAGATGCTAACAAGTGGCTAAATGAGACTGCAGACGTCTTTGCAAACAATAAAACATCAGCACGCCTAAAAGACAAGGAGCATGAAGCCAGCTGTGGCGATGTTCAAGTCAAGGCTCTGCAGTGTATTTTGTTTGCCTTTGACTTACAATCCTTCCAATTATACTTTGAAAAATCAAAAAAGTGGAGTTCATTTGCAAAGATTATCTGGTTAGTCAACAGTTGTTTGACACAGAGCTTAAAAGGAGGCATAAACTTTAGATATCATGGAGGTTCTCACAGGAAATGGATAGACTCCCAGCATACCACACGGAGTTACGGCCTCCAGGCGTCCGTCCATACACGGAGCAAGGTGTTACTCTCTGTACGGTCATCTACAAACAAAATCTGAGGTTATAGAACCTACTTACAAGTGAGGAATGTTCAGAAGAAATAGTCAAACGAACGAAAGAAACAAAAAAGCACAAGAGGAAGATACAGACAAGAAAAACTTTTAAAATGGAGGAAATTTTAAAAAAATTCTCAGACTAAACAAAAATCAGGAATCTTTTAACTAATTTGAACGGACAGAAAGAGCAACCAAATCACAGATGAGATGCAAACATACACTCGCGCTTTCTCTCCATTTACTCACCGTCAGAGAAAATGTCTTGGACTACAGGTCCCAACTTGTAGAACATTAATGTGACAAACTGAGCACATTAGGGACTCCGAGATTACCGAAGCCATGCTGTGAGCAGAAACGCTGAAGGATTTAGGGGGAAGCTTATCAGTGGAGCAACACAACACGCTGCCTTCAAATGACAGTCGTGTCTAAAAACAAACATTGGAAAGCTGTGAAGCAGGTACACTAAGAACAAACAAAAACAAGAGCAGTTGTAAAATTGTGGGAATTTGCAAAAATTGTAGTTTGATGAACAAGATAAAAAGAGTGATTCCCTCACCACTCTTTTCTCACGAGGCTACGACCTTAATGTAAAGAGTCATTTCTAATGGCTTCCTATGATGAGCAAGCGTACTACATCACGGGGGGTGATTTGTGGACTTCATCATTTCTTCCTCACGGGGTTTGCAGCTTCCTATGACGTCACTTCGCAACGTTCCCAAGGCAACAGGAGGAAAATGGCCGCTCTTGTGTGAAGTAAACGCAAAATTTTTCAACTTTCTGTCAAGATATGTCTCTTTTTTTTTTAATTTTTGCAACGAAAATGCGAGGATTATAAAATCATGTGCATTTTGTGTGGAAATCTGTGATTTATATGGTGACAGTGCGGCGTCTTTGAAAAAATGCCCCCTCCCCACATAAATATGTGGACTTTGGCTGATTATGCATTGAATTATGCGATCTCATAATCACGTTTTTCTGGAGGGACTGACTGGATGACTTTTGAGACAGTTTGGTCCCACGTCCAAAAACTAGTGTTCACTGCAGCTAAGCTAACTAGCAGCCAGCCATCTGGTAGGGGATTGGAGCTCCATGTGTGTGGAGGGGGGGGGGGGGGGGGGTATTTATGTGCTTTGTTGCCTCTAAAAAAATGATGAACAAGAAGCATGTATCTAAAAAAAAGTTGGCATGTTCCTTTGAGCTCTGTCAGTAAGGGCAGTCACATGATTACTAGCTAGTTGTTTTACGACAGAAGCAGAACGGAGCACTAATCGTGTAGATGTCACAGAGACCTGTCCCTCCGTCAGCCACCTCCCGTTACTCACCCAGACAACCAGGCTACAGTCCCAAGAGCTGCTGATATCATGAAATGTGAGAAACAAAGGAGACCAACAGCAGTTAAGTGTTTTCAGAACTGTAGGGTGCATGAGGACAAACAAATAATATAGGAGGTGAAAGACAAAAGCGTTATTTATCACAGGGTGACAGCTGAGGCTTCCAAAATTCATCAACATTCAGAGCTCAGTGTGACATAACATGAAAATGTTTGTTTTCCCATGCAGGCAGACGTGTGGGGGAAATCGACACATCAGAAACTGCAGAAACGTGTTATGAGTCATATAAATGCACATAAACGGCTGGGACTGACGGAGCGCTCTGGAATAAAATCATGCAGAGAAGACATGCAGCAAAATTAAATTCCACAGCCACTTTTTGTTCCGTTCATTTATTTAAATGATGATATCAATGCTCTTGGCAAGAAAATGTTGAACAAATATCACACCGTTACTGCACCTTCATCACCTCTAGTTTTTATAGAGAATCTCAACTTTACCTGCTTAAAAGGTTGATCAAATCTACCGATCTAGACTTAAACAATCAGCCGCAGCTTCGTCTCCTGGACCCTCCCACCCTTTTAACCCCAAAATAATAGAAAGTAAAAGAAATCAGCTTCACGTTCAAGGCGTCTAATGGTCCCTAGGGCTGCAGTGTTGAAATATCGGTGCAAGAGGCTGCAATGAATCTGCAGCTCATGGTTATAACTAGTAAGAGAATTAATAACGAATATCCAACAGTACATTTTACAACTGTAGAAGTGTAGAAGTGTAGAGTTTGTTACGTTCAGTACTTCTGGCCTACAGTAAGTACATTGTGTATCCTTGAAGAGTATTTCCTGAGAAAACATGTGCAAAGCAGGTTTTTCAAGACTGAAACATTTGCATTCCTGTAGGCGACTGCTTTACCGAATTACCAAGAACGCACAATAACAGCAACGGATCATCGACATTGGATGTTGCATATTCTAAATATTTCCGAGGAACGTTTTGAAATATAAAATCAGATAAAAAGAAAAACGGGTGTTAAAAAACCTGCCATTATAATACATATTATTTAGTTTTTGATCAAAGAATTATGATTAAAAGCCTTCTTTTTTCCTCAGTGTTAAAAATAATCGAGCAACATATAATTCTGTATGGATATATCAAGTTTAGCATTGATATTTCGCCCTGGACTTTCCTGCGTAAAACCAGAGCATTCGAAATAATCAAAGCCTGAGAACAGCTTCTACCTTTTGGCCAAAAATATATATTTTTAAAACCTATTTTTCTCTATATCCACTCTGGGACCCTGGACAACAAAAGTAGTTTATTGATATTCATAAATATCAGTGGTAACAAATGTATGCTATGCCTCCAACCTCATGAGGAAGTCTACTTGTGATTGGTCCATAATTACTAGTTGCTAAGGTAACTACAGCATCCATGTGAGGTAGATTGTCTCCTAATCTACTTCACGTGGATGCCATAGTTACCTTAGCAACCAAAATAACTGACCGATTCATAAACGTGATGCTACCTGTCTTTGTGTTGACTTTGTTACAGAAGGACTACACGTCACTTAAACAGAGTGCAACAGAAGCGCTTACTGGCTCAAGTAAAGACCTCAGTTGTCCAGTGAAGAGAAATCTGAAATTCTGCGAGAAAGTTGCTGCCAGTGAAGCAATCCGGGCCCTGAGGTTACACGCTGAGATTTTTTTTTTGTCCTTGTTCCAGCCCTGGCAGCAGCTCTCAGTATCAGCTGAAGCCGCCTGATTGCTGGAGACAGACCTGTCAACTGTCCGCTGCACTGATCCACTTCACTTGAGATGAAAGCATGTACACGTTTCCCTAGATTGTGTTTTGACATCAACTCTCTGATTCTTGATAGTTTAAAGGTGCAAGAAGAAGCTGTTTTGTCACAGATTTAATTTGACAGCTAAGATTTTTCTGAATCCAGGAAACCACAGAGGTCTCTAACCACACGGACACATCGGCTGGTCACAAAACAAGGACCTCAGTTTTTTCCTCATTTAATCCAAAAGTGCATTTGCATGTAGTATCTTTGACTGGAATAATTAGGTGTTTATCATCATTTGAGTGAACTGTCCCTTCATATGGACTGAAGGGGATCCTTCTGAATTTAAGCATTTGATGCAGCGGCACGATCCACTTGCTTGTACCTCATTATAGATAATGGGCTTTTCGGAATGGACCCCATCAAAGACCTGGTCAAGCTTTGTTAGCCTCACACAACCAACCAGCCGCAGAGTCAACGAGACACTCTGCCACCAGCTATATAAACAGCTGATTGGGGGCGTGTCCTCATTCATTTACAGTGCATTGTAAGAGTGGAAATGATTAATGTGTGCACAAGTCTATTAAATATGACGCGTGCATGAAAGTGTGTTTGTTTTAGCTTGCTTCAACCCAACGGGCAATGACATCACTCACACACTGACTTGCTAGCAAGACAGCTAAATGATTTTAATCTTTCAGATACCAAACGTGCACATTTTGTTCCTCCTTCACCGTTGCCTCCATGACTCCTTCACCCAGTGTTTACCGGTCTTTCAGAGGTTTGTTCAGGCAACAGCTTTGACTCCTTGAACGCATCATTGACACATGAGTTTGATGTCATCGTCGAGTGTGAAAAGATGGTTCTGAAAGGTAATTTTTTTTCCTGCTGTTCTAGCATAAGATTTCCTCCCAGGTCTGACCACTTCCTCTTTTACCACATACGCACAATAATCAAAAACCAAGCTTGAGAGGAAACTCTGGCCCGTTTCCACTCACAAACATGACCACAACCTAGAAAAGCCACCATGTCCAGAGTCACAGTTGCCAGTATCCACCCACTGCCAACAGCTCCGCCCAGCTTGCATGGCAATGTGACATGAACCTCTTTAACTGGCAAAGACTGGGAAATTTAAGGAAATCATTATGTCCTTGAAATGTGTGATATTCACCAAGTCAGTATGAAGTATGGGGCCGAACTTCTGTTACTCCCATGAAACTTTCCAAAATGGAAGGCTATCATCCTGACCAGTGGCGGTGCATTTGACGTGGGAGCTGGAGTTTTTATTACATTTGCTGTGGGAGTTAACTGAAAATCTTACACGCTAAACTTCTTATTGGATTAGAAATCTGAAGCAGCAAGTTAATTTTCAACAAACTCTTTGTTGTTTTGGGATGTGCCCGGGTAAAAAAAAAAAAAGAACGATTCAGAAACAACCATCCTACAAAACACTCCTGCTCTGGAAGAAGCTACTGGTTCCATGACTTGAGCAGCTCTCATCAGCTGGACAGGCACTGGAACACGGTGAGCTACTTCATGGAAACACAGCTCACTTCATAATGCAGAAAAATGACCCACGTGGGTGTTCTATTACATAGCGAATTATTGGATTATTATTATTGATACAGCAACATGTAAGCAATATTTTACTGCTCAGCTCACCGTTGCCATAGAAGCACGACTCAATGTGCAGCAGTTAATGGGCTTATTAAGGACAATGAGGAGTGTGAAAATAGAAAGTGTGCTACAGTGTGTAAATATTGACAATGTCGAGCTCAAACCATGCATTCACGAGTTACACTCATATTCCAGCGGCCTAAGGGACACCTCCAACACAGCAGTGATGCATCACCATCCAGAAGTGCAAAAACCACAAGTTAATGTAGCAGACTTCACAAGGCTGAGACATGAAACCCCCAGATGAAGACAAAGCTGCCAAGACCTGCTCTTCACCAGCCAGGAAGGAGGAGAACTTTCCCTGTAAGCTGCACCACTCAAAGTCACTTCATGCCAATTCATTTGGAAAGAGCAGCATCTAATGGGGGAGTACAACACGCCACCTTGATCACTCAGCGACTCAGAGACAAAATCAGAAAAAGCATTCCTCCTGTCACTTACTATTAAAAATGGTCGGATGGCTACACCTCAAGAGTAAGAGTGTATGTTATGTTTACATTTAACATCCATGCCCCTATTTTTAAAGTTGGCTTACTACAAGACAGGTTTTTGCATCCCTCATCTCAGAGGAGAAAATCGCCTCCTTGTTGACCAGTGTTTTATAGTTAACGTGGTTTAGGCTTAACTAACATATGGACGAAATCCTCCCTCAAGTAGTTCATGTGATTTCTCCAGCTGGGAACCAAGTGTCCATCCCTTGTTTATCCTAGTTTCCATAGTTTTACCTCTCACTAACTCACTGTTATAAGCAGTAGAATGTAGATACAAAATGATTGACGACGTCCAAAAATCTTCTTGTGACTCCCAATCCTCAGGTTAACGACTGCTGCTCTGAGAGACACGCCCACCACCTCTTTAGGTAGAACAGTTTCACTGCTTCAGAGCAGAAACACGTGAAGGTCCACCCTTCTAGGGTCGACCGGGCTGCCGTCTTGATCCCTCAACAACTGCTTGTCTACCAGCTTGTTTGATCATCAATCACAAAAAAGTTGGACCCCGCACCCCCCTTCCAAAGTTAGAAAGAATGGTGAAGGTGGGACAGTGTGAAGATTCAACCAAGACCAGGTTTCAAGCATACTTTGAAGCAACTGAGGGGAACCAAATCATGTACACAGACACAAAGATGTAAAATGCCAGAAGGGACTATCATTCTATCTATCCATCAATCCATCTATCTACAGTACTTGGATCATCATTCGTCCCCAAAACAGACACCCCACCTCCAGAAAATAAGCAGCAGGACCCTCATAAGGCTTCTGAACAAACTCGCTCGCGTTAGGAGAGACAGTTATTCAAGTATCCTGAGCAGTTCAGAGCTGATAACTGATCCCAAGTCAGGTCCTGTTTGTCAGGGCAGAATAACTCTCGATGAGTGATCAGTGACGGGCTGCCTCTCTGAGGGATTGCTGCCATGGAGGAATAGAGATCTGCATCTGAATTATTTCTCATCCCAGCAAATATTATCACTGCCAGTCAGAATGTCGACATAGCAAGAAGTCTAATTAAAGATAATGAATGTCAGATGAACAGAATGAAGCAATGCAGTCGTGCATTTCCCTGAAGGAATAAAATACTTTCAGTTCATCTCAGCTCTTGTTTACCTTTGACTCTGAACAAACATCAATAACTTAATCATCTGAATTCTAGGTCAAATATTAAAGCAGAAAAGTGCTTTTTTGTACAGTGGAACATTGATATTATTATTTGTCTAACAGGCACTATTTTTTTTAACTTCTTATCCTACAGATCCTTCAGCCGGATCTCTCTCTCTGAACGTGCACATTCAGCCAGCGACGACAACAACCCAACACAGCTCAACAAACTGTTCTTCAGGACGTCCTGGATTTTTTTTATTGATTACACATGAGTTGTTGGCGATGCTGCCATTTTGTCTTTGTGCATTAACTGCAACAACCCAAGAACTGCCCTATTTTAAACAAAGCCTTTTCAGGAGCCACTTGTGGAATATTCCTTTCATGCCTCTATTTACATGCTGCATCCGTGTTTTTTTGCTGTTGTTGTTGTTGTTTTTTAACGGTGGCAGTTACCTATTTGTTTTTATCCTGATGATGCAAGCAAGTCTGGAACACTGGAACACTTCCTGCTAGAGCAGGCTGGGACCATCCTACACACAATGTTTGGAGGAGGTGTGTAGGTTCCTTCACTACTATGTTATTTTTATCATTAACGGAAACAGGGTGAAGGAAAAAAAGCATCGATCAGATCTTATTATAGACACGACCCTACGTATCAACAAAACCAATATATTTTAGAGGTATTCTGGCCTGTCTAATAATTCTGTGCCCGCTGCACAAGTGTGCCCATGCGTAATCAGAAAAACAACACTACAGAGGAGCGATGTTACAAGCTCTCTGCAGCTTCCCTGCATGTGCCTCAGTCTAAGGACACAAAAACATGTGCAAGCTGTCTGCAGCTGGAGGTACAAAATAAGCAGGTGCTCTCAAGGAAGCACTAGGAGGAGTTTGGTGTTTGTGGAATAAAAAAAAAGAATCTGTTGCTAAGTTACGAGATAAGTGTGCAGAGTATTCTGGACTCACAGGGAAGGCATCAGCACTGTTTTCTGAGAGGTACTCTGGATGGGCTTGCATCCACATGAGGCTGCCATACAAACTCTAGAGAGAGCAGCAGCATCCTCTGTCACACCCCTCCAGCCTCTGGGTGCTCAAACTGTAAATGAAATCAGACAAAGCAAACAGCAGATGGACCTATATTTGCTCACCGTCACAGAAGACAAAGACAAAGCAGTGGATCCTGCTGAGAAAAATCTGATTTCCTGGGAGACACTTTCTCTTATGGAACCCTCCAGTGGCTTGTCCCTTGTGTTATTTTGAGACCCCAAGATATAGATTTTCTCTTGCTTTAGTCGTATCTTTTTTGAGCTTATATCTTGGTGCCATAAACTGATTAATTTGAGGGAACAGATTATATCTCGGCGTCTCAAAATATATGATTTTTTTTTGGCTCCCACTTGCCACTCCGGGGCTTCTTATGATCTCATCACTCTACAGTGAACATGCTCACACTGAAGGGAAGGAAAGTGGTTAAGTCTGTCCACAGGGGATGAAGCTCAGAGTGAAATTAAAAGCACGTCTACAAGCAGGTCAGGACCAGGAGGGGCGAGCACACCAAGGCAGGTAGAGGATGGGGAATGAGGTGGACATCTGGTTTTAATTTCTACGCATTATGAGCCACGGGGAATTCAATTATACTGGCTGCAAACTGGAACCAAGCCAACTGGGACTAGTTCGTTTACGTTCCCTCCACAGAGGAGTTTACGAGGGGGCATAAAAGAATAGAGGCAGGGCTTTTCAACCAAACAGTCCCAGGAAAGACGGAGCCCCCACAAACAAACCCTGGAAGTAACTCAAGCTCTTGTCTGTATTCCCACCATTTCTCAAGAACTGAGAAGATTTAAGATAATTTTGGCACAACACAGTAAATGTGATGTTCCTCAAAACTTCCCCAATATCGTTATGGCATCATCCTTCAAAATCCCCACTGTAGACAGAGGAGTAGAGCCCTCAATGGGTCGGGCCGGCCCGACGAACCTGCCAATATGCAAGCGGGTCAGGTGGGGTCGGACGTCAGGCTGCCTGTTTTTCAAAAATATATATATACAGTATATATCACCGGTAAAGAGAGTCTGGCTGGCTGCGACCTTGCAACATGCATCATGGAGAGGGGCGGAGCAGACCTGACGCTGCTGCATGCACGCCTTTAGCCTGGCCCCGGAGGAGAAGATGGGGTTGGTGAAAAGTAAACCTGCTGCAGGTGAATTCACCATCGGGACATCAGAGGTGTGAGAAGCGTTTGCAGTGGTTCTAGATTCTGATGGAATGGATGAAAACCTGCGGGCCGGGTCGGGTCAGGTTGTAATTTTCAGGCCCGTTGAGAAGTCTAGACAGGAGGGAGGGATACTGGGACATCTATGATAACAGAAATCTGTGGGGAATTAATTTGTGCAAGAGACAGAAGAAGATCTCCTCCACAACACTGAGGCTGATGTGAGCGTTTTGGGTGTGATCCATGGGGACCTGCAATTACAATTATTCATGTTTCCAAATTCCAAAATAGTACATGTGTGTTTCAATGGGTTTTTAGAGCCAAAAAAGACAATTGGTGACGAAAGATCTGTCCAGCTGTAAGGAGCATTGGGACAGGGTACAAGGCTGCTGATGTTGCATGTCTAGATTCAGGGGGGACACAGTATGTTCCTGAGGGCACATACACAAGAAAAGGCTTCATCTTGGGACACAAACAGCAGCAGCGGTCCAACTTAGAGGCCAGCCGAGTCCTATGTAAACACGAGGGAACAGATATGCTAAAAACAACAGCATGGCGCAGAAAAAAAAACAAATACAGCAGCTCGTTCCCACACGCTCACATCAACACATCAAATAACAATGTGGCTTTGGTAGGAAATACAAATAGATGCAGGCTCATGAAGAAAAACTAACATTTTAGTGTCATTTACTTTTATAATTCAACACTAGACTCCCAAAATAAAGCCACATCCTTTCCGATGTTCAACACATTCTTGCACGTTTTTCATTGCTGATGTAGTGGAAGTCGGCCATGTTAAGGGGCTGCTCGTGCACTTCGCTTGGCTTTTAAAAAAGGTACACAAGTTAATACACTCCCTTTAAAGTTGGACACACTGCTGATGGCCTAGATATACGATGGGACATTTGCTTTTTTGAATTTTTAGAGCACAGCGTCCAGTGTTAAATGGCTTGGACACAAAACTCTATCAGACTTCACAGTTTTACACAAACTGACCAGGAGACGTACTGTGGCCATCTGACCGAGTCCGGCTCGAGTCACACACTGAAGGGTTTGAAACTTGATTGACTAACGCTGATCCCAGACCTGAAACCGATGACTTGAAAGGGCTCAACTAGGGATGAACGATGTAGTTCATTGGTGTCATCAGCTATTTTCTAAACCATATTAGTATTGGTCCGGCGGCCGATACGCATTACGGACCAGTTTTGCTTCTTCAATCATGGGGGCACGACACTAAATATGTGATTAAAGGGCTTGAACAAATGTGTGTTCAAATTCACCAAATGTTGATGTATTTTTCTGTAAGTGCAAACCATGAATATCTTATAAATTTAACATTTTCGCCCAAATGTAGCTCAAAATATGTTGTAAAATATCTGCAAATTTGATCGGTGCAAAAACTCCATCAACGCGCACCTTGAACGTTAATTCATTTTTGCATTTTTTTTTCAAGAAATTTTGAATTTATGTTTTATTTTTAACATGACCTGGTAATTTAATCTCTAACTCTGGTGTCATACTTGCAAACCTGACGACCCAGTAGCAGAGGGGCCAGAGGCCAAGCGTGGAGGGGGTGGTCCAAAATTAATGACTACAAGGATTATGCAGGTCTTGATGATGTTGGTAGTAAAAAGAAACCAGTGCTATGCAAGATCTGCAGCTCTAAAATGGGTGAAGCAACATCCAACTTCATCTGTTGCTTTGAACCAGTGGGATAAGTGCTTATCCTGCTGACTTACGGGTGGGTCAACAGAAGCTAGAACACATTCAGCTACTTGACCTGTCTTCAATCAAGCTCTTTTTGAGAAGATATCAGTAACTGATACTTGTACATGTGGGACTTACTCATAGCTGTAACCTGCTTTTAACTGGCGGACACACGGAGAGAACAAGGCAAACTCAGTGGAACGAAGACAGCCAATTTATCAGCTGTTGACACTATTAGAACTCTTCAGACAGGAAGAACCGCACCTCCAATCAGAAAGAGGCTGCCTATTAGTATTAGTATTAGTATTCCTGGTCTAGTATTAGTATTAGTACCACTGATGCGCCATCGCTGAATTTACAGCTGCTTCCGGCAGTATGTCAGCCTTCAAAACAAAAGAATCCATGTTTAAGCTTGAGCTCCTCACCAACATTAATTTCAAGTCACCGACTTCACGGGTGTTTGTATAGATTAAAAGAAAAGGTTGGAGCTAGGCGCGACCCATGAGTTACGAGGCAGGAACGATTTCTGTGTTGGAACGTCAACATGCTGATGGCTTCGAGGCTGGAGCCGGTCTCACGCTGGACATGTTGCTGTTGATTAGAGACACATGCCCCGATTAGAAAACCCTTAACTGAGTGCAGCCCAAAATGTAAGGTAGGACATACTGACACTGATGTTACATCAACACACAAACATGCCTAACAAAGACTTTGTGGTTAGTAATAATGAGTTGGAGAACCCATGACATGAGGTAGTTAAATGTACCTTTAAATAAAACCTCATTTGTGTAAGCACCTTTGCTACAGATGAAGTCCACAAGGCCCCGAGACACATTTTAAAAGCAATACTGACGTAATAAAAGTACTACCATTTGGATTTTACGAGGACGCATAAGCCCGGCAAGACAATTTCCCCTGAAACTATCAACTGTAAGCTCATTATAAATCCACATAAAACCAGAGCTGAATCTTTCCAAACCTGGCAGCAGAGACCTTTTCTTCTTTAGATAGCTTATGTTTCATGTAAACAATTAACAGAAATGTTGAATATTAGGTTCCACGTTCCGGATGAAGGAGGCCATCCATAGCACTCTATACCTAAATATTAAGTCTTAAATATGTAGCATAGCCATGCTTAGAAATATGCCCGAAGTCCAGCATTAAGAGGATGAGAGCAGGATTTATATTAGCTGCATATCCAAGCAGTTGTTTACTGGCCTAATGAATCAGGCTCAGGGAAGCTCAGAAACTCAAGCTTCAGCGAGTGGCTAAATGTTGTCTAAAAATGACTGAGAAACAACCAAGTTACAACAATCTCATAGCAAGACGTTCAGTTAAATTGTTGGAAAATTATTGTTTAATTGTTTGGTAACAGAAACACAATCCGTCCAAACGTGTCCGGGCTTCACCCAGCGCACCAACACACACCGTGTTTAACATTTGTACCGTTTATTGTATCATGAAGACGAGTTGCTGGCAGCTGCGTGGCTTCATGTTTATTATGTTTACCTCCGGCACGGACATCGGTTTGTTTGTCGATTTGTCTGTCAGCAGAAGTACACAGCAAATGTGGTGAAATTTACACCAAAACGGGTGGAGGGGTGTAGACTGGGCCGGGGCAGAACCCACTTCCTTTTTATTAGTCATAGCGCCACCAGGTGGCAACAGGAAATTGCATACTTTTGTTTTTTTTACAGTTTTATATACTTTTTGTAGCAGATCAGCCTCAGCCCTCTGTAATGTAGTCAGCAAGCCATTAAGAACTGGGTGATGGGTTACTGGGAGGACTGGGAGTTTAGAAAGTATTAGTGTGGCAAGGAGGCCAATTTCACCATAGAAGAGGAAACTGTTGAAACCGGACTCCACACGTTCCAGTTGTTCCATGCTTGATGAGGGTTTGGGCCTGAGAAGCTGAATGTAAGTCAGAGTGCCACCTGCTGGTTACAGGAAGTATGCCTGATGTAACAAACATCATTGGGTTTTCATCAAATTTACACTGCATTGATTTCAACGGATGTACAGCAACAAAATGTGCGTTGTCTCCTAGATTCTTGAAGTGATATTTGCACCTCAGCAACATTAGTCCCCCCCCCCACACACACACACACACTATGAGCAACTCTTTAGAGTCGGACCAGGAAGTTCCTAGGGCCGGCCCTGCTCACTTACAGCACAAATCCCATTTACAAGTTATTTTTTATCAATTCTGAGAACACGATTATTCAACATGTTTACTTGTGGACTTGATTTCTTTCCCCTCGTTGTTCCTCGTCAGACCTTTGACACCAAAGTGTCTCCTAACATCCGACTTAGTTGGATCACAGTCTTCCTTTCATTCCCTCACAAAACCAGAGCATCACTGCGAACGGGAATGTGACACAGTAATCAATTTTGATCATCGTGTTTACATAATCACCGGAAGACAAAACTGTAATTGAAAATAAAACATGATTAATTACCCAGCCCTTGGTAGCTGCCACTGGAGCCAGTGGCCTGTACACAGTTATTAATTCATGACAGCTTTTGCTGCCGTTTGTAGACAATTTCCAATTGCCTGTGAAATACAGTTTACTCCATTTATTGGAAATAATTGATAAGTAAATAATTCCAAATGAATGCAAGGTGCGTAAAAGAAAATGTGACAATAAATCCCTTCCCACTGCCTGTAATGTGCTGCCGACAGATGACAAGGAGCGGAAGAAACATGAAAACCTCCTGTTAACAACATGAAACGCACGTTGTAATTTCAAGCCAGTGCGACGAACAACGACATTGGATTCATCTGTACGAATGGAAAAGAGGAAAGGAAGAAGAGAGGAGAAGAAGAATGGAAGGCTGCAGCAGAGGAGAGCTAAAAAGGCCATTCATGGGTATTGGGGACTGACTGAGCTCTCATGTCACACCGATACTGATGTTCCTGTGAGCAGCAGTCCTGATTCAGGATGATTCCTGACTTACTACCCAGTTAAAGAAAAATAGGCTCCCCATCAAGCAGTGTGAGTCAGACTGTTCCAATATTTTGTGTTCGAGGAAAGTCCTATCTAAAATCCATCAAAGACTCGTGATGTTGGTCTACTGGTCAGAGGAATACTCTCACATACGAGCCCGACTGTCAGTCGCTATATGGAAACACTGATGATTTTGGTGGCCCTGCGACCTTTCCTGTCAGGCCACACTGTAGCCCATGTAAAATATTTACTTAGCGGCATATAAAATAACTACCATGCAGTACCGGCCAACTTCAAGGTGCAAAAATGTCACACAACCTGAACTGTTTTTGTGAAATGCACAGCTAAAAATCCTGGTTCTCTTTTGTCCACAGGGCACTGGAGCATCATTTTAAAAAAAATCCTTCATGACAAGCGGACAAGAGCATCAACATCAACGCCTTGCCAGACCGCAGGGAGACATGTTTGACCAACTATATCACTGATTCGAGACTTCTCAAGGATCTGGTAGAGGAGAACGCAGTTCCAAGCAAACACAAGAATAACTTGTTTTAAATTCTGCTGACGATATGCAAATCAGATAAAAAGCAAAAAAACTGCTAACTTTTAGGAGGGTAATTTCAGCAGTAGTTTAGTTTTGATCGGGTTTAAGACGCTGGGCTGGGTTTTAAATTTGTCTTTGGTCAGAGCCAAAGGAAGACACAGCAGACGTTTTAACGCTCGTGCTTCGCTGCTTTCTCACATTGATATGTTTCGAATAATTGACTTAATTTTAGAGTCAAACTGCCATCGGCCCCTCACAAGATTTTTATTTTACGGCCCATGGTGTAAAAAAATAGTATTTTAATATTTTCATTGTCACTAATAACTACTAGAGTCATAATCAGGCTTTGGAAAATCAGAAATGTATTTGTTACAGTAACTTTTTACTGAAATATTTTGAATTTAACTTGCTGTTCAGACACTTCCCTTAATAATAATAATAATAATAATAATAATAATAATATATAGTTTCCACTGATGCAGACTGCTGGAGATTCAAGTTTATTTTTCATAGTTATGTTGAAAGTATTACAAGCAAACACCAGTTCCTCTTGCGCTGCCTGCCATGCCATCCTTTACTCACCGACCCTCTCTAGTGAAACAGTTCATCTTAACAGGACACAATCGACCCTGAATTAATCATTAGCATATGAACAAATGTTTCATGCAGGTAATTACAACAAAGTTTAGTACTTATCGTTCATGTTGAAACTCCCCGTATGTTTTAGATCCAAAATTCACTTTTCAGACAAGGCAATTAAATGTACTGCTAAATTCTATTTAGGGAGAAAAAAAAAACTGAAATTATCCTGACAACCTTTTGGAATATTGGACGGCAAAATGCGTTTGACCCCAACACCACATGGTTCAGAGATGAAGATGATTTAAATTCTAAAAAGAGAATGTTGACTTCTGCATTACACCACAAGTCCAAGTTCAGAAGAAAAGTGTTCAAATGTCCAGGACCCAGCCACCCTCCATTCAGAGATCTCCCTCGAGGAAAACCCCCCACTCCCTCAGCAGCACCTCACCCCCTCAGAAGGGCCCACCTGACATTTACTGAAAGCCTGGCTGACTCTGGCTGGAGCACATGAACTTGTCATTGTCATGGCCAAATAATGGCATCGGTCAAATATTATAAATGCAGTTGTTTTAGTGGTCATGTGACACCCCCCCCCCAAAAAAAAATCAAAATCAAAACCTAAAATCATCTCAATTTTAAAAACATCTAAAGTAAAACGCCTTTATTCTGATGAGATGGTTAGCAGTTTGGATGAGATGGATCTTGGACTGAAGGTGGTTTTTGCTGATCCAGGTATACATCAGGTGACCCTTTTCAATTATTCCCCGTTGGGGGGGGGGGGGGGGGGTCCCAGCATACTTCCCATGGGAACGGAGCTGCCACTGGTCAACCAAAGCGATCTCAGCAATTCCACGTTCTGCGGCGCGCCGTTGCGCGCACCATGTGAACCAAAGCGCAAACAGATAGAGCAAACTTGCCAACATACCTGCTTCCACAGAAAGCTGTCGGCGCCGTTTAAAATCCACGAAACAGCCACATGGATGGATGAGAGAATAAGTCCAGTGATGACGGCGGCGCGCATCCTGACGGGCAGCAGCGTGTAGATGACATGGATGAAGAACACGGTCCACCAGATCCCCTCCGAGGCACTTCTGGGTTGCACCAGCAGCACTCCGATCACTTGGATCACCAGCACCATTAGAATCACCAGGTAGCACACGACCCACATGTGGTCCTGGTGAAAGCCGTTCCTGTTGCACACCACCATGAGTATGAGGGTGAGGAAGATGGCCACGGAAAATACCGCCACATAAGTTGCGCTCGGCCTCGCTGCGCCCACAGAACAGTGGAAGACTAGCATGACCGTGAAGACCAGAACCAGCACTGCCATCAGCATGGTCAAGCTGCTCTGGTTGAGACGGAAAAAGTAGCGCTGGTATAGTCGCTCCAAATTCTCCGACTGAAATTTCTTGGATTTGAAAATGTGCATGACACTGTTGCAGCAGGTCACTAGAGAAAAGTTTACTTCGGGCATGACCCCCTCCTCCTCGTTGGCCCCGTGCTTGGCTCTCCGCTCCTCAAGACCCAGCTCTACAGACTTGGGTCTCACCTCGCCGTGTGGACGCTTCGGGGACGAGCGGTTGTTGTCTCGGCTCTCCTCACCATGGTCTTGCCAAGCCGATCTGGACCTGAAGCTGACTCTGCTGACGGTCGTGGAGGTTCGCCCGGGCTGCCGCTGCCCCAGATCATCCTCCTCCCTCCAGCGGCTGTTAGTCCGGGAAAGCTTCTTGCGCGGAGTCCTGCCTGAGTATGGGCATCCGTTAGCCACCGACTCAGACTCCCCCCAAGCTGATCTGAGCTCAGTCCCTCCCCTCAGCCCGGGCGCACACACTCCGGGTGGGCTGACACTGTTTGATCTGGACATGGTGGAGGAGAGCAGGAGGCAGCAGCAGAGATGTGCCTGAGCAGTAAAACACTCCAGGAAATACTTTGTTCCAGTCAAAACAGTGTTAGGAAACTATTAAGTCCCGAGTAGAAGGTGCATTAAAGCCATGTTAGAAACTGATTTCCCCATGGTTGATAATAAACCAGCATGCAAATTTTACAATGGCATACATTCATTTTAAAATCTTCAAAATTAGGGATGAGATTTCCCACAGGGAGAAGCGAGAACTCTGGGAATGAAAACAATTGAACATGCGCGTCAGTCACAGGGGGAGTTTCAGCAGGAGAGGAGGGAACATGTTAGATCCAGGTGGATTTGCCTCTACATCATTGGGCCCAATTAACTCCCATCCTTGGAGAGGTATGCTTTACAATTCAGATGGTCCCCAGATATCATCGCGTCAACAGCTTTAATTACTACGCGAATCCGTTAGGTGCGGACGTGATGCACATAGAAAAGGCGAGGGAGGAGGGGGAAAATCCCATGTTTGCGGCTTTACAATAGTTCTGCACATGAACTGATCAAACATTGCAGCCTGGATGGTGGAGGTGGGAGCCTCACGTTAGGCTAAACCGCATCAGCACGACCCTCTCTCACTCACGCACACACTCACACACGCTGATGGGAGCGGAGGAGAAACCTCAGCCGACAGCCACAAACCGCGGCTCCATGGACCGCAGCCAGTGCGAGCCCAGGTCAGGTTAGCGTTAACCTCTGCGCAAATCAGCGTCCAAACGCCGATGAGCTCTGCCCAGTCCTCACAGAGCAACTCGTGATTTGATTCACAGCCGGACTCCACACAAACAATGAATCCGCGGCCGCGCTGCGTTTCTCCAAACCTCTACCGGGTATCCTTCCAAATTCGCTGCCGACGCCTCGGAGAATCCGTTCCACCGCTGTTTGGAGCTCGGCATCGTAACATATTTACCGCTGATTGCTGCTTTAATAGCCATTCAACCAAGTGTGCTTTCCGTGCTCCGCTCTGTCGGCGCGCCTCCATTGGAAAAGAAAACGGGTGAGTCACGGTGTGGTGCGCTGTCATTGGACGACAGGCGGGTCAATCCGGGAGAGACCCTCGGGCGCTTGCCATGAATGGGCGGGACTGTCATCACAGCTGGATAGACACACACGCACACACTCACACTCACATACAGAGCTGGAGGTTCACTTGCAGAACCCCGTATCAGTGGCCACTTTTGTGGCTTAGTAAAAAGTACCTTTTGTGGCATTTTCTGTTATCATAGACACGCACTCACGCCTGCACCAGGGCCGCCCAGACTGGGGTGCAGGGGACAAATTTGGCAATTATACTGACAATAATTACTGGCCTTCATATAAAAATAAAATATTTTAAATTAATCAATGTTTGCACTTTTTTATGAGGTGAAAGTGCTTCTCAAATCTATCTTTTCTTATTTCTTAATATCTGAGATACTAAGACAAATGTGGAGGAGGAGGGCCCTGTCTTACGCACCGTGCAAGTTGGTGCTCGGGTTTGCGCACGCGTCATTGCTAGTTCCACGCCATTGCAAACCATGTCTTCAAACTAAGCCCCGCACCCTTTAACTAGCTAATGAACTTGTGCTCCGTCAGCACTGGCAGGTGCTTAAGTATGTTAATGAGGCGTGGTCTGGTGTGACAGTGGCGTGTTGCTATTTTAGGACACCAGAAACCATTTACGCCGTAGACCTGGTCTGTGGTGTTGTGTGTGAAGTGCTATTTGAAGGGTGCATCAGTCAGATAAACGGATGCGCTGCATTGCAGTGAGGTTCTGTTGATGTAGAAACAGAGAAACATTGGCAGCCACCTCCTCCCAGGCCTGCTTCACCTCCATGGCTTCAGCGGACCCCTGCTGCTCCCGTATTATCACATGCTTGCGTGCCTTCAGGAGGAGTTCTGTTCCTTCAAGGCAAGGCGAGGCAATTTTATTTGTATAGCCCGTTTTCACCACCAGTTTGTCTCAAAGGGCTTCACATGGCATCATAACAACATCCTCTGCCCTCAGACCCTCACATCGACTGAGGAGAAACGCCATAGAAATCCTTTGAACAGGGAAAAATCTGAGAAACCTCAGGGTGAGCAACAGAGGAGGATCCCTCACCCAGGACGGACAGACGTGCAGTAGATGTTGGTACAGACAAGAAAACAGTTTACAATGCAGAATGTGGGAAACATGGAAATGTTAATAACAGTTGAAGAAGGAAGCTTCTGGAAGGGGAGGCAGGGAGAGCAAGCCAGCTTGATGGGGGGCTGGATGGTCGACTGGTTCATGGAAGGGGAGCGCAGGCCGGTTTAACAGCAGGGGAAAGGGGGGGGGGCGATGGAGGCGGTGGTTGGTGCAGAGAGATGGAGCTCCGGTGGATCTGTGGAAACACAGAGAGACTGTGAGACACCAGGGCCAAACTACAAAGTGCAACAGGTGATGACAGTTAAAAAATGTGCAGAGAGGAGGGGAGAGAGGAGAAGTGCCTGCGTTAGAACTGTCCAGAATTTAAACACAACACGCAGAGTCCTGGCACAACGTGGGCTTTAAAGGGAATGACTGATTGGTTTGATTTATTTCACTCCCTAAACACACCTATGAATAATTAGGTAGCTCATGAGTGCCTCTGCCATCTGAATACAATATGAGCCTGATCATGCCCCAAATGTACAGTACACACACACACACACACACACACACACACACACACACCATCCACTAGCCGCCTGGTGCCATAGGTAGGGCCCATAGTCAGTGATACACACATGACTCTAAAATAACAAAATATGCGCTAACCTTCTAGCATTTAGCTTTTGCCCTTGACCAACAAATAGGAGAAAACAAGTCTAAAAAAAAACCACACTCATTTCTTTGGCCTACAGTTTCATGCCCACAGTCTAACAAAACCTTAAAGGACCTTACATTTTTTTTCAGGATATATCTGTATTCAGCTTTAAGTGCATTGCTTCCTCAGCTAGGCGCTCGCTCTCAGCTCCTAAATCTTGAGGTGAGGTTTTCAGGGTTGAACTGCATCCTAGAATACAGCGACTGACCATGAGATCATTGAGTCAAAGTAGTATAGTGCCCGTAGAGGTAGCCTCATGATGGGAATGTGAACTTTGTACAGACTAGCTGAACAGCTAGCATTACTCCAGTGTTTGAAACGATATTAAACAAATGTATTCAGGTGTTTATAATTCAACTGTAGAAAGATGAGAGTGGTGTACCAATAAACAGCAGCCACAGCGGCAGGTTCTGGTAACAACTTGTGTGAATATTAACATGTGTTTGAAGAGGCAGGAACTCGTGAGAGCAAAACAATTCCTTCCTGGTGTTTTTACAATGTGATGGGAAGGTCATTTGCGTGCAGAAAAGAGCATTTGTCTTATTTAATTGCACATTGTGCGTTAATTCATAACAAACACTTGTTACAGGGAGCCACACGTTTGCTTGAAGCAGATCCCCTACAGCCCCATCGTACCTTACCTTTCATATTGATCAAGGCTGAAAGACAAGTTCCACAACCAGAGGAAGACAGACACGTTGTTACACCTCAGCGCTCTGTATCGAATACATAAGAGTGAAGCTGGGGGCCAATCTGTTCTGCAGTGAAGCTGCGGGAGAGGTGGTCCAAGTGTCTTGGTCTTGCAAAAAAAAAAATCTCACTCTATCAGAGTCACATTTGAGATGCTTGATATTAAAGTTTTATTTCTCCTTATACTTAAGTATTCCATTAAAGAGGAAATTTTTATTTTTTTTTTTGATATCGCTTTGGCAGCTGCGGTCACTGGCCAAAAGTTTCACCTCACTTTTGGATATTATCTGCCCATTCAATGACCACTGTCCGTTGTAGACATGCAGTTCTACAACTGATTGTTTTTCAGTGTATTGCCCTTCTGTGCCTCGTTAGATCACATGACTACTCACCTGTGGTGGCCGTGTGCAGATGGTTAAATAGACACCATGGGCGAGTTCTTGGTTTCTGAGTCTAAGATTACTGTAGTCGGTGACAGCGAGCAGCCTTGAGAGGCAAGTGTCGTCAGTTGTGGGAATGCGTGGCGTTACTGATGGGAACTGTGGTGTGAAGCAGGGGCACTGGGGCGGAGAGCGTCATCCTCCTGGTGGAGCCAGCTGGACCTACCGCCCATGTGCCGTTCGATTCCTCGGGTGCAAGTCTTGGTTCTCGTCTTTGGAGAACAAAAATACAGATTAGTTTAACCACATTTTATCCTTCATAAATGTTGACCAAAAAACACTTATGTTACATACACTGTAAAAATTAAATGCTTAGGCTAATAAAGCAAAACAAACAAAAACAGTTTCTATCTGTCTCTCTGAAACTGTTTAAAAAAATATTCAAAGACACAGTTAAGACAAAACATCCCTCTCACTCATTCTCATGGCCAGTCTGCGTGTATTTATGGATTTTTACTTGTTGCTCTGCTATGGGCATAGTAGCTCAGTGCTCTTCCTGCAGCGTGGAGGTGTGAAACCTGTGAGCCCCACCAAGCAGGTTCCACACCGGGTTGCAAACACTTTTCAGAAGAAGCCGCACAAACAACAAGAAGTGGAGAGTGGACAAAGTTCATTGTGACCGGAGTGAGTGTGTATGGGATCAGAACCCTGCCACATTTACCATCCCATAAATGAAGGGTTGGCTTTTAACCGCTGGTGAGATTCGGAGGAGAAGATGGGATAAGGAGGGGTGCTGAGTCAGCCTGCACGCTGTTGAACAGATGGATGTCTGCTGCTGGTTAGCTTAGATTGCTGGCATTTCAGTTGCAAAAGTAGCAAGCACTAACACTTTTTACAAGTGTGTAACAGGACTGAACTGTAGCGTTAAAAGAGATGATTACAAGTTTGCTGTTACCATAGTTTTACAGTTAAAAATGTTTACTTATGAAAGTAAACTTTAATGTCACAAAGCAGTTGTAATATTCAAGATAGGAGACTTTTCCAAAGATAACTCTGAGCTACCTGAGCTTTTGTAACACAATTTATAGGTAAATACAAAAGTGTTACTAGTAATTCTAGTCACTCATGCTTTAATGTTACCAGATGGTGGGGAAAAAAAACCCAAAATGAGTTAGGTATGGTTTTTAAATCACTATTTACTGACCACTTTCCTTTCTTAACCCCTGTATCTCATCTAAGGTTATCATCAAGTTACCCACGATGCACAGAGACAGCGTATTTGTAGCATACCCTCTGCTGCTGGTAGAGGTCCAATTTAAAGTAAAGCTCCTGTGTGTTGTATTAATGGAACAAATGCAATTTGTGGTCATATGAGTTAGAGGACTTGTTGTGGCCCTGGTGTAAACTGCCTAACACAATCAATGGATGACATCTTTACACTCCCATGAATACACAAAATACCAACCAGGGCCACGGCCACTGATTCGAGGCCGCATGAAACAATGTCACGGTAGCCACACCTCCAGAGCAGTTCAGTTTCAGTATGAAATCACTGCTAGCATCCACTGGTTTGGGGCAGGACCTGACCATTTTATGTAAAAAGAGGCAGGCATATCAAGTCTGCCAGATCGCCAGTGCAGCCACGCTGTTCAAGAACAAATACGTGCACAGAAGGAACATTTCATAAATGAGACTCATTCTTGTGAATTTATTGTGCAACTGAATCATAACAACTATTCATAGATCACGCAAACACAGATGTTACAACACAGCCTGGCCAGTTAGCAAGTTCATGTTTTAGCTAATGTGACTAGCAGCTTTCATAAGTATTACAGAAGCAGTAGCCCCCCCCCCCCCCCACAGAACAGAGAGCAAACACACACAATGAAAGCCACAATGAAAGCACATTACTGATAAATACAACTTTCACTGCAAAAGATCACTTTAAGTATCTCATCTGATATTTTCATAAAAACAACAACTGCACCTTACTTTTTGCGATGACTTGTCTCTGTTTTGTTCTCCATAGGCCCTCCACACATGTAACACATGCAGCAGGGCCAACCCAGGTGTACTTGATAGAAGCAATTATGGTTCCATTCTGTTTGGTGTATCACAGCCATCCCAGCAAGCCAGCATGCAGAATACCAGTGCCCCAGCATGCCTAAAGAAATGGGGCCATCATTTGTGTTGACCCACCAGTGACATGTCAAAGTGGCTGCTGCGAAAAGAGCACCATGAGGGACAAACAGGGCATTTTGCATTTTGGCATCATCATCATCGTCCACAGCTCAGTTTAATCCTGGACGGGAGAGAGAAGAGCCACAACCCCCCCCCCAAGCAGCATGCATTCAGCCTGTCCAGTGACTGTACTGCCACTAAATGGCTAGTTCTGGCCTGAGCACCACCTGGGAGGTTTCAGGCAGCCTCCTCCTTAACCCCTGTCCTTCCCAGGATTCAGCATCCTGCTGCTCATGGATGGTCCAATTTCCTTCTCTTCATTGGCACTGGCAGACTCTTATTGTTAGCTGTTAAGGCAGCCATAAGGGAAGTGGACCGGGTCACAACCACGTGAGACTGATAGAGAGGAGTTTCAGGCCACACTGACCTAAACTCTATTAGCAAAAGTAGCATGTTTTGTGCTTGTCGTCCTGCAGACAGGCCAGAAGTACTTACAAGGTTACCACGGGTACTGGACTTCCTTAAAAATACTAGAAATTTAATACGGTAACCTCGACAACCATGTAAGACAAATCTGTATCTTTATCAAGTGTCATTGCCCGTCAGTCCCCCGTCCCTTGTCTTGGTACTTCATCCCTCCTTCTACTTGCCCTCTTTATGTCTCTTGTCATGTCCTGTTTACTCCATGTCCTTGACAAGTTTTGCTGTTTTTTTAATTGCTTTTTGACTATTACCACTCTCATTCATTCCAAGGTGAACTCGGGTGTTGTGAAAGGCACCCCTAATTAAAATGCATTAATATAATAATTATTGTTATTTCTATATCACTGCTTTTTGCAGATGATGTGGTCCTGCTGGCATCATCGGTCTGTGACCTTCGGCTCTTGCTGAGCTGGTTCTCAGTGGAGGGTGAAGTGGCTGAATGGATAGTCCACCGCAGGTAAGGAATGAGTCCTAACCCCAAGGGAAGGAGTGTGAGTATTTCAGGGTCCCTACTCTTGAGTGCGGGAACTATGGGGTATGAGTTGGGGTGATGAGTCAGATCAGCGGGAGTGTTGTTGAGAGAGAGCTGAGCCAGGAGGCAAAGTTCCTGATCTACTGGTCAGTCTTTGTTCCTACCTTCAACTATGATCATTAAAAATGGGTCACTAAAGAACAAGATCATGAGCACAAGCAGCAGACATGGGTTTCCTTTAGAAGGCTGTCTGGTGTCCTCTACGGATAAGGTGAGAATTTCAGTGACCTGAGAGGGAGTAGAGTTGCTGCTCCTTTGCATGGAAAGGAGCCAGTTGAAGTGGTTCAGGCACATGGTCAGGATGCCGCCTGGGTGCCTCCACGGGGAAGAGTTCCAAGCACATCCAACTGGGTGGAGGGTGGAGGGCAGACCCAGGACCAGATGGAGGGACTGCATCTGCACGCTGGCCAGGGAACACCTCAGGGTCGTCCAGTCAAAGCTGGTCAATGTGGCCAGGGAAAGGGAAGTTTGGAGTTCCCTGCTGGAATCGGTGTCCCTGCGACCCAATTTCTGATCAGCAGTTGAAGATGGATAGATGGATGTATTATTATCATTGTTGTTGTTTACAGTAGTAGTATATTCTATTAATCTGCAATAAATATTGCAGTTTTAGATGAATTTATAATTTTTAAAGTTTAAATCACATTACCATTTTAAGTCACTGGTGAATTGATGAAAGTAGTCAAAATCCCTGCGCAATGACATATCAAACACAAAGAGATTGAGGAACACCGCTGAATAATTCATGTGTGATTTTTTTATTATTATTATTATTTGGGTCTAAAAAAGTTTTAACAATTCAGTGTAGCTTTTAATTCTTTCTTTCACAAGAATGAGAAGAGTTGTGACTCATCCTGGTGGAGAGGAACCTTCACAGCCACATTTTATGCAGGGGAACAAACACAGAAACAGACACACACACACACACACACACACACACACACACACAGTATGTGCAACAAACGAGATTCACACTCAGCCACGCTCAGATATTTTGTTTGGATGTTCTGCTTCAGTCAGTTATAATGTGATTAGAGCATTTGTTCGAATGAACTACCGGGAGGAGGTCATTATGCAAGAAGGGATCAGGAGACTGCAAGTCAAACTTCAAAAAAAGCTCAAAATGTCTCTGTAGTAACCAATCAGAGGGTAGACACTCAAAAAGGATGTGACTTAAACAGAATAAGGCCTCAAATGTTCAGCCAGATCTACGTTTATGTTTACTCATGAGCTGTTGCTTTGAAATGGAAAGATTTCATGGATTTTGCGCAGTGTGCATCTGCATGTAGGCCTGAAAAATCCAAAACAAGCTCAGATAAATTCTCCACCACTTTTTAAAAATCTATTTACTCATTTATGACTATAATGAAATTGTTAAAAAAAAACAACCCTTGTTCTTCTATGTGACTGTCATCTGAATGTTTGATCATGATGGGGTCATGGGTTAGGGTGACGTGGGTCAATACTCCCGATTAAAACATTGCTTTATCAATTTCTTGTCAGATTCTGGTCAGAATTTTTCAGATATCTGAAACGTAAGTATTTCTGTAGAAAGTATTTTTTTCTATTATGTAATTCCATCCATCCATCCATTTTCTACCACTTATCCTGTTAAGGGTGGGGGTGGGGGGTGGAGCCTATCCCAGCAGTCTTTGGGCAAGAGGCGGGGTTCACCCTGGACAGGTCGCTAGTCCATGGCAGGGCCAACACAGGTGATTTCACTGATGAACACTCCTCTGTGGCTGAAGGTGTGTTCATCAGTGAAATCACCTGTTGAAGTTAGAAGGAAAACCTGCATACACGTGGTCCTCCATGGCACATGGCTCCCCTGATTTAGAGTCTGGATTAACCTGGTCCCTCTTGATGTCTTTGGACTGTGGGAGGAAGCCGGAGTACCAGAGAGAACCCAGCAGGAACAGGGAGAACATGGAGACTCACCCAGAAAGATCCCGTGCTGCAGCCAGGACTTGAACCCCGAACCTTCTTGCTGGGGGGCCACAGTGCTGACCACTGCACCACTGTGCTTTTATATAAATACACCAGGGAAACCAATAAGTTCTCTTAAGAATTTATGAGCTGCTGTGCTTATTTTTTCTGTGGTTGTCAATAATTATCTCAGTTTGTTTCATCCAAGATGTTTGATGTTGCCGCGGCTGTGGGGGAGCAATGACCACTTTTTCAGAAATAAAAATACTTCATGTTAGTATTGTTGTAAGCACATATGTATGCCGTGTACTTTGATATTTAGAGATGGTTATACATTCTACTTTTATTATTTTAAAATGGAGGAATTGTACTCTCTATTTTGCTTCATTTTTTTAAATGTTTAAACTTAATGTAACATTAGATTATGAACCAAAGTTTAAAGTTGGGGGAATTACAAACAAATACACCCCCACAGTACCATTTTGTTATTTTCCCCATTGTTACTTCTGAAACGTGAAACGACTTTATATTTGTCTATAGGTTACAAGCAAATATGGCTTTTAAATACATTTTAAGATTGGAGTGTTAAACAGTGAAACAAGAAAATTCTGAGGAGAAATGAAAACTTTTCATTAGGTAACTCTCAGAGAGACGTTCAGCACTTCATCCATCTCTGAGAACACGATTCTAGAGCCATCATACACAAAAACCTCCTGATACATCGATCAGTACCATATAATTAATCTACCATGTCATTAAAGGAGGATTAATCAGAACCTGAACGATTGATTGCAGATGTTTGGGTCAGAGAAAAGGTCAAGTCAACAGGAATTATTTAAACATTCAAAACCAAATTATAAAAATATATCAGAAATCCATGATTTTTTTTTAAATAAAGTACCAAGATACAGAGCATCTTTTGGTGTGGATGCAGGAATATGTTGTTGTCTAGGGGAAAATATTTGTGAAAAAAAATGTTTTGGGTTAGAAAATAACAGATACTGTATATTAATGACATACTGCGATTGTTGTTGTTGTTGATCATTGTAGCACAGTGCAGATACACTGTACAGGCACAGTTGCCTCTTTTCAAGGAACTAAAAGTTCCTGTGGCCTGTTGTCGTCTTCATTTTCCCCTGCCTGCTATGTCCATTGGAAGAATATGCAAATCAGACAAATGACCCGCGGAAATCTGCAGGTACTCAACCAATGAGAATTCTCCAACATCGAAGCCCCACCCCCAAAGTTCCTGGGCCGTTAAAAAGTAGTACCCCTCCAGCAGGGGCTTTTCTGTGGCAAATCAACTAAATTTTGACCCCCATTCAAGCAGTTGAAACGCAGAGTTCCTGTGACGGAAACGCCGCTCATAGAATATGTGACACTTGCAGATGAGCCTAAATGCACCACAGCCAGTCAAGTATTTGTATCCAAGACCTCTTGATGATTTACATTACAGGCTGGTGGTGTGACACGCTGGGGGGGGGGGGGGGGGGGGGGGGGGGGGGGGTCGCATCATCCTGGCACCACGTCCATTTTTCATGTGAGTGTGAAGTGTCTAGTGGGTCTTGAGATACCTTGAGTTGGTTTGTGCAGAGTTGTGACATCTTCCAGCGCCATCAGTTTGACATGACACATCAACAATGTCTAATAAATAAACTGTAAATGTGCTCTCCATATTACAGATTTATTGTAAATATATACTCATCATTCATACCTGTACAAAGTCCGCTGGTCCCATGCAAAACATTTGTATCAAAACCTTTATTCAGTAGAACCAGTCGTGTGGTATCATATGCCATGCTTTTGTATAATTTTAGTTTTCAGTTTTGGTTGTAACAGATCCTCATTCCAGGCATCCAGATCGTTCCTTCATGCACTTTGCACAAGCTGCCCCTCTGCTTCGGCAAGCCATTTCCAACAAATCATGCTCAACCAACTATTCAGGATACAAACAAACTACAAAAATCCATAATGAGTAGATCTGATATTACCAGCTGTTCAGCTTGCTACATAGTAAGAGTGTAAGGGAGGTTTATGGTAATGAGAGCTCACAGGGGTCAACTGAATGGTTTAGAGGTCAGGACTTTTGAGTACAGGTCAGGCTTTACAACACTAAAATGTTTTGAAATGTTGTGAACTAATTTTGTTTCCACTATTTAAAATATTTTGAATGAACATGAACTGAATCAAATGCGCTCCTGTGACTGCATTTCACTTTTGCCACTTTATAACTACTTAAAAATGGAGCAACACACCCAGTGAAACGGCCGCCTGAAATGGGGACACGACGGGAAGTTTTATCCAGAAAACAACAGGAGCGCTTTGGATTTGGAATTCTTGTCTGTTTTTCCATCTCAACGCACAACAAAATTCAACTCACCCGCATTTGACTGGGGTGAAGCAAAATGACCGTGTAAGGTAAAAAGAAAGGGTGTTAATTGGTGTTGTTGAAGAGCAACCTCACCATAGGTGAAAGTCGTTTTTCCTGACCTCTACTGGCGAACCGCAGTGATGGGGAGGTGGGTGTGGAGGATTCACCCTGATCAGAAGATGAGTGCCCTAGAGCCCTGTGTTGAGGTACATGTGTAGAAAACAGCTTCAACCAAACTGAAAGTGATTCAAACCCATTCACAATTACAATAAAGCAATACTTCACCCAAAAAAAGTTTTTTTCCCCCCCTTTTTTCAAGTCCTTAGAAATACGTCTTGAGCTAAAAAAAAAAAAAAAAGACATCATTTCCCACCTGCACAACTGCTTTGTGACGTCAGAATGCGGAGAGACAGGGTCACATGCATGTAGCTTAAAACTAATGGTGAATGATGACTAACAAACACCCACACACACCAAAAATGGCAGTTTACAAATTCTTCAGTGCATCATCTGGTATCTGTGAAACACCTTTATGACCCCAAGTGGGAGTATTGAAAGGTAAAATATACTTCTGGGTGAAGTAACACTTTAAAGCTCACAAATTAAAACACTGAGCTAACATGGTAGAAGGTGCATCAAATGAAAACATTCCCAAATAAAATGTAGTTTAAAACACACACACACACACGTCCCACCTCTCTCCAAACTGTTCATCACTTTTGACAAACTGAGTTCAGTTTCTTCTTGTCCCACATGGCTATGACATATATTCACCAGCTTCATGCGCCAAAATGATAGTGACATCACTTTAAAGTACCAGTCCACATAATTTAACATCCAGCACATATTCGGGCTACAATGCTACAAATTTGCTGCCTTACTCATCTGTGCTTTCTGTTCTTTTTTGCAAAACAAAAAAACAAAACCCAAAACCTTATCTTATTGGAAACGGGCTTGAAACAACACTTTCAAGTAGGTGTGCCCAAAAGCTGGAGGCAAGCAGTTGTCTGTGTACTTGTCGGGTTGTTCTCCTGTGTACAGTCTCTTTTTACTCAGTTCATGCTCTCTACTGACTCCTGAGGACCACATCTGGCTCTTGCGCTGCTGAATCCCCCATCATGTTCAGTAGCTCGTAGCCAGCCCTGCCGCTCTGGGGCCTCACAAATCATTGTCATTTGAACATTTGAAAAACAAAACAAAAAGCAACTGGAACTACTTTCATGTCTACTTGTTCTCTTGTAATAAAAAACTGTAATAATTGTATTGGCCTTTTTAATAACTTGGGGGGAGATGGCAAGAATAAAAGTGAGCATGTTCTAATCTGAATGGTTTTAAAACCAGCATTTCAGCCTAAAAGAAGATACATTTACTTTCAACAAATTCTAGAAATAAACACCTTCACATGAAGACCAAAGGAAAGTTTTCTCACTTTAAGGGGAAAATGAAGGAAAAACTTTACGAGTCTCACCACCCATCAGGTACTTATGACCTTATGCATCTACTTTCACGATGTATAAACCACCAAAACATTAAAACAAAGAAATGAAACCAAATGACACAAATCACTCTTGAAAAACCTGTAAAAAAATTAAATAAAAATTGAAGGACACAAAAGACCAAAGAACGCAACCAAGACGAGCAAACAAACACCAGCACAGGAGGAAACATAGAAACCATGCAAGCACAGAATGAGAGAGGTTTATTGAATTAAATTAGGAATGTATTCAAACTTTTCGGCGGAAATGAATGAACAAAAAAATAAAAATAAAAAGAAGAAAAAAAAAAAGGAAGCACCAACGTAGTAAATGCAAAATGTACCGCTGTTTCAACGGTAGTCATCTTCACATTACTCTCCCTACATTGTAGTCAAGGAAAATAGGGAGGTGAGAGATCTAGCAGGGATTTTCTAGTGTCATTTAAAAGGAAGTTATGAATTCTACCAGTGCATCAGTCGGCTCAATGCATTACCATGACCCAGTTCCCTTCAGTGCTCAGACGCCAGCTCAACTGTACCCAAGTCAAAATGCAGTTTTTCTTCACTAAACCAAAGAAATTTCAAATTGTTCATAAATTAAAGCAACAAGAACACAAAAACAAACCCTGTTCATTCACGTTTGGCGAGCGGCTACACAACCCAGATGAGAGCTGTGAGAAGAATGAAGTTATCTGATAATTGGAGTGTGCGCCAGGTCAGCTCTGGCAACACGGGTCGAGCTCTAGGTTTCAATAAGCGGACGTGGTTTTCTTCCTCTTGACTCGGTTGTTTTGGTGTCTCTCCCTTGATCGGGTCCCCCCCTGAACGCTGACAAGCTCACTCACTCCACTTTGCTGTAATCCTCTGCATGACCCAGCACCTTCTTCCTCTGCCGTATCATGTGGAAGTAAAGCTGGGGGAAGACTAAGAGGCACAGGAGGATCAGCACAAGTTGTTTTTTTTTACATCAAACCTAAAATGAAAACAACAACAATATAATCTTCTATTCCACCAAAAACAGGGACATTTTCTGGCTATTGTGGCTTCCATAACTTCAAACTATTGGAAAAAGTACTACATGCCACCTCTCCAATTCTCAAATGGTGATTAATGGTACAGCATGACAGAGCACAGGTACTGATACTGCATACACAGAGTTGATGCCTTGTTAAGGCTGTAGGGGACGCATCTGTGTGCCTCCATACTGTAAAGGAAACGAAGCTCATTAGGTGTTCTGGGTCCAATCTTTGAAGAAATGTTTCAAGAGGAAAAAGAGGAGACATTAAACGAAAGAAGAACCAAAACAATGGCTAATGACTGTTTTCAGTTGCTCCTTCATTCCAGCTGATGTTCATGCACTCGAACCATCTGAGGGAATTCAGTAGAGTGGAAAAATGCTCCAGCGCTAGATTACTTTTTCTTACCTTGGCGGCAGGCCAAAATTGAATTTCCGTTAAAAATTAATAAAAGTACAGCCAGTGAAATGCGCACTGAGACGGCACCACCCAGGGCCAGAATTTGTCACCACCTTTATTTTGCAACCTGGATTGCAAATCTAGATTTAATTCTTTCGAAATTGCATGCAAAAACTGTGTACGCCAGCCATACTCTCCAGCCTTTGCCCAATTTTGTCTCGGATAAATACAGGCAAGAAAAAAATGCACTTATTATTGATTTAAGACGCCTTTGCAGAGCTTATAGGTTTAAAATTCTTTTGAGGAATCATTCTCAGATACACATCCCCCCCCCCCCCCTTTGCTTTGTAAACTACATTTCCCTTCTGGAGACTTTCTGGAAGCACACAATGTAAACCCTTGTCTGGAGAATGCTAACTTTGGCTAGCTGACTTACGTGGAATGTAGGAGAGCATGACGAGGATGAGGAAGGTGTAGTAGTCAAAAGAGAAGTTGTACTTGTTGGGGAGGGTGACAGAGTATAAGCCTGTCTTCTGCACCGACGGCAGCGCTGCATAGATGGTCAGCAGCTCCCCAGTCACTCCCATGGGATAAAGCACAATGAAGAAGGTGTACCTGCGGGGGGTGGTGGGGGTGTCAGTGACAAAATCAAGCAGTTTTTTTAGGCATTGTGAATGCAACATGAAGAGCAGGCTACATAGCTGGTCTATACAATACAGTATAAACAGCCTGCTTCATCCTATGATCAACGGCTCGTCTTACAATGGGGTTTTAGGGAGCACGAGTACAAGAGCAGCAACAAACCTCCCTGAGAAAGAGCTGCTGAGAGAGCGTGGGTCACACAGAACACCAAATGAGGAGGGGCTAAACACATGCTCCATCTTTAGTTCAGACGTGGCCGCAAACACTTCAAAAAGACTAAAGCAAAACGACGGCAAATCTTTGACAAATCAGTGTCATTGAAAGTACTGGATGTGCATTTCACACCACCAGCGTTCACACACAGCAGGAGAAGGTGGGCTAGGAGCTGCTGTGACCTGAGCCGCTGACAAGCTAGCGATAGCATATCAGCGGTGTAATAAGCGGTGGGATAAGCAGTTGAAGATGGATCGATGGAATGAAGAAACAAATTAATAAAAACCAGACCTAAGAGACCTAAAACACCTAAAAAAATCATGAAAAATTAATGTAATTCAGGATTTCTACTTTCCTGTGAGGTCAAATGCTCTTAAATTCTGCATGTTCCCTAATTGTGCATTCTTTCTTTTTTATAACCGATTAGTTGGCAGACTGACGGCACAAAACGTCAGTCTGATGTTGCACTTGGTCGTGCACTGGATGGCTGATTCAGATGAGATTTAGCTCTTCTATGTCATCCAGCTTCTGACTGAATAATTAACATGGAATACAATTATACAAACATATGTGAACGCCACTGAAACATGTAGTGTTAAGATGCTACTCAGCCTTAGTTTGCTGCTTATACAACTTCAGATGACACCAAATACATGAAAAAAAGTCTGTCTTGTGTCATTTGTAGGTTTCAAACTCTTGGAAAATAGGAAATAAGTAGAAGTTCTATGACTGGACAAGCGTATCTCTTAGCCACATCCATGTCATCTCTTCTCCATGCACTCTTTTTCACCTCCAGGTGAAGGGGAGGCTGAAACTGCCTCACGCTTGAATCTCCCACCCATTTAAACTGTTGATGAAGATGTTCTGATGGAAGTAAGAGCTGTGACAAAACTCAATGACAGTGAAGCAAACACCTGAGACCATCTACGCCACAAGGTGTGGCGTGAAACTACGGTGAGTTTCCAAGAATGGAAACAAGGAAGTAGTGTTGCCTCAGTCTGCATGGCTCTAAATTCTGAATCACAGAACTGTTGAGGAAGGTTTGCTTGGGAAAACTGAGATGCTCTCTTATACATCTGCAGAAAGCGCGCATCAAATAGAGAATTAACGGGGAAAAAAAGTCCATCTCCTGACAAGCTTTCCATGTCAAGCAACCGCCTTCTCAGAATTTCAATTTTTGTGTCTCTCAGGGTGAACAATTATCAATACAGCAAAGGTCTCATTGGCTACCTAGCAACGCAGACCGCAGGGAGGAAGACAACTGTTGCCCTGGAGGAAGATGCAGATGAGTCCCATAAATCAAATATCAATGATATTGTCAAGGTGCAAAGAGCAGATGATTTTTGGATATCTGTGGGCGTTTTTAATAACTGAAGAGTGATGTCATGATTAATCCTGTAATAGCAGCACTTTAATCTCTAATCGCATTCAGAGACCCTTCATCGTTTTAGCATCGGAAACAAGATTCACTCGTGCGTTTCTGCGTGAGAGGAGGTGAAAGAATCAGTAGCTCATGGAACCTTTTACCCCCCCCCCCCCCAAAATAAAACATGGCTGTTTTAATGGCTTAATCTGAACGTTAATACTTCCTAAAACTAACCTAGAATTTTGAACGCTGTTTACAGGTAAATATGAATGGAGCTGCAGCTCTGGATCAGGATTGGGTTTCAAATGGTGACTGTCAGGGATGGACTATTTAATAGTCCATCCCTGACAGTCACCATTTTTCATTACGAACTCTACATTCTGATGGATATCAGGGCACGAAATTTAAAAAATGACCCCATGAGTAATATTTTCCCAAGTCATCTTTCTAAACTGCAGATAAATATTCCTCGTACATATACTTTAAAGAACAAACTTAGAACAAATATAACAGTAATAAATGTCTTAAAAGTTGCCAGAGTACAGACAGAGATGAAACTATTATCTTATGGACGAAAACATAATAATAAATCAACTTTTTTTTTTTGCAATACCTGATAACCAGCTGGAGTTACTTAGCAAGAATGAACACACCAGAAGAGTCAATCACTTTGATTTCTGAATTATTCCATTCTGGGATTAATATGCAGAATAAATGTGTTTCATTAACTAACTGCAGCAAGCTCTACAAAAGTAAACACATGAAAACCTTTTTGGAGGTGAATTTGCATGACGCTGTGCTGTGAAAACCAATCAGAGTTGACATTCTCCCCAAGTCACTGATGTGCTGAAGGCGAGAACGTCCTGACGTCCAATCAGACACGGCAGTCAGTAAGTTTTACAGCGTTTCTGGGACTTCGTCAACAGATACAGAACAGAATTGCCGATTAAATATGTGGATGATGACAGAAGACATGCCCCCCCCCCCCCCCGAGTCTGGCTAACAGGAACATCTAAACTGAGGCTACGTGTAACTCAACACACCGGACGATGACTTTATTAACCTGGACTCCACATCGTTACGCTTTCCAGCCTGTCTGCCAAAAGAGAAATAATAAACGAAGCACAAAAGGTAGAAGTCTGGGAAAAACAAATTTCAGCGTCCTTAAAGAAAAGTATAGATTCTGTAACTGACAGTTACAGCTGATGCCAGCAAAAACTTAGAGAATAATAAAGTTTCGGCCTGCACATTCATTACTTCATCGCAGGGAAAGTGATAAATATCTAGTTTGAACACAATCAAAAGGGAGGAAATTCGTCTTTTTACAGAATCGGTCTGTTCACCCAGTACTGAGGCTCTTGTCCGCATTGCTGATCCTTGTCACATGACAGCTAGTCACTGTCACCACTACAGTGGCGATTTTCTTACCTTGCCCATTTGATGAGGTAGGGCAAGTGATTGAGCAGGCTGAAGGTGTAGAAGGAGTAGCGGATGATTTCAGTGACGGTCCAGGCAGTGACAAAGAGCAGCACGCTGTCCTCGCTCTGCACCTAAACACACACACACACACACACACACACACACACACACACACACACACACACACACACACACACACACACACAGGGGTGAGGGGAGGGTTCTCCAACAGATCGGCCTGGCTTCATACAGAACCATGCTGTTTGTTTGCTCACAAATCAGACCGCAGACGTTAGGTTAAAAAATATGCAAGTATGACGATGAAAAGATGCACACAAACTAAATTTCTACGTAT
Source organism: Aulostomus chinensis (assembly GCF_037954235.1). NCBI lineage: Eukaryota > Metazoa > Chordata > Actinopteri > Syngnathiformes > Aulostomidae > Aulostomus > Aulostomus chinensis. Next base: position 24,886,483 of record NC_141331.1, read on the forward strand.
ACGCACGAAAAAAGGAGCAAGGAAAAATGTCAGTTCAAACTCAAACACAGCACACAAAAACATCCCATACATGGAAACTGAGTCGATTCACGCCTGCAGCCCTACAGCAAGACCGCCGGACTGTTACTTACATGTCACATGTCCTCTCTGACCTACAGTGTTAACAGGGCAACAGTTCATCAACTAGGAACATGAGGCCATGTGACTAATTATACTGTCGTTCATATTAAGTGCATTACATGGTGTGTGTGTGTGTGTGTGTGTGTTTGATGTAGACAACAGAAACTCATCTTACCTCCCTAACACTGTGCGTGACGGCCCAGGTGAGGAAGACCCGGGACATGACCTGAAATCCAGTAAGGACCACAGAGGAGGGTACGATTCCTGGAACAGCAGACACAACACAAGCGTGAGGAGGAAGACTACTGGCAGCTGCGCGCGCTGAACTTGCTAGCCCACAGCTCTGTAAATAAAGACGGATATCAAGCCAAGGGATCGGGATCGCCCCCTGGTGGCTAACTGCAGTGCAGTTCCTAAATCTGCCTCCCATCCATGTTAGCAGACAGATTCAGGTCAAACTAAAAAATAAATAAAATCAGAGTACACCTCACCTTTTTTTGAAACATTTGGTTTTAATTATTCAGTATTCAGTGGCTGGTACTCACCAAAGTACCTGCTGACTTTTTTTCAGAATTGTAAATCAGGAAGTCAAGAAGAACAGTGACAAAAACTTGACACAGATTACATCAGAGATTTGTGCACAATACATTCTTGTTGATTATAGTTTAACTAATCCATATTCAACATCTGTAATATTACCGGGGAAGTACTTTTACAGACTATCTGAAGAAAATGCTGCTCCTACAGTAACAATTGATGGGATTAACAACTTTCTCCAAAGCCATTGTACCAAGTTCACCTCTATTTTTTTTTAAATTCAGGTTTTTGACTATTTTTGACATAAACATTAATCAGATCTGTCCACTTGTCTTCAAAGTGAGATATGGTTTAAAAAAAAAAAACCTGCAGATTCAGCAACTAATATGAGGTATTATTCTTTCAACAATGACAAATCAGCATGTGGTCAGTTTATATCGCCGAGTTATTTTGTGGAACGAAAATGAAAATTGAATGAACTCCTTTGTTTCAGTGTCTGTGCATAAGAAGAGACTTCGACATGCGCGACTATCCAACGACCCTGCAACAGGAAGAACAATAACCCTACTGTTCACCAGGGTTCCTGCAAGTGGCAACAGGTCAAATTGAAGACCCTTTTTTTTAAAGACTTTTTGAATGAAATTTTCGACCTATTCCTGACACCATATGATAGCTTTTGGTCAGCAATGAGTGCGCTTCCCAACACACAAAATGCTTGCTTGTGGTGCTGACCCAAGTTGATCGATACCTGAAAAAAGGATCTCCAATGATGCACGGCAGCACCGACCAATTTGAAAAAAAGACAGATACAGAATTCTCAATTTCACCATTTATTTTGGCATTGACAAATGAACACTACCACACTCCTTCCCTACAGAGAATGCAACTGGAATAGGGGAGTGAATTGAAAAGTAAAAACAATAATAATAATAATACATTTTAAAAAAGTGAAAAATGAGTATGTAAGAATTAAGTGTTTATATCAGTGACATATGTTGTATTGTGGTACCGGGAACCCGGGCAGCGGTAGCGGAGACCTGGGTCGCTGGAGGAGGTCGAGGCATAGCAGCAGGTGCTGGGTCTGCTGGAGACGATGTCAGATATCCGGCTCGATGCAGCCTCTGACTCGTGTCTCATGTTTACTGGACTTCGCATGCAACTCCAGAGCCTTGATCCCTAACGTTCCCAGTTGAACATTTTTTTGCACAAAGTGCAACGGGCTTCGAGCGGATTTCCAGTAACTCTCTTCAACCAGCATCTCAATTCTTTCTTTGTCCAGCCACAGATCATTGAGTCGCCACTCGCCCATTTTAGATACCCGATCTGACTCACCGCGCGCGTCCACCACGTGTAACCTGCTCGACTTTCTGTGCGACACGGAACTCAGACCACGCGAATGTGACACGCAGCATTCGCATTTCTCATTTTATTGGTTCCACCTTGAATAATTTTTCGTTGATATGGTCGAACTGATTTCATCGTCGGACACTCCCGCGGGAACATTTTTTAACACGCTAGGTCTAACGTAAAGTCAATTTAAGACTTGGCGCCTCATTTTTAAGACCCACCACCAAAATTTAAGACTTTTTAAGGGCCTTAAATTTCGGATTGTTGAATTTTATACTTTTAAGACTGCGCGGGAACCATGGTTCAAACAGGGACATAAAAAATAATCCTGCCGCTGTGAATTCTTTCTTTCCGTCTGTTCTCAACAGTAATTTCACGCTTATCTTATTGTTACATTTTGAACATTCATATTTGATTGGAGGTTTGTATTTTTAATTTTTGTACATCTTTTATAATGTGTTTCTCATAGATGCCTTTACAGGTTTCTACCACACCATCACACACATATTTTATGTTGTTTTTTTGTGGTCTTCATATGTGTGAACTAAACTTCAATCAACATATTCAATAACTTCACTTAAACACAATGTAGTGTCACCAAAATCCCTTCACACATCAACGCTCTCGTGCTGGTTACACCACCGTACCGGTGCTTGAACGTTCCTTTGGTATAAAATTAGAATATACCATCAGAATAAATAGATGACATAAATGCAACTATTGAAGAGAAACTTTAGCCATTAAAGATCAATGATTTCTATACTTTCAAAAGGGGTTTTTAGTACCTTAGTGCTAAAAAGTTGGGGTTTTTAGTTTTGCAAATGAAATTAATGTTATTCAAAACGTAAATACTCTAGTTAATCCCTCTAGAAAAATATGACCGAAAGTCACGCAGTCCTGGTAGGAGCTGATGTAGGACGTGTGTGTTCATAGCCTCAATTTCAGTTTACAACCTTATTAAATGTTTTGCATTTGGAAGCTGGTTTTCCGAGCACAAATTTCTTCTATTTTATTACTGCTGCTGCTGCTTTCATCAGCTTCTGGGAAAACTACTTAGGTGTTTCTGTGTCCACACATTTACAAGTTACATTAACAAGTAAGTTAAGCAACAGTGATTTTTGTGTGTCCGTGTCATAGACGACACAACAGATATTTCCAAAAACCGAAGGTCGAACTGAAAGCTGAGGATCACGCAGGCATGATGCTGCATCTTCAACTGGCCAGCAGAGAGAAGGTTTGTTTGTGTGTGCTGGTGTTTTATCAGAATGTGAAGCTGCTTCCACACACTTGGTTTCAGTTTAAGATAACATGCAGGGCAGGTTAAAAGTGGCAGTAATTATACTTGTACATCGCTTCGGACAAAAGCATCTGCCAAATCAGAGAGTAGAATTATGGCTGGAGCAAGTCTAGGAAATGTGACGTGCGCTGAAGTGATGGAAACCCAACGATGTGTGTGTGTATGTGCAGACAGAACGGCAGCTGCAGGGAGCCTGTTTGCAGTGGGAAAGGTCAGCTAGCTTTAGCTTCAAATCCCAGATAATGAAGTGCGCTGAGGCAACCAAGCGCGAGCTGGTCTCTTCTTATCATGTTAACACCACCAGAGCCGGCAGCTCCCCGGCTTCCTCTCTGGCAAATATTTCAAATATGAAAAGGCTTTGTTTGTTTGTACATATTTACTGTCGAGAGGCATCTACACATGCGGTCACTGGTCATTCACAATAACCATGTAACCGCAATTCAGCATCTACTGCACTGCACTCTCACTAGTTACGGCAAGTTTCCCGGGTAGATTTAGCATTCACAGAATTTCAAGTTCATGGGTTTGATATGGCTGGGTTATGCTTTCAAGGCTGTACAGCTGCAGTTCTGAAGAGTCAAACAGGTTGCGCTTTGTGCGACTGATTCAGTCGCGGTGGCCTAAAAACACTTGTGAACAGTAACACACTCACCACAGCTCACTGTTGAGGGATGAGTGGGAAATGAAGACTTAGATCTATTGACTGTCACAGGGATGACCCTTTTTTTTTTTTTTTAGGCCGACCCCGATATTAGCATCTCCGCGGGTCTCCTTAACCACAAGCTAATGGGGTTTTTAAATTGTATTGTATTTTCAAAATTGCTGAAAATTATTTCTGTGGCAAACAAAAGAGTGTGAGACTTAAAAACACTACTTTTATGATTTATGAAGCATAAATGCAGCAGTCATGAATAAAAAGCTAATGTTACGCCTGAACTAGGCTGTGGATGCATGACTTCAACATCACCACAACTAGTTTCTTGTGTTTTCTGTGTGGCAACGTTCAACGTTGGCAAAAAACCTTGATCGTCTTCTTCAGACACGTGTTAAAAATCAAAAGCAAGCTTTGTGGCCAACTGGAATCACACAATTTAGCAAAAGATGACCAGTAGTATGAAGAGAGAAAAGGGCAGGGATGTTGTTCATTTCCTCGCCGCATTCTTCTCCCTTCATAAATGAACATGAATTAATTCCATCTTGTCAACAGGCTTTACAGCGCAGACATTTAACGGCTCGATGAGACGAGGGCTGCAACTAACGCTTATTTTTTCTTGCATTATTCCCTTATTATTTTTTTATCATAAATCAGTGAACCGCTTAGTTTATAAAATGTCTAAAAAGTGCAGAAGATCTCTCTATTGAACATCATGAGGTAGCGGGGCGGCTCACATCACTCAAATAGGAACCCTCCTCAAAACGGACAACTCAAACGTACCCTGAGTTTTGTCTTGCTTTTTCATTTGTTTACCTAAATCATCTGGCTAGCAGACCCTGAAAGACAGCAGTGTGCGTATTTAAATCAAACAACAAACCAACATCTTCAGCAAGTCAAAATATTCTCTATTAACCTTTAATATACCTAAATCTAAAAAGCTAGCGTCTAAAAAAGAACATTTAGATGAATCACACTGCATTGACTGGTACGCTCCCGTTCTGTTCTTAAAGTCCTGTGAAACCAGTTAATGAACAGAATGCTTGACTGGGAAGTGAGAGTGGTGGAGGTGAAGGTGGAGGCTGTGGACAAACTCACCTACAGCGCAGTGCAGTATCTGTGAGAGGAAGAATACGACACAGTTAACTAACATGCACAGTCTAGAGAAACGGACCACATGTTCTGATTTTCTTCCTGCTGTGTATGGTTTCAACAAAATTACTTCATGATGAACGCTGTTTAACCAATGAAAGGATTTACTTCAAGGAACACGCCAACCTTTTGGGGAAAAAATGCTTCTTGACTCTCCCGTCCAGAGCCAGACAAAAAGACGGATGCTCAGACCCTGAGAGACAGCTGGCTATTTGTTAGCTTATAGCTGCTACTAGCGCACTTAACGGTGGGCAGGTTAGCATACGTCCCTGCAAAAACACGCTCAGCTATCGTGCGATAACAGCACACCATACTGGCGAGGACCGGCAGAATTTAGAGAGTTGTTTGACAGTCACATGTTGACATTCTGATTTTTAAAGCACTTTCTAAAAAAAAAAAAAAAACATAAATAACAGAATACAATATACAATTCATATAGAAAACAGGGCTGGGCCGATGGTCACTGCCATCATCCATCACTGATGGTGGTCAGCAATCAGCTACTGAGCCCTCTACCATCAGAACATGGGGATTTGAAAGCCCTCTGTATTTCAGTAATTGTGTCTCCTCAGAGTTGCCGTAAGGAAGGATTTTTGTTTCATTTTTGACTTGTAGGAGAGGGAAAAAAAGAGAAGCTACAGCTGCTGGTCGCTGCATTGACAAGAGAGTGCCTATCTCCTTGTCAGTTTCCCAAAAAGTTGACAAGTATTTTTGAAAGGTGGGCAATTCTTGGAATCTGTGATGACACTCTGAGGCTGTGGTGTTCAGGCTGTCAAGATGATACAAACAGTGAGCTGCAGCCTCCTGTCAGTGAGCTACAGGACAGGATCTCTGAAACGCCTCTGCACCAAACACATACAGTATGCCTTTTTGAGAGTGTACGCACACATGAGTAAACAGCAGAGGACTTCATCTCCCGTGTCCAGCCCCACTATAAGACCATATGTCCTTATAACAGTGTGTCCTTGCTTCTGTGCCTTTACGTAGCACTGCTTAGCAACACATACAAGTTGACTGCTGATACGGTAGAGATGAGAGGACACACGAGCCGCTGCACAGATAACAGGCCTGTTATAGACGGCGCCTTCATACGTGCAGACGTGAAGCCACATAGAGAGGCGTTTTTGACAAGATTAAAGGGTGTATCTAGCTTTGTGACTGGTTCACTTATCCATTACCCAATCGTCTAAATCTTCATCAATTATTCACAGCACTGCTCGGACCAGCAACCATCAACAAGGCTGAGTAATCATTGAGTGAAACGATGTTATACGCCAGTAATTGAATGATTAAAAATGTATCGGAATGAAAACGAGGCCACAATATCTTCTAAGAACTCAGATACTTCTCTGCGCTACACCGCACTGATACATATTTGACGCTTGTCTCACCTCCAGAATAGCTCCAGTCTGAAAGAACTTGAGCGGCTTCTCTATGGAGTAGTAGAGGCCATGGTAGCTGCCTCTGGCCAGGTACGCTCGGACCAGACCCACAGCTATCACCAGCCACCTGAACAGGGACAGGAAAAACATAATACAGACATTGGAAAAGTGCCATATGTGTGCTGTTTGTGCGCAATGCAAACGTCTGATACAGGCCAGAGTGCACTAGCAGATGTGGAACAGATGCAAGACACCGTTTACAGCCCATATACGACCATAAAACTGATACGATGATGCAATCGGACATTATAGACCGTTACATGTATCTTGCATGAGGTCAAAGGTCAGCTAATGAGCCAGGTTCTTGGAGATACCAGCTGCAGGAGACCTCAGCAGCTCAAACTCCTGGTTGGACAGGATAGAGGGCGGGGCTGGTATGTATTAGCCTCATTCTCAGTTACTGCTGGAGGACAAAATCAACATCAGGGCCAGTTGGCCAGAAACTGAACGCATCTGCTGATCTGCTGTGGCACCCACTGAATACAAGCACTGCTTTTCAACAGCGAAACTACGCGCGCGCGTGTATGCGTGTGCGCGAGTGCGTGTTTGCATGTGTGTGTGTGTGTAAGTATATGCCTCCTCCGTACAAAGCAACCACTATAAGACACACAATGTGATCTAACCGGTTGGAACAGAGAGCAAACATCAACCATCGTTTGTCACAACAGCTTGGAGATCAGTGCAGTCAAAGAAGAGCAGAATGATTTTATACCCTGACAAACTGTCAACATTCAATAAAAACAATCAGAAAATGTATCTCTAAGTTAACTCTGATTAAATAATCACTGTAAATTCTAACCAAGGTCACCAATAATAAACCCAGCTTAAGCTTATACTCAATTCTTCCCAAATTTTACAGCTTCTTGTATTTTTCCTTTGATTGCATCTGAGTTTAATTAACCATCTACTCATTTCTGTATGTTGGTTTGACAGAGGTTGAACATGTAAACCTCATCTTCCGAATCAATTCACTATGAGTAAAGCTAAATGATCATCCACAGTTGCAGAGGGCTCTTGACTAAAGCTGCGGCTACCTCTCCTTATTCTATAACCAGAAAAACAAGACGAAGCACGAAACGGCAACGTTCTCTCTCCCTTCGGGAGCTTGAGCTCTGTATCATGGGGATCAAGTCTGTCACTGAGCTGCTCCCCTCCCTGACCACCTGAGGGCTCCACAGACCACTGACACTTGGAAAAAAGGCCTGAGGATCCTTTACTTCGCTTGATTTGTGTTTAACCTGTGGGCCTTTTTAGGCTTATTGTCACTGCATGTTGTTTAATGACATCTTGTGCTAACTGTTGACTTTTATGCTGATATTTCCCTCCGTAGCACATTGAGATTTGTGTCAAATTAAAAGTGTATGACAAATAAAATCTATTATTATTATTATTATTATTATTATGAATGATAATATCTTAAGCCTTTTTCTCAAATAGGTTTTTGAAACAACTACTTTATTAGAATCAACATTGTTGCTCCTTATTTGCCGGTCAGTTCAAAATACAATTTACTGTTTGTGTTTGTTCACTCAACAGAAATTATACTGAGAACTGTTTGTATAATCGTTTCGTTTATAATAGTAGTTTTCTGTACCGAATTATTTTTCTGAATATCTAACATGTAACATTGCAATTTACAACTCATTGTGCCAAAAGCTAATTTTTACAGATGTCAATATCGTCGGTATGAAACGAGCTTATATGATATTCACATTTTGAATAGACTGAAAAAGTGACGTGAACATTGTTAATTTGAAAAAGTATAATTCATAGACATTTCTTTGATTTCTTCAGAACATCTGGAAGAGGCTATGAATAATCTTTCTGACATGGTCAGAGAACAGAGCAAGTCAGCCCAGTTTCACCCATTGAACCAACACCAGTGACCTAGTTTTCTTTGCTCCACATGGAAAATAACTCATCGTCCTTCTTGCTTTAGGGACTTCTGGAGAAAAACAAGACGTTTAAAGATGTCTCCTTTGACTCTGGAAAATGATTGCATGATTTGTCACACTTTCTCATCGTTAGAGATACGAGTACTGGAGGTCAGCAAAGGCCAGATAATAAAACACTGATTGTAATTTAAATTTACATTTCAGAAGAATATTTCAAATAGGCGGTATTGTGTGAGATTATAACTACTGGTATAATAAGTATTAAAGTAGAAGTACCAAAAAAACAGTCTTTTTCATTTTGGTTGTACTGCTTTGTTTTAACTCGAACAATTATTTTCAGTTGATCTTCGCAGGTCGCAGCGAGGACTGACTTTACCACCGAAAATGCACACATGAAGGAGGGACGATAAACTTTCAGTAGACAATGAACCATCTGTGTCTCAAGAGCATTGTTTGAAACTGTCAGCCTCAATTACGGTGCCCGCCTCGTTGACGCTAGCGTTAATCTGTATAAGCCGTAAAACGATGCCTTACAAATTCAAAGTTATTTCAAACCACAGCGCGCCCGGCAGCGTTAACATGATAACCTGCAGGCATACGACCGCCAAATGCACCCAAGCTAGTCCTCCAAAATACTGAGGAGAAATCTGACTTCTGTTTTTAGCAGCACTGTCTTGATATAATAGCATACACGCGCTCAACAGCAGCTGCAGCAACATTAGCACCTGTAGTTAACACGCTACATACCCCGCTGTCATAACAACGTTGTAGATGACCAGGTAGGCCGTGGCCAAAGCACCGGGGCCCTTCTTTTTCTTGGTGGCCGCATCGGTGTGGGCCGCCTTGCTGGTCACCTGAGCAGCTGACATGACTGCAACCCCTCAGCGATCTTTGGTCCTGGAGACAGCAGCTGTCAGGTTCCCCGAGTCAGGAAACGAAAGGGGGCCAAACCCGGAAGTGCCTTCCACAAGTGAGAGGAGTCCTTCTCGTCACTTCCGTCTTCGTTTTCAGACGCTCTGGAAAGCGATGCAACATCCTGTATAATTTGTGATTTTTAAAATGAAAATACTTGTCACACGATGTCTGCTCATTTTTTGAGTATTCATGTAACTGTATGCGAATTGATTAAAACATCTTCGAATCATGGGGCAAGGTATTATCTTAAATTCTGGCCAGTCAGCAAGTCATCTCAGTCAGGGCAACGTTTAAGTGTTATTCACAAACTGTTTCCCTGTAACAAATTAAGCACATGCAGTTTTAAAGAAAGTATACATAACTCCAAAAAGAAAAAAAAAGAACAGGTGAAATAGTGTTATAGTTGTGATTTCTGCCTATAAACTGACTTTTTAAAAATACCATCTCAACTGCGTTTGCGGAGGCAGAAGAATGATTCTGTGGACCCATAACAGACAGGAGTCACTGAAACCTAACTGAACATACGGCCTGGAATCTCAACCGGCACCTTTGTCACCCCAAAGAGTCACGTAAGTTTCTGTAAAGTCATTGTATGATTTCGAGTCTAGCATATACAGTATATCTTTTCCCCTTTAGATGTCAGTATTTCACTGATTTTAATAGCGAGCACACAGAAACATTAAAATTAAGTGATAAATCCTATTGTGTGTTGTTGTTATGAATTTGTATTTTTTATTCCTTATAATTAAACTGATTCATCGTACTAAAATTATTGCAAGTATTTTGCCCGTTATCGATTGTTGTGTATTGCGCCCACATAAAATTGTTCAGGCATAATCATAGACAGCCAAGTTTTCAGTAGAGCAACCAGTGCGAATTTAATGGACCAGGAAGAGATATTTGTTTAGGTGCATTTTCAGTCTAGCATTAAGAGCCAGCACATTTTCTTTCCTCAAATAGTGTGTTTTTAAATCGTTAGCATGCCTTTATTTGCCCAAAATCCATTTGATCAAGATGTGGGTAAGTAAATAGCTGTTTGTTTGGCTAGCTCCCAGAAGGGCCAACAGTCACTTGTAGCTAATGTTAGCTTAGCACGACGAGTTAGTTCGTTTTATGCTTGTAAGTTTATTTAGCAGTAACACTTTCGGTACCAAAAAGTCGCTGCCACTTTTCTAGTCGCTAGCTTAGAAGGTGACTGACTGTCAACAACTTCCATTAAGTTTCTCGACCAGTTAAGCTGCTCGGAGGAACTAAATGCTAACGTGGAGTGTATTTAACTGAAACCACGGCTGGCTAGCGTCACCGCAAGATCACCTGATATCAAATACGTGTGTTTTGTCATGTAAATCAACTTTACGACTGGTGCAGAAACTCAATGTAATTTCTCATCTTCTAGATCTGTAATCAAAACGTAAGAAAACGATAACAAAATCTGAGCCAAATTAAAGGTGAGATTGGAGATATTTAACCCGTTTCCTTCTGACGTAAACCTGAACAGAAGGCTTTTACGACTTTACACAGTCAAGGGGTGATAGACAGCAAGGCTTAATGTACTTTGTTAATTTCGTAATCAATTTACTTGATTACTACGTACCAAGCCGTTTAAAATGGAAGCTCTGTACTTGACTAACCGTCACTTGTTTTATGTGTAAAAAAAAAGCTGCTGTATAAGAAAATATTTGAAGTATAGAAATTACAAGTAAATACACAGACACTTTGGCATTTTGTTACTTTCTTTAGACTGTCAGTCCTTATTTCAAATAGCATTTTATATTAAAAAAAACGATCATTATCATTTGATTTCCACAAATAAAATTATCAACTGCTCTAAAAAAGTACATGGTGAACTGTGAAGGTAGACGCAAGGAAACCCTGCTGGGCTTTAATGAGGTCTTCTATCTAACGATTAGACTGTTTACAACAAATAGTCTTGTAAAACAAAACGAAAATACAATGAGATTAAAACAAATTGAAACATAAATGGAATGAGAGTGAAAATAATAAAGACAAAAGATCATTAAAATAGATTGTATTATTTAGGAAATATACAGCTTTGCCACTGTGGCAATGTGCATTGGAGGTTTAGCAGCTGGATCTGAGTTTGGAGTTACGAAAGACTGAGTAATGTTGATGAATGATTAAGTTAAAAGCAAATTGTAATTAATAATAAGAAGAATACTTTATTAATCCCACACAGGGGAAATTTAGGCAGTTTCAGAAGCATTTACAGAGGGAAGAAGAAAGGATCATATAGAAAGAAAAATATATAATAAGAACTAAAATAAATAAATATAAACATTTAAGTTGGACAATTTACTGAAAAATATTTACATCAAGTATGAAAAATTGGGATGTGTTAATGCACCAATAATTGCACATAATTTTTGGCTCAAGTACAATTTTTTGATATGTTTTTACAATCTTCGCTTAAGATCATCTGTGACAATGAAGCTTCAGTATTACTGAAGTACAGATGTTTAGTACTTTGTCCACCTCAGTCCTCAGGTTATTAATAAGTCTCTTTTTCTCATATGTCATATTAAGCATTTATCAGTTTAAGCATCTTCACTGTGTTGACTTTACACTTCCAATGTCAGACATAATTGTAAGAAAAATACTGCCAATGTTAACATTTCAACAGACAATGAAGTAATTGATTTAGAAAAGATAACTTTTGTTTTTAAGAATTTGCAATGGTCTGGTCAAATTCATTTTAAAAAGGAAATTATGTATTTATTGAATTAGAAAATCATCTTTTGATATTTGGTGATGATAATGAATATATTAGCTTTTTGGTTGTACATAACTTTGGTCAAATAATTGAGTAACCACCCCAGTTCTAGTTTAGTCCCTTTATTATGGTGAGCCAGTTTTAGTATGAAGCGTTATCTAGGTCATTTGTGCTGCACACACGATTGCCCCCATAACCGTCACTGGATGTGCAGATGTTCATGCAAATTCCAGAAGTCTCCACTCACATCGGTCTCCTGTCCCTGCAACACCACAGCCCTTGTTCTGTGATCGCATGACAGTTACGCAGGATAATAGTGGGCTGTTCAGTGTTTGGTGAGTGAATAGTCAGGGCGATGAACGCCTCAGTAGGTGTTGCAATTAATTTCCTGTTGATGGATGGCAAAACCAGATTTGTGGTGTTGTTTCATCGGCAAAGCTGGGCCACTCTCTGCCAGTATCTGGAAAAAAAGGTTCATTACAGATGCTTTGACATCTTAGTGGAAAAGACAGGAGTGCTATCTCCACACAGCTGACGAGACCTATGTAAAGCCAGCACTTATTGTTTAGACTGCCACCTCTGGTCATCTGGGTGATTAACCACCACGGCTGAAACATTTTTATTGAGGAAAATCTGCACAGTCACAAATATAAAACAGCATGAATTCATCAACTTGGGTAAGTCACAGTACAAGTTTATGAAAACTAATCTTATTTGAAGGTTTGGTTTACCATTAACCGGTTCTAAGATGCGTTGGTCACTGGTTTGCATGTGTTTCTAAAACCACCCCCGGCCACCCGGATTGGCATGTGTGCCCCTAAATGTGTTTGAAGGGTGTGGGATATCAGTGTAGACACGGATTCACCCCAGCATATGTTCCCCTCTTTGGTGTATTTCCAGAGAAGGCAACCAATGAAAACAACACGACGGATGACTGGGGGCTTATTATGGACATCTGCGATAGGATTGGAACAACGCCCAACGGGTGAGCTGTGACAAGCCATTTTCCTACGAATAAAACGAGCTCATAAGCATTTGAGCTGCAGTGTGGTTTAAAGAGCCTCAGCATGATTGTTTCAGACTTGGAAAATGAAAACACTTTCAAGAGATGCACCGGGGACTCTTCAGTGCAAGCTGATGTTTTCAATGTTGTTGTTTTTTTTTCAAACTATATTTTTATATATCATTATTTTTCAGACCAAAGGACAGCCTGAGATCTGTTATGAAGAGAGTCAACCACAAAGTGCCCCACGTTGCCATGCAGGCCCTCAATGTGAGTTTGTTACTGTTAGTGCTACCAATTCTGTAACAACACACACGATTGGTCAAGCGCAGACTCAAGGATCAGATCTTCAGGGGGCTCAGCCCTTTCTAAGAATGTTATTTGCGTGTGATGCCTGGTGGAAGTGTTATGTCTGCTGAACACCCTGCTAGAACAACATAGTGATCTTGACTTCACTTTTAGTCCACTTTCATACCTGGCTCTTCGTGTTCTCGCTCTTCCTCTCTGTCCTCTCTCTCTCTCTCTCTCTCTCTCGCTCCATCCTCCTCTTGCCCCTTTTCTGGCGACAATCACAAAGAAATATTTTGTATGTGACAAGAAAATGACATGATCCAATGATCAAATACACAGATTGTTTATCCCATCAATAAATGTTAACAGGGGCTGAGGAGAATCTGCATTCAGTAGCTTTACCCGTAACAATAAACCTATTAGTAATAATCATTATGAGGAGTCCACTGCAGTGAATGTAGGTGTAACAAAATCTCTCTTGTCATTATAACTATGCGGTCTTGACGATTTGTCCACTTTCTCACCTTCTCCTCTCACTCTCTCTCTTTCTCTCTCTCTCTCTCTCTCTCTCTCTCACCCTCTATCAGCTTCACCCTGCTGTCTCTCTCCTCTCTAACGTCCTCTTTGTTTTTGTGCTGCTAACCAGAAGGCAAACATAATAACCAAATCGAATATTAATATAATAAAAGGTAGGAATTTGATGAGAATCCATGTTTTGTTTTGTTTTGTTTTTTATCAGCACCTGCATAATGATAATGCATCAGCAGCTTGTTAGTTTGGGAGAGTGCAATTCCAGCAGCTAGCTCAGAGATCAAACATTAACCAGTTATAAGCTTTAAGAACAGCTAGCAAACAACATTAGCTGATGTTTATTGAGAATCTATTATTCACACCGCAGAATTATAGAAAGACTTTCCAGGTAGTGTTTCCAAACCACTGCCACAGGGCAATGAAATGCCTATTTTAATGCATGTGCAAGATTTATGCTATTTACCTCATTCACCTTGTGTGAGATGGAATTTAGGGGCGCTTGAGAGTGTCCACTAACAGAACTTCACTGCAGTTGGGTTGGATCATGTGTTCTTTTGTCCAAAGCAGTGTGAGAATGTATCCAATCATGTCGTGGAGATGAGGAGTATGAGAGCTGAGTTGTCACGAGTAAATACTGTTACATGTTAATGGCATATTTGCTGTTTCAGACAGATGTCCTGGTGCTCCTGCAAATTGGCTCCCTGCGGTTGCACTGAGTAATAGATTTGTTTGAATGGTTCAACATTTCTTTGTTGAAACACACTGAATGTTGTTGTAGTCTATCATCCATCCACTGAATCATATTTTTACTTTTTTGTTTCTTTGGCAGTTGCTGGGTGCCTGTGTGTCAAACTGTGGCAAAATCTTTCACTTGGAAATCTGTTCAAGGGAGTTTGCTAGTGAAGTACGGAGTGTGCTGAGCAGGGTATGTATGTCTGATGTGGTGATGTGTGAAGAAGCTAAATAACATTTTCAAGAAATGCCTCCACACATGCATAGAGATGTTCTTCATCAGAAACACACATTCAAGCAGTGTCAGATGTACATAACACACGAATGTAGCAGCAGGACTTGCTCGCATGCTAGGTGGGATACTGAGTGTCAGTCAGACTCCAAAGTGTCCCCATTAACACGTCGCACCGAGGTCACATAAATGCCTACATCCACCAGCTTTCTCTCCGTAAAGTCTCAGCCTGCACGCCACTAATGTTTAGTCTCACTATGGGATACTCGCTCAGTCTGGAAGCTGGGACATTGTCATTTATTTATTTCAGATTACTTTTTTCCAGGTGTGCACATACAAGTCAAATATAAAATTACAGACAAGCAACAATTCACTTGTTCATGCTGTCTGTGTAAATTTAAAAAATGCAAGTGAATGAGTGAAATTTTAAAAAGTACAATAATAATACATTTTCAAAAATGCCCGACAGAGTCCTTAATACACGTGCAGGTCATTCCCAAATTTAAGTCCATGTTGCATAGAGGAATGTCTCCACAGTGTTTCCAGGGTTTCTTAAAAAGAACGCTTCCCAGACATTCTAGGCAGCACTGTTGTCATTCTTCTTTAGTGAAATAAAGCAAAGCTCTGGATTGTCTCTTCCTCTCCATTGTGACATCTCCTCATTGCAAGTTCCCAGTTGACATGTGACTTTGACATGACGTTAATTGTTGTGCAATGCGTTACTGCCAGAGAAACATGCCAGTAGAGATAATCAGTATCAGTTATATAGATATAGATATAGAGATGTAGCGATAGATAGATAGAGATATCTATCTATCTATGTGTATATGTATATGTGTATATGTATGTATGTATGTATGTATGCATGTGTGTATATATATATATATATATATATATGTATGTATATATATATATATATATATATATATATATATATATATATATATATATATATATATATATATATGTATGTGTGTATATATATATATATATATATATGTGTGTATATATATATATATATATATGTGTGTATATATATATATATATATATGTATATATATATATGTATATATATATATATATACACACACACATACATTCTCTGACTCTGACCCAGTGAAAAGCTGAAATACAGATTATTTCCAAAAGGACTCTGAGCACATGTCTGTCTCTGTCTTTGTAGGCCCACCCTAAGGTGTGTGACAAGCTAAAGGCTCTGATGGTGGAGTGGACAGAAGATTTCCAGAAGGATCCGCAACTGAGCCTGATCAGTGCCACCATCAAGTCTCTGAAAGAGGAGGGCATCAGTTTCCCCTCCGCATCCTCACAGGTATGTGCACCTTCGTTCAGATTTCTGATGTTTTTACTTTATCTTTTGTTACTTCTGGTTTGTTTAAACTGTCACCTGTTCGAACCGAGTGGCTGTTTGTTTTTGTCTAAAACCAGGATATGATTGTGGCTGACTAGAACTCATCTGTCTGTGTTTGTGTGGCTGCAGCTCACAGTGGAATTTCCTCCTCTTATTTCATATAAGAGTGCCTGTCTGAGGGTCAACATTTTTTGTGTGTTGTACTGGTCCTGCTTTTCCTCCACTCTTTGCTTAATGTGTCTGGGCCATGACTTGTTACATAACAGCCTGGCGTATATTAAGGACTGAAGTCAACGTTACTCTTATGCTCTTGCTCTTGTTAAACATCGTCCCGCTTCTCATGGCTGAGTTATTCAGGGCTCGATGTCGAGGAGCCCTGGGTGTTAACATTTCCCAAATCACATTTGAAGGCTGATTAGAAGAATTCATCTCTAAAGGTGTTTGTACACCTATAACTGGTTTGCTCTGGTCTGAATCATTTGACGAGTAGATGGACTCAGTGCGTTTCCTTTTAGATCACTGTGGTTTCACACAGGTAGAATGCTAAGTGTACCAAAATATGTTAAGTAAAGCAATATGAGAGCTGTCGCCTGTTCATTGGTCAGAAATTATGTGGGTTTTGTGGGCGGATCAAGAGCGGCTTGTTTTCTTCCCAGATAACTTGGATTATTCAAAGTGAACTTGCAGAATTGGCACTTCCTCATATGGTTGTCTTGCTGCCCAAAAGTCGAGTAGACAACTCTCTCCCAAGCCGCTCCAGCTAGCTCCTTGGTTCATGTTGCACAGCCAACAGCTAGTTGACAGCAGTCAGAATTGTTTACACGGTGAATCATCAGCCCACGCAGCAGGCTAAGGTGGCTGGTTTGATCCAAGAATAAATAATCCTGCATTTGAGTTGGGTTGTGTTTGGTTCAGGCTTATACCACAAATAAACTGCACCAGACTTGGTTTGTAACTGGACCAAGACTTCCTTGAATAGGAGGTCTGGGTCTGGTTGTTTTATTGACACACTCCTACAAACCGCACCAAGAGAGTAAAAGGACCAGAGTTTGATTCAAAAAGGTGGAATGAGATAGGTTTGGAAAGCCCTGAGACAATTGCCGAGAGAGAAATTTCCTGATGTCAGCAGGAGTCGATGGAGAGCCAACTTAAACACAGTAAATCTAAATAAGTATGTGAATCAGGATAAATAAGCTACAATAAGAAACATAAATATTCAGATTCCAGTGATGCTGATCAAGTTCTTTGTTTGTGGTTTACACACATGAGAATTTGCATTACTTAGCCTTAGTGTTTATTTAAACAACTTGATTTAATTTGCTGACTCATCACTCTGTGCTTGCTACATTCGGTTGTGTATAATGTGTGTGTTTGTGTGTGTGTGTGTGTGTGGGGGGGGGGGGGTCTGGGTCACCTACGTCAATGGAGAGCAGGCGGCACGCAGGGCAGCAGGTATGACATTTCATCCGTAGCTGACGAGCAGCAGGCAGTGGGACTCAAGCTGTGTTCATAGCATCTTAGCAAACAGGTGCTGTTTATGGTAACGTTTCTGAGGAGAATCGGAAACTGTAAAATATCAGGGAACATAGGAGGTGCGCAGCCTTTCAGTTATCGCTCAGGCAGAATTGAGAGCCATTTTCTGACAGCCTGTAGCTGTGATGATACTCTCTGTTTAGATTAAGCCGTACAACATGTAGACATACAACTAGCTGTGGATTAACCATTACCTTTGCTAGAGGGCACCAGAAATACAGCCGTGGCTAAAATGGTAATAATAAACTTTTGTATTGTCCAATGACTGGGTTAATACTCAAATCTGATGTTGGATGTCCTGATCTATGGAAACTTGATAAGAAGCCAGACTGCATGACTAGATTTATTTACCGTTGTCACGTCTTATCGATGGTTCTTCCTGTTTACTGGTAGAGAGAACAAATTCTTCATTGCAGTAAAAGATCCATATAGTAATACATTTTTCCATGTATGAATCAAACCCTCAGGTATGAGCACTGAGATGGAGTTGTGACTCGTGAAAAAACTTTTTGATGTATTAAACCACTTGACCAGAGCAATGTCTCATCACTTTTCAATGATGTGTGAAATACAGTTTGGTTGAGGACGACGCAGTGTTGCAGTAAATGAGCAAACTGGACCCCAGCAGTGTGTGAGGTGTTTGCGTGATCACATTTCTCTCCCTCTCTATCTGAAATGCTTCCTGTTTCAACATCCACTGTTGATAGCTGATGGTCACCTCTGATGAAAAATACTGAGACAGGAGGGTTTCATTCTGAATGCTGGATAGCTCCTAGTCCTTTATGCTGCACTCATTCCTGTTTGCATACACCCACAGACTCTTGAATTTTTCCGTATTGATCACAGGGATCCAGCTTAAAGGTCAGCACACCTGCTGTGAGCAAAGCATCGGATGACGACGACTTGGCTAAAGGTAAAGCAAACGCCATCATCCACTTCACTCGAACGTGTCAGTCATCATAATCTGCTCATCAACCTGAAGCTGCCCTCACACGATTTATAAATGTGCTCTGCCGTGAGGAAGGGCACAGAGCATAGCAGTGCTGAGGTTTGTGCCATCAAAGGCTGCAGAAGGTCTCTAAGCAACAAAGAAGGTTACATAAACCATTAAGAAGCATGGGTACTGTGTTTCTATTCACATCCCTGGAGGCTCCAGGAAGTTTCTCCTGCAGAGATGGTGAAATTTTGGAAGCTCTGAAACATAGCTGTTCTACCAGGTCTGTTGCTCTCAACCCAATCGTTCACTGCTAGCATGTGTCACGTCGGGTCAAGTACAGCCGTTGCCTCATCAGTTGTTTTTGAAAAGTTGCTGGCAGCCAAGGTCAAAGTTGAAGTTGTTTGAACTTTGAGCTCAGTGCGTAGTACAGATGCGGATTCCACCTGTGCATTGTACCGGCAGCCATGCTACAGGCTATGAGTAAGATTAAGGATATAATGGATGGAGGTGCTTACACTTAATTGCTGTTCCACCCCTCTTCCCCTCCTAGCCATCGAGCTGTCCTTGCAAGAGCAGAAGCAGCAAGCAGAGACACGGCCTTTGACTGGGAACTCTGACCCCCCGAACTACACTAATAGTGGCGGGGGTGGTGGGGAAGCGCGTAAGGTGCGTGCGCTGTACGACTTTGAGGCAGCTGAAGACAATGAGCTGACCTTCAAAACTGGAGAACTGATTCTGGTTTTGGATGACAGGTAAAACTTCAGAGCTTGTCTATTAACGACTTCCTCTAATTTGTCCTCACTATGTCCATTTCTGAGTTAACAGAAGTTGTTTCATCAGTTTTGTTTAAAAGAGTGGTTTTGTTGAAATAGTAGTTGTTTGTTCTTAGAGGCAAGAATTAAGCTGAATAAAATGGTAATATAAATTATTATTTGTTTGCATTGATTCCTGGATGTCCCGTTGTGTCATAAAACTTACCGGAATGTTCTCATGAGACATGCTGCTTATACCGCCGATATGTGCGCATCTAAATTACGAAGACGTAGTCTATTTTTTTGTCTGTTTTTAAAATGTCAAGTACTTGTCCTAACCAGAACAGTCACAGAAATCGGTATTGTGATTTATGTCGCTTTGGACAAAAGCGTCTGCCAAATGAAATTGTAGAATTATTATTTTTCATCAAACACCTTAATGTCTTGATTGCAGAATTTTTTGTTTGATTTTGCTTGTAGTGATCCAAACTGGTGGAAAGGAGAGAACCACAGAGGAGTGGGCCTTTTCCCCTCCAACTTTGTCACCACCAACCTGAATAATGAGCCCGAGACGGGTATGTCTGAGCATAAAACACCAGAAAACTCTTTGGCTTTTCTTTTTCTGTGTAATCCTTGGGGGAGGCATTAGAGTTCTGCATGTGCCTCAGTGTGTTTAAGCTAATGTGAGAATTGCTGATAAGGCTGAGGCTTTTCTTCCACAGTGGCTTATGCTGAGAAGTCATCCGTTCCTGAGGAGACAAGCGTTGAAACAAAAGCAGAGCCGGAGCCTGTCTTCATTGACGAGGTTATACTGACGAATCTGTTCAGTGTGTTGAACTAAATGATGTTCTTTCATTGCTACTCTATTTGGTGTTCCAGTCGATGATCATATCTGTTATTATCTTGAATCTCATTTTAAATTGATTCCAGTGTTTGCTCCCTGAACACTTCCTGTCCTCACTGCAAATACATTTACACATATAAAACACTTGAATTGAATTCCCATCCTCTCCCTGCAGGGGAAGATGGACAGAACATTGGCACTGCTACAGAATGCAGACCCTGCAGATCCAGCCCCAGACTCTCCAGAGCTGCTCCAGCTGGAGGGTATAAACTATAATGCTGGTGTAAAAGTAGCTGCCGTGCTAGTGACGTCTGTCTAACTCTGTTCCCATCTCCAACTGTGCCGGTTGAACAGGTGCATGTGAACAGATGAACCCCATGATTGACGAGAAGCTACAGGAGATTGACAGGTAACTTGATCAAGATATGAATGAGTCACTTCATCTGGTCCCACACCAGAGGACAATCTAGGGGATTTGGGGTCAAATTCATGTCTCTGGGAATTGGTGCTTCCATTTAAGGTCGGTTGAAAAAGATTATATGCCTGTAGTGTCAAATCTACAATAGCCAATGAAAGCCTGCCAACTGAGCGGTGACACAAACCCACTGTTATGTTCGCTGGCTGCTGTGTTGTAACTAACATGATTTCAGATGATCCAGCTTGTGCTGCAGACTGTTTACACCACACCATTTTGGTCCTCTCGGTCCATCCATTTTTAATGTAAAACATTGCACAGACAATTGCAAACAGTTGACAACAGTCCTCTTCCATTTGAGGCTTTTCTTTTTTCAGTTTTAGATCATCCTGAGTTCTTGGTGTCCCCACTCTGAAATGATGTTGTATGTACACCAAATGTGTGGCTCTGAATCATCTGATGTGTGTATTCATAAATATTCATAACTATTTAGGATTTTAAAATCCTAACGTGTAAATGTGCTCTTAAACACTCTTGGGGTTTGGGAAATCTTGGTTCATTTCATGTTCTTTCTCCTTTGCAGGAAACACTCTGAGTTGTCAGAGTTGAACGTGAAAGTTCTGGAAGCCCTGGAACTGTACAACAAGCTCATGAATGAGGCACCGTTCTACTCGGCCTACTCCAAGATGCAGACGCAGTACCCACCCACTAATTCAGCTGTAGCCATGCAGGTCAGAAAGATGTTCATTTGACCATCCATTTAATCTTGCTCTCAGCATTGTTAGCAAAAACAAGAAGTGTAGAGAAATATTCAGGATGCTTGAATCACTAGTAGAAGCATGTGCTTCAAAGGGCATTCAATAAACTGACCAGAAGAATCACTTAATCAATAATGAAGCAGATTGATCTAAAGGGAAGGGACGCTAGACAGAGCTGTAGGTGGGGACTTGAGTCTGAAACTTCTAGTTGAATCACACACTCATGACTTGTGACTCATGGCGTGTCATCAGCACTTATCAATAGATGAATGAATAATGTCTGAGCTGTGCTGTGGACGATGGTCAAAATGTAATCTTCTTTAGCTCCTGTTCTCTGTATCTGCGTGTTGCTGAGTTCCCGTCCTCTCGCTGTCACATCTCAGCAGACTCACATAAGTTTTAGCTACATTCCACACATCAAACTCACTCACTCACTCCGTGTCGTTGCTTTCCCTTCAGGCTTGTCAGTGGTTAGAAACTTCCATGATGGAAACTTTTGTTAAACCTCCTCCGTGAGGCTGTGTGAAGGTTGACCTTTGGGTCGCGTGTCGTCTCGTAAAAAACGCAACACTGACTTGACAGTTGACTTGGACTTGAGACCAGCAACTTCACACTTGACTTGGACTATTCGGATTTCACTAGTGTAATGAATGCGGTTCAGGGTAATAAGACTGCTGCTACAGGCAACTCTCAGCTAATTGCACACACAGTTGCTAATTTATTGGGTTCCCTGAGACTGAGGTAATATCGTATTACACAACAGTCCTGTAGTAAATCCTCTCTTCATGTGGTTTCTAATCTTCAGTATTGGGGAGAGCAGTTGCTTGATTTTTAATGGTCATTTTGGAGTTTATAATTTGTGGTTCTTGTGTTCTAAAAATTGAGTTCATCCGACTTATTTGAATTGGAGAATAAGTGATAGTGGTGTTTGTACGTAGCCTGTCTAAAATGAAATGGTGCTGTTGGTAAATAAAGATGGCTGCAGCACACATTGAATCCTGGTTGCTGGTGCACTGCAGTCATCCTTTCTTAGTCCTGCGAGGCGTGCTGAGTCAATAAAAGGCCGAGTCATGCATAATTGAAGTGTGGATTCATCCAAAACTTGATTGACAGCTCAGATGTAAAGGCTGGATATTTTCTGTGCTAAAGAGACGAGCTCTGTTTGCTTGACACATCCTGCTCATTTCTGTCGTCCTTGCTGCTCCTCTCAATGCTCTAGAACCTCCATCATCCAACAGTCCCTCTCCTCTTTCCTCCTCTTTGCTCCTCTCACTATCGTCTCCCTCCATTTTTCTTCTCTTTGACCTTTTTTGGATGATTGAACATCGGCAGTGAGGACACTCTGTCCATTCATTCCTTTGATCTCTGTATGTGTTTCTTGATTACATGGAGAAAACTGAAGGCCAATGGAAGTTGGATTTATTCAGAACACTTTCTCCTGTACGTATGTGTGTTCACAATAATTTATTCCCACAGTAAAGCAGTAGATCTGCTTATTTCAGTCTCATCAGTCTCATCCTGATAGGCTGAGACTCAGCCTTTTTTCAACACCCCCCCCCCCCCCCAGAGACTTGGAGCCCGGCCGGCTTTTCTTGGCACCGTCTGCTTTCTCTATAATGATTGATTTCACTGTCCCTCCCTGAAGATTTCAAAAAATGTCCCCTTCATTGGGCAGGTCCAAACCAGCAAGCTGCCCTGCTTTTTATTTGCCCTTCATCTTTTTATTTCTATTTTTTGCAGAGCACTGTAAATTCACAGCCAGGTTTTTCTTGCACCTGCAATGGTTGAGATCTCCATCTATGAGTGTGTGTGTGTGTGTGTGTGTGTGTGTGTGTGTGGTGGAGGGGGTCTTAATGTTTCACAGTTAGTTTGATGACACTGTCACAAAGGAAATATTCCGCTTGCTGTATAGTATTGAGGTTGTTGTAGTTGTTAGTGTTGACTTGAAGAGTATTATATTTTAAAAAATTGTCTAATCGTGCCCCTCGCATTCTTTTGGCCAAAATATTATAAATACCTCTGAACATGATGGTGCAGTCTAGTTCCCCACCATTGTAATCCTCATGCAGTTGAATGTCCAGATTTGTGGATTTATTTCAGATTTTTGGCTCAAATGGAGTTTAACTTTGAATCAGGGATGTTTGGTTTCGTTGTATATATCTTGGAGCCCCCACAGCATTTAGAGAAGTCTGAACTGTGATATCAATATTGCTTTGTCTGTTCAGGGCTACCTCGGCCCAGCCAGCACCCCCTACATGCCTCCAGTGATGCCCCAGGTTGGCCCCGTGCAGCCCTACTCTCTGCCCAGCGACCAACCCGGGCCACTGCATTCACTGCCCCCCAACGTCTCAGTCCCACCCAACAGCCAAGCGGTCCAGCCTCCCTATATGAGGTAGGAATAGACACAACACTGGAGACAAATGGGAAAGGCTGTCACTCCCAAGACAAATATAGCCAGTCATGTGACTGCTTGTGGCTCTGATGATTGTTTATGTTGTATCTATATACTGGAAGTGAGGGAGTAACACATGGTTCAAATGCATGCTAACAATAGCAAATATGACATTACAGGGTCTTTTTTAGTCCCATGAAGGCCAGTAGTCAGCTTTTGTAAATCTGCTACTGATACTGTTGTTTCTTCCATGTGTATAGGGACATTGCTATGCTCCCAGATGCTTTGAAACATGTCTTTTTTCCACAAATTTTGAAGAGAAATAAGTGTGAAAAAATATAATACATGCCCTATGATTTTTAAGGAGAAGAAATTACTACTTTCAGTAAAGCTCTCAACACACCATAGTGTCAATAATATCTCTCCAAAATCAAGAGATGTGTCTCTGGCACTGATTGGATCAACAGCTGCGGAGACAATCAGGGCCAGAGTTGATGTGTGTGTTGGTGCTGTCTTGAGGAAGTGCTGTGCTGAGTTTGAAGTCCCTGGTCTAAGTGGGTCCAGGGTCAAGATGGGAGAGCTTTCAAGATGACACAATGAGATGAAAGACAAGATTCTGGACAGCTTTGATGCCATCTTTGTGTATGGATCAAAGCAGTCTGACATCAAACTGACGAAGATGACGGACAGAATGACTGGGAGTGTAGTCGGAGCTCTAGGACACACATACATGGGTCTTTGTAAAAAACTGGGCTGTCCCCCTTTGTTGTGTTCCACTCCCATCTTGTCCACATTGGCATGTATTCAGGAAAAAACCAACCTCTGCTCTGCTCTGGACAGGCCTGAAATCATCCTCGTGTGGGCAAACATTGAACAAAGAAGGTCTTTGCATCTCATTGATCTGACCCCACAGATGGAGCCTGTCATGGATTTACTGTGTCGCAGGGCTAAAACACCTGCGGTTTCCCTGCCCACGTGCAAACACAAAGAAACATGTGGACAAGGCCAGATGTTGTCAGGGAGGTTTTGTACTTTCATGCAACCCGTGGCCCCTCAAACAACTGGCCCTGCTCTGCTATGAATGATACTGCAAGCTGTGCTATTTTTTTTTAGAGTGTAGGTTAATGTTGCATGCAAAAAACAAAAAAGAACCACCTCACTGTTCAAAGGGTTCCTCACTTGTGGTCCTGAAGTGTCTTCAACAGTAGAAGAAAGCTCCTGCACACCATCTGGCTCGATTGCTCCCAGGTTTATTTACGCTGAGGTCTGTCCCACCCTCATCAGGTGTATTTTTGAAAAGGGTCCTGAGGTATCGAAATGGCTTTCTTTTGGCCACACTTTGACATACAGAAGTAGATTTGTCTCTTGTCCAGAACACTTGTGACTGCTGTGTACGCTCACATGTCATTTTTACATGTTGTGATTCAGCTTAGATAAGTGCTGTTCATGCTAAGAGTCTTTCCTCTCCTCACAGCAGTGGCATCAACACTCAGTACATGAACCAAGCTGCTGGAGTGCCTTACCCAGCCCAGGTGGGCGTGGCCATGGACATGTCAACCTATCACAACTCTAGTGTGACTCCTGTGTCCTATCCTGTGGCAGCCCCCTCTCACCAGGCTCCTCAGCAGCAGCAGGCGGCATATTATCAGCAGCCTCTCCTGTAACATCCAGACTGTCAGCCCACCCAAGATGAACATTTACTTCAGATATTTCACTTTATATCAGTGTGTTCCTTTAGCTTATACTGTGTGTCTGTGTGTGTGTGTGTGTGTGTGTGTGATTGTTCTTTTGTCGTGCCTGACAAGTTGAATTGAACACACCCTGAGCAAGTTGAAATACCTGAGGTATGTGTGTGTAACGTAGGTGTGTTCTGCATCAGTCAGGACTGTGTCCGTGCGCATGTCCTCAGCTACTGCACGAGGCTCAGCATAGCATCACATGCTCTCCTCTATCCAGTGGGATTGGCCTTCAACAACACCACAGGTCAACACACAGACGAAATGTTAGGTTTGCCCACCCCTGCTGAACCAAGTAAGGAGCAGTTTCCACCCGATTCTGACGAGATGAGCATTTTACAATCCATCCATCACCTCCGAACGGCTGATATTTCTGATTGAGTCGTCTTCTCTCCTGTCCACATTAGGTAGAGGAGGGTGAGGTCACACTAAGTTGGATACGCTTTGGTGGATACATTTGCTTTTTTATGTCAGTTTTGGCCTTTTATCCTCACCACCCTGTCTAGCCAGAGCAGCATCAGTGCGGTGGATGTATTTCGCCACAGCACCGATGTGCCCCAGAAGCATTTGGCAGCACGACACGGAGTCAGTGTCGTTACCTGCATACGCTGTAATAAAAACAACCTAGCTTGAGTCCCAGTCAGAACAATCAAGTATACGAACTTTGTGCAGCTGTATTGCTTCACATTAAAGGAACGTGCCTGCTTTTCAGGAAGTAGGCCATCCTCCCCAGAGCCAGACAAGAAGATGGATTCCCTTCTCTCTCCTGTGTGTGTGCATGAGGGAGCTGAGAGACACAATCAGCAGCTGCTCACCAGTTCTACTGCACACACACAGACGAGAAGGATATCAGTGTTCTCCGCGTTCTGAGGAGGATGGATAGAACCGTATTTCCGAAAAAAGTTTGGGTTCCCTTTTAAAGCGCGTAGGCTAATTCATGAGACAAGTGATATAACACACAGGTAGATCTGGTAAATATCTAAGCCCTTCAAAGTGAATGGACTTATTGTTGTAGAGGGAAAAGGACAAACGCAGCCAGCTCGTGTGGAGCGCTGCCCAAATGACATACGCATCCACGTCCTCCTCCTCTTGTATGTTTTAGTTTTCAATTGCCAGCATGTTTTAAAGTCTGTCGGCGACTCGTTCTGAGGCTCGGGTCGAGCTTGACAATGCCTTCATCTTCCAGTGCAGTTCAATGTAATCCAGAGCTGATCTTGCATTTCTGCAAAGCTAGCACTTGTCCAAACTGTGGGCGCAAAATGTGTCGTTATGGAGAGCACAGGAGCTGCGCTTTTCTTCCTCACCAGCATCTTTTACTTCAGCTGATCTGTGAACAGAAGTACAAGTCTATTTTCAGATATCAGATGTGTGCATATTCACTTTCCCATCAACTCACTGCCTTGTCGTGCATTCTGTTGTTGCTTCTGAGATATTTAAGATGTTTTCTTTGTATTTCCTTGTATTGGAGTCATTATTGTCCCTACCACATTTTTGATGAAATTGAGAATCTGTGTGTTAATTAATCCGATGACGTACTGCATCTGTTGAGGATTAGTAACATCATCATCATCATCATCTTCATCATCATCACTACCTTCCCGCATCTCCTCTTCCTCTTCGGGGGCTTCTTCCATTGAGTGGAACCGTGTAGGATTCCATGTTTTATGCAAATGCACCGCACGGGACGCTTCCTGTCTCCGTGCTTAGATTTTCAACATCACCTTTATTTTTTATATATATATATATATATATATATATATATATATATGAATGTTATGTGTATAATTTTCATTGTTTGGAGAATTATTATTCTTCACTTTTACTGTCTTGACAAAGAGAACAAACTTCACAAGGTTGATAAATCAGAATTAAGTACAAGCGCAGAGAAGTCTTTTAGCAGTTGCTTGGTTGTAACTTTCTATAAAACTTAAATCTCGTTTCATTGCTTCAAAGGCATTGTATATTACATGTAAAAATATGGTTTTGTCAGTGACATTGCACCTTAGCTTTGTAAACATTTATTTACCACTGGATGCCTTGTTTCTCTGTAGAAATGAAAGAATGACAGACATTCTCGGAGATTGACTTCTTGTTCCGAATCTGCTGGTTATGTATAAATCTGTATATTTAAAATATTCCAGGAGAAGGTCCTTTATCCAGAATTTTAAGACTGCTTTTGTAACGGAGCAAATGTTCTTTGAAATAAAAAAAAAAAATGAGTGTGGATAATGGCCTTTTTTTCCCTCCGAGATTTGCTTTGGATAAGTGATACATTGATGCCTCTCGGTGACGTGGTTAAAGATAGGTCCTGCTCACCTAATTAGCCTTCATATTCCCTGCACAGGCCATCAGCTGCACCCCCGAACCAGCCACTACCATCATTACCAAGACTGCATCATTTATTCATTCAGCTTGGACTTTTTATAGTTCCTGCTCTCTACTTGGAAAAGACTTGAGATCCTTGAAAAGCTCAAATGTCCAAGTCCAGGCAGCACAGACGGCTCTCCAGGACGCCACCAGTCTAGGACAGTCCGGGCTCAGCCCAGCTGTCTGACCAGGAGGAGCGCGAAGACGGGTCATCTGCTCTTCTTCCTCTGGAAATGCTGAGATAAATCCTGCTTTATTTGTTTATAGAGAGGTTAAAGCAAAGGATCAACTGAGTGTAAAGTGTTGGGCCTACACAAACCTGCGGAGCACACTCATCCTCGCGCCATGATTCGCCCGCCCATCCCCACTCACCCCACAAACATGTCACAGCCCTCAAAATCTACCCAGGCATGGAAGACCGTCAGGGTTTAGTCTGAATCAATAGTCCAATATGGCTGCTGCAGGAAATGAAAATTTCAGATAAATGAAGCACCCTGTGCTGGTGAACAGTCATAATAAAACATGAAGCAAATTCATCCACTCATAAAAAAGACAAGTTTATGTTTCAGATCTGTCTGATGTGGCTGCAGCTGGACGAGAGCAACCAGAAATGATCAGAGGATTCAGTGTGGCAGCCAGAAGCTGCATTTATTAGTGGAAAGATCTGACAATATGTACAAACCCACATATTATAAATATTAATTATAGTGATTATTAGTATTAGTAGTAGTGGTAGTGGTAGTAGAGTATCAATGCTTGAATATTGTATTGTGGGAGATAAAAATTAACAGTAAACTCCAGAGCTACGGGGTCACACTGGTGCAGTGAGGCAGAGTTTATGCTGCCTTCAGGGTCTCCTTGTAAACTCCAGATGTCTACAACAGTCGCGTTGTCACTGTCGGTCCTTGAGTTCATTCTCGTCTCACTTTTATGGGTGTTTTTTTTCGCGATTCTGCTCTGCTTTAAAAGATCTCGTTTATAAATTCAGATCAAAGCCATTTTGAATAAATCAATGGCTCAAAAGGTAAAGAACAATCATTAATATGAGTCTTAAATCCCATAGTCCTACATCTCAGAGGAGCACAGAACTGTAGCGAAACATGGACTTCACATTTTATATATATATATATATATATATATATATATATATATATATATATATATATATATATATATATATATATATATATATGGTGAATGTTATGGTTAAATACATATACGGAGGCTGTCTTTGTTGGATTCTTCTTTTAAAAAATGCTTTTGGGAAAGGTTATTTTTCTTGATATTTTTATCGTCACTGAACGCATCGCAGAAGCCCTGATGGGATTGGAGGGGGGGGGGGGGGTCATATTAAATATGTGAGTATCTGTATTTCACTTCTTCTCCAGCATCATTTTCAGTGTGCGCCGTTTAAGCGGAGCAGGTCGCATCTCCCACTTAGAACAGAAGCCGGAACCAGTTTATCTCCTCTCTGTCGGTGGAGCAGAAGCCAAGCTGGAGCCGGCGGTCCACCATCCGATACCCGAGCAGCAGCAGTTCCAGTGGAGCGGCTCGGAGCGGCAGCCTCCGCCCTGGACCGATGAACTGGCCGAGATGTCCCGGCACATCTACACTCGACACGGGATAGGAGACGGTCTGCAGAAGCCTGTGTTCCAGGTAGGAGGGAGAAGAGCATCACCACCCTCTCTTCTCTTCTCCTCTCCTCTCCTCTCTTCTCTTCTCCTCTCCTCTCCTCTCTTCTCTTCTCTTCTTTTGTCTTCTCTTCTCTTCTTTTCTTAAAAAAAAAGAACTAAACAAGTATAATAACATCATTGAAGGTGAGTCTACCTTCAGTTGCACCACTGTAGATGGAGTTGTGATGCCTCCAGAGCATCGTCACGCCGCTGCTCTCTGCTCTGCAGCTATTTTTCATAAGTGTTAATGAGCCCAGAGGGTTCATTAGTCAACGTGAGGAGGGGTCCTGACTCCTGCAGCTGGAGAGAGATGGATATGTTCTCCAAGAAATGACGCTGGGGGCTCAATTATTCAACATGGAACTTCACTTCTTCTGCCTGCTGTCACAGATAAACGCAGCTATGCCTTTACAGAGTCACTGTCAGTTTTTGAATGAATGAAGTAAATAAGGAAACACAGGGAGCAGCATGAATAGTGTGCTGGTGTTATTTTCATTGTGGAATAGCAATAGAAGGAGCAGGAGCAGTCAGTACATTTCCCTCCACTCAGGGCAAAGCATCAATTCGAGGCAGAGAAAGAGATGAATAGATAAATGGATAAGTCTTAAAAATGATGTACCTTGAGTCAAAATGCTGCTGCTGCAATGACCCATCAGAGGTGCAGGAGATCTGAACAAGCCACAGCTTCATGTTTCACCCTCGAACTCACTAGGGGGCAGCATTTTAGTAGGGTTGACCCCTCCTTTTGTAAATAAGTGCTTGTCATGTTATTATTCCTCAGCTTCTCCAGCTCTGCGGTAGTTGCTGAATGAGCGACATCACTAAGATAAGCAGTTCTTTCTGCTGCTACCAGGCGCTACAGTCGTCAGATGTCTAGTTTGAAGCAGCGGTTGTTCGAAAAGGGAGAAGCAAAGTCAGTGCATTTCCAAAAACGCTAGCTTGTTCAGGCGCTTACAAACCACTCCGAACATTTTCCACATGTGAGATTTTCTGTTTTTGTTTTCCGAGTTCCCTTGAATTTGATTCAGAAATAAAATATGAAAGCTTTACAGCAGTCAAGTCACATACATCAGAAAAAAGCACAAGAGGAAAGAACAAAAATGCAACTAGAAGCCACGAAATAACAATAAAGACGACTAAGATGAGGAGCACAAATGCACTGCTGCTCAATGGTCATAGTGCAGACTCGATGAATAGGTCGTGTTGAAGGAGTTATTTACTAGTTATGTTAGCATGATCAGCGGTATTGTTTGTGGACGGATGGATACTCATCACCATTTAGTGCCAAACTCTCCTCATGCAAGTACAAACATTCATTTATTTCTGAAGGGGGACTTGAAACAATTCCCCCAAATTAAATTAAATTTACAGGCCATAGAATATTGGATGAAAATGCACGTTAATTATTTTTTAAATAGAAAAGCAGCTAAAACTACTGGCCGTTCACATCGAGAGGTGCTTTGCTCCCTTTAAGCACCATGGACAGCTCACGTCATCCCTCATCAGCTCACTGAGACACCAACTAGGAGGAAAGGCCGTGTGTTTGTATTTTCTATTTTTTTGTCTCTGTTACCGGAGCACGTCTGATGGCGTAGCAATAGCTCAATACCACCTCCGCCGTCCGAAATGTGAAACAAGTATTCCTCTAGATTCCCTTAGTGATGCCGCCTGACTGTCGCGCCCCGACTCCTCTCTTTGTGTGGCACGCTGCTCAAGGTTTGAACGTGGCAGTTGTGGCTGATGAATTGGCTCGGTGTACGTGTACGTCTGAACACGCCTCTTCAACCTCTCGTCCTCTGGCCACCGTACGAGAACCATCCATCAGCAGCAGAATTCTTCTATCATTTAGGCATCCGACAGTCGGAGTAATGGACGTCATCGTCATGTGGCCCCCTGGGAGACAGGCAGCACATGACGTGATCGTTGGATGTGATGGATGTAGAGCTGAAACATTTAGTCGGCTCATCCATTAGGACACAGATCAACCATTACAGCTACTTCTCTGCATGAGTGCTGAACGTAACTTGGTTCCAGCTTGAGTGCGAGGCTTGTCTTCTTCTTAATATCTCATAATCATGCTCCATGGCAACAGAGCGAAAGCAGTCTGCTGATGAGGACGTGCGATATGGTTAAAAGCTCCAAAGCTGTTTGTGTTTGTGCGTGCGTGCGTGCGTGCGTGCGTGCATGTGGGTCGGGAGATTGTTTTGGTGGGTTGAGGATCATTCTTCCGATAAAAACAATCAACATGAGGAGACGGAGCTTCTGAAAGTGAGGATATGATGTTCAATGGAAACAAGTGTAAGTTGAGGCCTGGTGAATATGGATAATGAGCAGTCGATCTCATCTCAGACACAAAGGAGGCACATTCCAGTACACCTCCTCTGAGGTGCCGCTGCCTTTGTTTGCGCTTCTCCTATTCAGGTCTCACACACTTTTTATAGGACACAGTGTTGTCAGAGGAGGACAGATCGCCACACTCTCAGTGTTGAGCGGTGAAGCCATTTATCATACACGTATTTTCTTCATCTCAGATGTGCTCTCACCTCGGCTTCTCCCCAAGCACTGAAACAAATTGGCCTTGCATGACAATGAGTCACAGACGAGAGAGAAGGTGTGCGTGCTGGCCAAGTTGGGAAAGAAAAGCAATGCCTTTCTGTTTATGATGTCATCAGAGAGGACAAGGGGGCCGAGATGCTGGTTTTGACCGGCATCAGCCGTTGCATTTTGAATGTCAGGACGGTAAAACAACAACGTGGGTGTAATTTCTGTGTCTTGTTGTCATCAGGCTAACAGAGGGACGTACTCCAGACGCAGCCGGCTGAAGAGGTCCGACGGCAGCACCACCTCCACCAGCTTCATCCTCAGACAGGTAGGACATCTTACTGCATCATCACTGGTCGTTGTTGCCAGTTTCCACACTCCTGTGTTTGTCGTTGTGTTTCTAATGTGAAAGCTTTGAAAATCAGTCCTGAAACAGTGGGGCTAGACTACTGTTCACAACCCAGCGGTCTGTAGGATCAGTCTGCGTTGGCCATCACTCTTTGGCTGCTTGTTTAGGTTACAAGGAAACATCGGG
This sequence comes from Aulostomus chinensis, assembly GCF_037954235.1. Taxonomy (NCBI): domain Eukaryota; kingdom Metazoa; phylum Chordata; class Actinopteri; order Syngnathiformes; family Aulostomidae; genus Aulostomus; species Aulostomus chinensis. Next base: position 24,919,212 of record NC_141331.1, read on the forward strand.
TAAAAAATATCACATGACATAAACATACGAACTCCCTGTGTGCTACTGGAGAGTGCTAGCATTCTCTTGTGTAAAAGAACTTAACTACACAACTTGGATGAACCTGGAGTTTGGAGGTCCGAACTGATATTGATCTCTGTAGGCTGAAGAGACCAATGACGTGTCAGTATCGGCGAGGACTTGATCGGACGAAATACACCACGTTGGCAATCAATTAGCAAATATTAGTTGATATGAAAACTTTTTCAAGAGCAGGAATAGTAGCTTGGCTTCATTTTGAAATGGTGTTCATGCCATGCTCTGGTGCTGATGTCATTCTCCACAATAAAAGGCTCAAATGTTCTGCCTGCGGTCCACGTCTTTGTATTATTTCAACCTTACGTGGGTGAATATTGCACAAAAAGAAGTTTTTGAATTCATGCTTTTGTCTCTAAATTGTCAAAACTGCATCAGACAGTGTCAGCGGGGTTTTTAAACACGAGCTATGTCACGTCAGGAGCTAAGGACAGCCAACCCTCGTTACCACCGCGGCATGTTGCTCAATGTTTCCTTCAGCATTTACGTTCGAATTTTGGCTGAGGGATCAGATTTTATTCATAGATATTTCTGATGCCTGGTCCAGCGATTTGGGCCAGTACCGGGCACATACTGACACCAGGTATGGGATCGGCACATCCCTTAAACCTGCTAAACGTGGTCATTGGCTAACATGTGAGAATCATCTCTCAATACCAAAATTGTTCCATTTTTTTAGTCGTCTAAAGGTTAAAGTTATGAACCTCACAAGCTTGTCATTGGAATCAGTTCTGATGTTATTCTGTCCTCCCAGAGGACTCGCTGTGAACAGATCTCTCTGCCAGCACGAAACGCTCTCTCGTATTTGAACAGAAGCTGAGGGTGGAAGTTTTATAGGGGGACTGAAAATTTGAACTTCCTCTATCCGTCAGTCCATCTGAAGCACTCAGATCATCTTGACAGTGGATGAAGATGGTAGAGGTGTTGTCATTTGAAGAGAGTCACACTGATATTCCTCCTGATCCACCTGACATAAGAGGGAAACTAAAAGTGGACCAAAGGACTCTGACGTCAGACACAAGACATTTAGCGTCCGCTGTAGTCGTGGGAATCCAGGGCCTTGATTTGTATCAGCTCGTGAGCTCAGCTGCTCCGCTGTGTCAGCCATCAGCCATGTTTAATTCACGAAGGAGGGGCTTTGGATGCAGGCGTCTGCTTCCCATTCATTCCTGTAAAACACATTCAAGTACGTCTCCTCTACCTCCCGGCGTTATCAAGAACACAGGAGGGAGTTTCCTGGACTCAGATGTCTAACAAGGTAGCGAGGGAACTTCAGCTGCCAGGATTTTCAGAGACGAGGACAGTTTGACACCTCCTACGTGGCTTGATCACTGCACTCGCTTCTCAATTATTTTTCTATAACTGACTCTTGGCTCACCTCTTGCCTGAAGTCAGCTGTGATAGGCTCCAGCCCCCCGTGACCCTAAACGGATAAGCGGTCCAGAAAATGGATGGATGGATGGACGACTCCAGAGTCCTCTGTCATATCCTGGCCTGTACAAACAGGGTTTGTCCCTCTCGGGAGATACAAGAGCGTCAAAACAGGTCGGAGGGGTTTTCACGTGGGCATGCCAGAAAAAGCACACGGACAACTTGTCAAATCTAATAGCATTTCTGATTTATGATCGTGTAAAGCACTCGGGTGTGTGGGCACATGTAGGTCAGTCAGAACACGTGAGTAGACTTTTGAAAAACAATATCTCGTCTTATTCTGGTTCCAATACACTTCCATATACAGAAAATCTCCCCCGACATGAATGAGTAACTCTGATCAGAATGCAAACGATAAAGATCTTGATGGGGATTAGTGGTTAGGTTAGCAGCTCATCAGTGTGTGTGCTGAATTGTACCGCAGCTTATTGACGTTGCTCATTTATTATTGAATGCCAGCAGCATGAAATCTGCATGAAGTAAATATGTGACTCAGGAAGGAGGAAATTTAGTGCGCAGAAAAATACAAACACGCTAAACATGTAAGAGAATGTAACAAATACTGGAAAATAATCGAAAACACTCAACAGAAAGAAAAAACAACAACAGCTCTTGCCTGCTCCTTGAGCTTATCACACACTCACAGATTTCTCTAACACCCCCGCCGTGATTCGCGTCATCACCGGCGTGGTCGTCATCAGGTGAGAAGAGGAGCAGTGGGCTTTCTTTGATTCCCCTGTGTATCCATAGTAACGACTAGCCTTCAATAACAGGAATCAAGACCACAAGGTTGATTAGCAGGAAACTGCACCTCCTCCTCCTTTTCAGCAGAAAGTACATTCGCTTTTTACACTAAACATGAAAGAGGAGAAACGGCTCAACGACGTCAGATGTTGTCACCTTGTCCTCTCTCCCCAGGGAGATTTTCTCTGTTTAGCTCTTGTGTGAAGGCTTAAAACAAATTTACCGTGAGGTCACGTCACTGTTTGACCATCGGGGTGGAGGTAATCCAAAGTAGATGAAGAACACAAGGAGTTCCATTTGGTCTGTTTTCAGTCTTTCACTCCAATCTCCAGACAAAAAAAATGTGCAAATCCGTGTCTGACATTGATGTGCAAATTCATAATCTGCACAGGCAATCATCACAATTGCCCATTTTCTGCAGATTTGGTATTCTTATCCACACCATTATTTGCCTCCCTCCCAATTTGTCTCTGAATGTTCACCGCCAATTCACCCGACCGAGCTGTTGTTTCTCCGCCCCCTCTGCTCCTCCGCGGGAGCACCTCAGATTACCACATGCTTCCTCTGCCATGTGGAGTCGTCTCTTCCCTCCTTCCCCCCTTGGGCACCTTGACCAAGCGGAGGAGGTGGTCACCTGGCCTCCCCACAGCTGATTGTGTCAGTACAGGTGTCCAACCAAGCCAGAGGCAGCACGGGGGGTTGAAAAAGTGGCCCCCGTGTTTGCGAGCAGGACAGTAGACCGCTGGGCACCTCTGCATTTAAATGATGAAAGCCTGCTTTCTTCATCCAGTATAAGTCAAGTTTACCAGATAGGAGGGGAGATTCAATGTGTGAGGTGTTTCAAAGTTCTCTAGATCGCTAAGGCTGAAGGTACAACAATAGCTTGGACATACAGCAGAAACACGTGTGCACACAGGTGACAAAGCCACGTGTGGGCATTAGGACCGTGAATGCACAGTTGATCAGTTTTACCCATGGATTTATGAACTGCAAAAATATGACAATAAAATAGCAAAAATGTCAACTTTTTCACATCAAGCAGATAAAATACCACCAGAAGTAAGCAGGCACCACGTACCGTTGGGGGAGTACAACAAATAGGATCACTTATTTATTCTCGTTCTGTACTTGAACACTTGCTTTTATGGCACGGAGCCTGGACAGGAGGGTTGTTATTATTAGGTAGCTATCCGCTCCTTTAAATCCCCGGAGTTTGGGAACAAAGTGAGGTGAGTTGCTGCCAAGAGACTGCTCATTTTCTGGAGGGTGAATTTATTGTCGACTGAGCGAGAGTTTGACGGGAGGTTGAGTGTGGCAGACGTTCAAGTGTTGACTGGCGGATCAACTGTCACTGTGCATTTTTTTTAAAAAGCAGGAGTGAGATGGAAATTCATCAAGCTTCCTGTTAAGAGCGATTTTCTTCTCATCACCTATAAAATCTGCTGATTATCTTCTTGTTTACTCGTCCTTGTGTCTACTGATCGACATTACTATGTCACAGAGGCCAACATGATGTCTTCGCATGTTTGTTTTTGGCTTTCGCAGCCAAAGCACGAAGTGACGGATATTTTAATGATGTGAAAATGAGAAATGAGCAAAAAAAAAAGAAAAAAGAAAGAGGTTTTGAATTTTTGTGGTTCCCACATTCATTTCTTGACTATTTGATCCGACTCTACTGGAAACCACATCCAGGAAAACAGAGAACTGCTTTTTGGAAGGCTGCAGAATCAGTCCAATCAGGTAGAGTGTGAGATACCACCACTCTGCGTTTGCTGGGAGGGGGCAGCTCTTTCCAGATGGTGTGGTGACCATTTACATGTCACTCATACACTGACAGATGCTTCTCTGTTTGGTGGGTGAGCAGAGGTTGGAGCACGTTCCAGGTCAGGCTCTCCGCCCCGTGGTAAGAGGATACTGAGGACTGGCAGATGTTTTCCCTCAGAGGACTGATGTCCTGTGGCACTAAATTACAGTCTTAATGTCGGAGCCAAAGTCTGTCAAATCAAGCAAAACAAAACTGGATGTGTTGGGTGTTTCTGTTTAAATATACAACTAAATGTGTGCTTGGTGCTGGAGATCAAGTTCATACATCCATTCGCTCCTCTGTATGTCCCACAGAGGGTCACAGGGGGCTGGAGCCGGTCTCTGTTGACAACCGGGGAGAAAGACAGGGTTCACACTGGACGTCTGACACCTATAGAGGCAGAAAACCATTCATACTTTCAAGACTGGCTATGAGCACGAGGGCCGCTGGTTCAATACTGACACAGCTGGACACCACGTGACGGACGTGTTAGGGAGAAAAACAATAAAAGAAAACCACTGGGACTGAAGTGTCGTGGTCTTGTGAATCGTATTGTGAAGTCCCTGCCGATACCCACCTCTGCTGACGTGTGTCTGGAAGCCTCCTCAACTGCACGGACAGTTTTCTGGTCTGTCCCGATCGATATGTTTTAGAGGCAGAGGGTGGTGGAGTTGGATTCTGCATGTTTGGCCGTGCCAGTTGAAGATGTTCACTTTTTTTCTGTCCCCTCATTTTGAATTGGAGGAGAGCAGCTTGACCCCCCCGCCCCCCCCCCCCCCCCCCCCCCCCGGGGGTTACCACTCTGACAGTGTGAAGAAGGAATCAACAGAAGGAGGCTGGGATGTTTGCTGAGAATGATGGTGTGTCGTCCGGGGTCAAACCGAGGACGGACATGTCTCGATGACACCTGAGCTTTGTTCAGGTCAGGAGGCTGGAAATGGACTCATTTCAAAAACAACCATCGTTGGGTTTATTCTCCGTTATCTGTGCTTTCTCAGGGATATATTAAGATTTTAAATGCCAATATTTTGAAGGTAGCGTTCTCATCTGTTGTTTTTAACCATCCATCCAACCATTTTCTATACGGCTTATCCTTTGGGGTTTGCGGGGGGGCTGGAGCTCATCCCAGCCGACAGAGGGCGAGAGGCGGGGTTCACCCTGGATGGACCGCCAGTCCGTCGCAGTGCCCTGTTGTTTTTGTAGAGCTACCAAATACTATTTACACATGCTGAGGTTTGAAACTGAGCATCCATGTTTATATCTACAAAAAAGAAATCATTAGAGAATCTAAAGGCTCTCAAACTCCTCCATGGTCTTGGACCATCATGTCTCCTTGGTGGAATTTGTCTAAATTTGACATAAAATGTCCACTGGGATTCAAAGATGAACTGAAAATATTTTGGTGAGCTGAAGTCACAGGCATGCATCTCAATGCAGTATTTGTAGTCAGACATTGTAGAGATACGCTGATAAGAAAGGGTTGCCCGACACTGATGACCGATAGCATCACATAGAGGATATTTACAGACGTCAGTATGATCATAAAAAAGCCTGAAATCATATTTACAACATTGTTTCCTCATCATCTGCTGTTTGTCAGCTGATTAGCACTTTTGCTCATCAGCTGGTACTGATACCAAAGCCAGTGTACTGTCCTCTCTGTGGTGAACCGATGACCTCATCACTGCTGTAATCTGAAGTGAAGTACTGGCACATATTCAGTGTGGGCCATCAAGTTTCATCCCCTGCTGCAGTGAAAATTAAATATGACTGTAAGACCCGCATATTTAATAAAGTTTCAGATTGGGACGGCAAATTTATGTTGTCACAATGTCCTCCCGTAAATTGAATGATTCACACTACATTAAGAGCCCGCCTTTAACCTACTTTTTCAGCTTGCAGCCTGCAAAGTGATGGTAAAAGGGCTTCTTTGCGCTGCTAATCCCTCTTATGTAGGTCACATGGCTCAACTCAGCAGCCTTTAATTTGTGAATGACTTGAAGAGGCTTGGCGACCGCTCCCCTGGCTCACTCCGGCATCATGCGCCAGCCCAGTGTGACGAGCTCCCGGGGGCTGGTCAGCTTCCTTCCTCAGTTGTACCTCTGTATTCCCAGGTAGAGCTTTAATGCTCTGCATCCGTCTGAAAACTTGGATTCGGCAGCAAAAACCTACTCCAACAACAATGATGCAAGGAATGAAAACCACCCACACGCTAGGCTGGCTGATATTGCAGGAAAATGTAAAATGTCCTCGTTTGAGCTGTTGTCTTTAGTTATTGATCATATTTTAATGACTCGGTCTTCATGGAGATGTGGATCAGGAACGTGTTCACCACATGACGATCACGTCACCATTCAGACAAACGCCACCGACTGCGCTACTAGCGAGCTGGCCTGTCCTTGTCTCTACTTTCTCCTCTGTTATTTGTTTGTGAATCATTTTCTCACCTCACGCTATTTCTGTTGTTGTGTCTGTGACTTCGTCAACAGGAGCTGTGAGGTTTTCGTGACTCTAAACAGCAGTGTATGGATTTCCGTCATCCACACCTGACTTTCCAAAAAAATCTACAAGAACACACACGTTTATAACAGCTATCCTGGTGAGGACATTTGTTACACCAAATCTCTTCCGAGAGGACTTTGCTTTCGGTAATTTAGGACCATGTAAAAACTACCAGGTCAGTCTTCGTTGAACTCAGTGGACAGGAGATGCGTGCGTCCAGGCAGGACCCATGGATATTATCTTTAATTACATTATTAATCTTGCAGGGGGCCTGCACTCTAATCCATGAACTGATCTCCTATAACTTCTCATCCTAACGACAGTTAATGCCTAACACACACACGCACACGCACACACACACACACACACACACACACACACACACACACACATTCTCTCTCTCGCTCTCTCTCTAATTCTATTTCTATCTTTGTGAGGGCCTTTATTGACACAGTTAATGTTCTTCTTGGGATTTGAACCAGTCAAAAGCTCACTTCCTGCCTAACCTACAGATTTCCAGAGGCCGCCACTGCCCAAACTTGAACTTAACTTGAACTGATTGATATTTTTGATGCTGTCGTTCGCACTGGTGCAGACGTTTAATGCATAATAATGAGGTGTTTCTAATATTTTGGCCGCCTTATGTGCATACATGAGAGCAGCAGAAAAATAGAGGCTCCACACCACCACCACCACCACCACCACCACCACCACCACCGCACAGCCTCAGTAATGAACAACAGGCTCTGTAGAAAATTACCTTTCCAGCAGTGTCAACAAGCACTGAATGATGAGAGGGAGAATTCAGACAAAGCAGTTGTATTCAATCGCATCCGTCTTTTGTCGTGCTTTATTCCTGTGTGTATTGTGTTACCCATCCTATATATCATATTAGAATGAGATCTTTGTTCACTTGAGGTTTAAAGATGCGTTGTCACAGAGCTTCTAGCGTGAGACCAGGCAGGGTTACTGGAGCGCTAGGATCACGCGGGACAAGAGGAAAGAGTAACTCCTCAACAGTGGAGGGGGCGGTGAGGCAAAGACTTGGATGAGGGTTTTTTTCAGGATGGTTATCAGCGCGCAAAGAAAGGTCCAGTAAAAGCCCAAAATTATAAATACTACATTGTGGTTGCATGCTTCTGCAAAGGGTGCCTGTTACAGCGACCTTTAACCTTTGACGACCAAAGTCTTTTCAGTTCATCCTGGAGTACCAGTGAACATTTGTGGCAATAGTGAAGAAGTTTCCCTCGTGCGTTTCTCAGATATCTGATGACGTGAGGTGACAGTGGGCTTGACCTTTGACCTGGCAATTGAAAAGGGGAAGTCTGGGCCATAAATACACATAAAACTAGCATGAGACACAAGTGAGTGACCTTAAAACTTAATACGGACAGGAAGTCACCATCAACACGCAAGTCAGATATTGTCTTAACAAAACAGCGAATTATAAAATAGTTCAACAAAGTAAACAGGCATGACTGAACCTTCAGACAGTTCAGTGGAATCCTAAGTCATCACAGTCAAATCATGGAAAACGCCAGTTGAATATTTGCTTCGTCATATACTGCAACTGTGCATTTAATGGGGTTGTAGAGGCTCTTCATAGGAGAAACGCACCCTCACCTCCAACCTCAGATTGACTGCTGGGCTCAAAACAATGTGATTTAACACGTGCAGCTTTCAGGAGGAACTGTGAGCCCATTCTGTGCAAGTGCATCCGCAGTTGTCCTATCAGCCAGGAGAGGGCACCATTGCTCTACTCTGTCAAACAGCAGCGAGTCCATAAACATGTAGGTGTGACGAATTAAAGGAAAAACCCTAAGTAGAAACACAATGAATGCAGGTGCTTCCGTATGGACTGGAGGGGTTGGCTGAGGGCTTTGATTGGTTCCCTTTAATTCATCAACCATGTGTGTATTTTCTCCAAGTTCCATTCAGAATGGATATTAAATCAAGATCAAATCAATGGCGTTTACTTATTTATTATTTTTGACAGCCGCCATCATTGTGAATGTGCCTCGCAATCCGAGCAAAGCTGTTATTTGCCATAACTCAAAGATACAGAGAAAGCATGCAAATTAATAGTTAATATTAATTGTTAATAGAAGTGTATTTAAGACCTAATTTCAAATTTCCTAATTTGGATGTGTTATTAAATAGCCTTCCAAAAATTGTTAAATCCTGAGAATGAATCAAAATTCAAACTTTATGTCTCAGAATTCTGAGTTTAAAGACAGATTTCTGACTTTTTTCCTGCATCTTTTTGAGATTAAATTTGAGGTATGCCTTTAATATCACATTTGTCAATGTCACGTAAGATATTTTTTTTCATAATTTGAATACAACTTTATTCATGTTCTTCCAAAAAGAAAAAAAAAAAATATGTGGCTTTGATCGTCTGTACTCTTGACTTCCTTAACAATGACTCTTCATCAGTTCTGTTGTTTTGTTATGGCTGCATACCTTAAAATAAGGCATATTCATCACATTTAAACAGAATATTCTATAATACTGAAGAGGGAAAAGACTGGTGTGTACATGCCAACAAGTTAAAATGTTTACGCTCATTCGGGATAGTTGATTATTAATAGTTGGTTATTTTGTGGGTGCTTTTTACAGCAACACCTTTCATAAATGGTGTTGAGACCCAAACTCCACAGCTCCTGGTGAATGATTATAAAGGTATGACAGACATTTATTTGATGAGGAAGTCTTGTTAGCGACCAGTGGCTCAACAGCGTCTGTATCATCGCTCAGCTGTTCACCTTTGCTGAGATGCTGCATGTGATTATGTGTCAATCTTGTGTGCAAATGGGTGTATAGGTTTAGGTCAGAAGGAGATTACCTCTCTCTCTCTCTCTCTCTCTCTCTCTCTCTCTCTCTCTCTTTCTCTCATACTCACGCACACAAACACACACACACTCACACACATCCTTGTACTTATATCTTTGTGAATCTTTTCATTGATATAATGCACTCCCAAGCCCCTCACCCTAAACCTGACCATCTCAACTGACTTCCTGACCCTGACCTTGACCCTAAACCTAACCAGAACCTGATTCTAACCTCGACCCTAAAACCAAGTCTTGACCTTCAAACGGCCCTTTGAAGATGTGAGGACCGGCTAAAATGTCCTCACTTTCCAAAAATCACTCTGTTGGTCAATTATATATTCTAGTCCTCAATGTACAAGAACACACACACACACACACGCGTGTCTAGAGTAGTTGGCTGGTTCGGCTGCAGACCCCACCCCCCCAACCTCCATCTATGCTGCCTCTCTTCCTCATTCACGGCCAGCCAATCGGCAGGCTGCATCCCACCTCTGTCATCAGCCAGGGCAGGAGGAAGGGATTGGCTCGTGTGATAGGAGCTCTGAAGGCAGATGAAATGCCAAGTCTGCTCTGCCTCTGGGGACAACCAGGCTGCTTTATAATGGGAACCAACACTCGCATGGCTCTGGGGCAATAACATCCAATTCAGCATCAGGAAAACACACGGCTCCACCTTTCTTTTTTTTTGTTGTTTTCCATCTGCTGCTCCGCCGTGGTCTGCTTGCTCCGTGGTCTACCTTCATGTGGAGACTTACTCCACTGTCCTCATCATCCATCCTCTCCGGAGAAGGTTGAGTGACTCTGCTTTCTGTTTGGTCTTGAAGAACCCCCTTTTGGAAGCTCACTCCTCCATGTATGATAACTTGTACCTACATGGATTTGAAGATTCGGAGGCGGTGAGTGCAGAGGCGTCTGGCACCTGTGAACCATGCTAATCAGTTGGGATGAGATTGGAAGATCTCTCTATAAACACCTAGAGAATGTGATGAGGCTTGAGTGGAACATGCACTCTTCTCGGGGGGAGTTAGAGGTTGGGGGGAAGGGTGTGCTCGAGTGTGTGTGTGTGTGTGTGTGAGAGAACTTGTGTGTGTCTTGGTATCAACCAGTTTTCTCCTCCGATCTGGACTGCTGCATGATGTAGAGCTTTGTTAATGAGCCGTTTCGATGCTGTCGAGTTTCTGAGCCTGTGTCTTCCTCTGTGGCTTCATTTGTATTTGTCTCACTTCTCTGTCTGACTCCCCTCATCGTATCTCACTTTACATCATCACAGTTTGCAGAGAAGACGGAGCAGCTCTGATCATGCACATTCTCATCTTGTCCACGGACGAGCGCTGCTACGCTCGGCTTCTCATTATGATACACTGAGACCAAAATGTGTATTGACGGCAGCAACCATGGGATAAAAATGTGTCAGAGCTGCAGAAAAATGCTTACAAGGGCAATAAATGTAGGAGCTGCTGCTGCTGGGTGGAGGGGAGGAGGGATTCCCACTGAGCCAGGGTCTGTCGAGACCTTTGTGTAACTCCACCTGACATCCTGGCTTCCTCTCCCAGATTAAAACTGGAGGGGGATTTTACACCTTTTTTGTTGACCCACCAAATAAGCACATCTGCTTTAGTGTTTGTGCTCAAAGTCTGATTTGAATTTCTTTTAGCCATGCTTTAAAGGTGGTGGGAAATTTTAAAAAGAGGTATTTTATTGAAGAAACTTAAAGACACGCAGACATTCCCTGCTGAGAAAAATCAAATTCTATTTGGCAGAGTTCATGAGACAAGTTTTTATGAAAAAAATGATCCTGGCCCTGTTTTTTCTGCATTAATTAGATCCATTTTCACATGAAAAGTGGCGTCATGACGAATCAGAGGAGGCAGTAAAGTAGAACCGCAATGATCCCAAAGTCCCACTTTTAAGAAGGTTTCATTTCTTTCGCCTTCGTCTTAGAAACACAGACACCTGTGACCATTCCAGGGTTGCGTTAAGGCAACTTTGTCTCTGAGAAGCCACCACATTGATCCTGGTTAGAAGTACAAACCCGATCTGGAGTTTATTCGAATCCCTTCATGGAGTTCAGTTTCAGTGGAATCAGAAATTTGCCAGATTTGATTGAGTTTTCATCAGATTCCCAGAAAGTGACCTTTAACTTCATGCGCTCAGAGGGTGACTCTCAGGAGTTGAGAGCGAGTGAACGCTGGGGTGTTTCTGAACAAACTGTCCATATCAAGGCGATGATGATACGTTCGGGTTGCGGTCACAGCTTCTTTGTACTCCCCTCAAACTGCTCAACATCCAGTCAATGTAGGTTTTAAAAAAAAAACATGCCTGTATAAACAGACTTGCTCCACATTGCTCTACGTGTCGGACGGCATTGGCAGCACTACAGAAAACACACTTGAGGCTCTTGTGGTTTGTTATCAGCACTTATCATTTCGCTTGTGGGTGTCTGGATTTTTGGAAGTGAGGAAGCAACTGTATCGACCTCCAGGCTGTCTTGTGTGACAGCGCTCAGCATCAGAGTGTTTTCTGAGACGGTTCAGCGTCAAGTGTCTGCTGCTTACTGTTGATTTATTCCACTGGAATGACTTCCTCTTTCCGACGCCACCACGCTTTGTGATCATACAGCCACACGACCTCTCAGCCATGATCTGCAGTAGCTGCAGCTGCACCAGAAATGTTAGTCACGTCAGATCAAGTCACTTTATTTATAGAGCACAAATACAACTCATGTTGTTGGACACACCATGTCAGATCTCAGTTTTTCATCTCAAAAAAAGCGGATGAGTAGATGTAATACAGAGAGTGGTGGGTAGGTGGAGCAGAGGGATTCCCACTAGATCATCAGACAGCAGCCAAAGGAAAGAAAATACAATAAAGTCTTTTGTGTGATTTGATTTTACTGCTGAGACTGTGACTCCAAATAAGGTTTTTAAATTATTATTATTAGTACAGTGGTCGTAGTAGTAGTAGTAGTAGTAGTAGTAGTAGTAGTAGTAGTAGTTGTAGTAGTATAAGAAATAAAGTTCTTATCAGCATCCACTGTAGGCAATCAATCTAAAACCATATAAAGTTCAATTTAGAAAGTGTCGTGAAAAATTGAACGGCAAGTCTCAGAAGTTTTCCTACAAATATGTCTTGGAATGGAGATAAATGGGGAGCTGGATTATCAGGGCTCCTTTCCCCTGAGCCCGAAGGGCCTTTATAGCAAAGACCTTTGTTTTGTCAGCCTGCCCAGACCCTGGAACCGCTAGCGGGGCTTTAGCAGCAGATTATCAGAACAGGCATAGACGCTCTGAAATACAGGGAGGGGGGAGTTCATGCCACCTACAGCCAGTGCAGGGTTGCTGACACAGGGGTGATGTGGTCCAACTGTGGAGGGCTGACCCAACTGGGCGGTGGAGTGGTTTCTGGTCGAGATGTAGAGAGGTGTATTGGGAGTTGTTGAGGCATGAAGAAATCAACGCACAGATGAGATTCTCCAGGTCTGCAGCAGGAACCAAATAAAGCAGCATGGCGGTATTCCTCAGATGATAAAAAGACGACTGGACACTTCCTTGACTTGTGGTTCACTCAAGTCCTGGTCACACTTTACGCCAAGGATTCTCGTCCTTGCTTCACCTGCAATCACAGAAATGCAAATGAACCCCACAGTGAGTTTTAAGATTGTGCCGTGAGATGTGATTTAATGATGAGACCCTTATGACAGGAATCGTGCTCTTCATGAGAAATGGGGTGAAAACATGGTCAGTAGTAGCTGGTAGCTGCTGTTAGGTCAACATACAGCATCTAAGAGAACAAGAATGGGCTCAGCCTGATCAGACGTCTCTGAGAGTTGTTTTATGTCTCCAGTATAAATAGTAAATCCCTTCACCGCTCGTGCACGTAGCCTTATTAGCTTAATAAATGACTCATCTTTACAGAGGCTTCTTTGTTTGTCATGAAATACAAAGCCTGCTGCATTGGTGTTTGACTGAAGAAAACTTGGAAAAGCAATCCTCAGCATTTCCTACTTTGCAGGTATTATGAGCTCTACTTTCTCACCGGGTGTGTCTACTGTCAGCTTCTGATAGATTTAATGAAGAGAGAGAATTCTTGGAACAGATAGAGGGTGGAGGTCAGGGGAGGACTGGAAGGAGGATGGAGATGGGACAACGGGGTGAGCTTCGGCATCTGAACAGATAAAGCTTGAGTGTGGCACGATGGAGTCAAGACTGGCCACTTGACACTCCCAGATAATAACCCCTCAAACCACTTTCTTGTCTGTGTGTGTGCGTGTGTGTGTGTGTGTGTGGGGGGGGGGGTAGAGACAGGAGACAGAGACAAGGAGACGAGGCAGAGAGGTTGCTTGTGTCCGTCCACATGATAGTAACTGTGGGAATGGCTCAAAGTGCCTCTGTCCTCTCCAGCAACGTGAGCTGAATGACATCATCTGTTATTCATACGGCAGCTGGAATATAAATATAAATAAAATGACAAATGTTGGGGTGGCACGGTGGTGCAGTGGTCAGCACTGTCGCCTCACAGCAAGAAGGTTCTGGGTTCAAGTCCCGGCTCGGGCATGGGGGTCTTCCTGTGTGAGTCTCCATGTTCTCCCTGTTCCTGCTGGGTTCTCTCTGGTACTCCAGCTTCCTCCACAGTCCAAAGACATCAAGAGGGGACCAGGTTAATCCAGACTCTAAATTGACCGTAGGTGTGACTGTGAGTGTGAATGGTTGTCTGTCTCTATGTGTTGGCCCTGCCATGGACTGGTGACCTGTCCAGGGGGAAGGCTGCTGGGATAGGCTCCAGCCCCCCCACAATCCTTAACAGGAACAAGCGGAAGACAATGGATGGATGGACAAATGTAGGGAATGTCAATCAACATAAATGTGAACCTAGGTTTGTTTTTTTTCTACATCAGATAATATCCTCCCTGTCTGAGTTTTTTTTTAATCTTTGTACATTTATTTGGAGCAAATTAGCAGGATTGTATGGCGTGTGAACTTGTAGCATTTCCTGAAAATTCAAAAATAATAAAATTACCAGTCAAGCTATGCGTGTTGTTTTTGTACGATTTCTAAGCATCTTTTAATAGTAAAGCACTGTTTGTAGATCAGTGCTTTGGTGTTTAATCATTTGTTAAATGTTTATATGCTGATAATAAGCGCTAAATCAGGGAGAAACCAAAGAAAACCCTTCTGCTCCTGTATCTCATAGTTCAGGGGATGTGCACCACTCAGCTCTGTCTTGGCTAAGAAAGCAAATTTTGAGTCCTGAGTTGAAATAGTAATTGCTAAAATTAGCATGTTGGTACAAATAACATAAGCATGAAGATCCTCACCACAGAGGGTAGCTGCTGAGCTACAATAAAGCAAACAGTAGCAAGACAGCTGACACGCTGCAGGGCTCCGGGCTTCACACACTCATCAACCCCCGTGATGTCTGGAGCCAAACTGCTCTTCATCAGAAGAAATGGTAAAGTGAAACTTCACCTTTATTAAGATGGCGGCAGCATTAACTATCATAAAGATATTTAAACCCTCAACTCGTCAAATACAGACGAGTTAAAATATGACATCACGGAGGGTTCAATAGAGATCCCCTCATGAGGCCCTGGTAGGTATGACAAAAGCAGGAGAGGGTATGTGACGTTTTAATCATATCCAATTTTTATGAAGATAGTTGCAAATCACAATTTACACCTGAGCCAGGTTCAGGTCTGGAGGTGGGAAATGGACTCATTTCAGAAATAACCACCATTGGCTTTATTTTCCGGGAGGCCCGGTGGTGCAGTGGTCAGCACTGTTGCCTCACAGCAAGAAGGTTCCGGGTTCGAGTCCTGGCTGGAGCACGGGGTCTTTCTGTGTGGAGTCTCCATGTTCTCACTGTTCCTGCTGGGTTCTCTCTGGTACTCCAGCTTCCTCCCACAGTCCAAAGACATCAAGAGGGGACCAGGTTAATCCAGACTCTAAATTGACCGTAGGCGTGGCTGGGAGTGTGAATGGTTGTCTGTCTCTATGTGTTGGCCCTGCCATGGACTGGTGACCTGTCCAGGGGAACCCCGCCTCTCACCTGAAGGCTGCTGGGATAGGCTCCACCCCTCATGACCATTGTTTAATTTGTAAATCATAAGGCGCTGGAATGCACGTACTTATGACAGCTCAGGGATGAGAGAGGGACATTTTATTTTAAACACATTTTTAAAATGTTTTTATATATGTTTATTTATTTTTTAATACGAGAGGTGCCAGATCTGCCCAAATCAGCCCAAAATTCAGAGGTGCCTGATCTTGTTCCGGCAGGATCCGGCTCAAATTAACCCCTGGTGCTGAGTACTAGGCAGCTCTAGTTTTACAAAGGGCTTTCCTATAGGTTTTAAGGCTGTCTTGCCAGATCATGTGAGAGTTTGGAGACTTTTGGCAGGGCCTCCTATCTAAAGAGCAGCAGCCACAGTTTTATTTCAACAACAAACCCACCTTCAAGTAATCTTGAAGAGTTTCCTCTTGTTTTGTCTTTTCCTTCCTCTTGCTCGCTCTTGACTCATGATGTCTTTAGGACATCTCGACATGCCCTTCATCTGCTATCTGCAGCTCTAGAAGTGCCTACTGACGCACCGCTCTGATTGGTCAGATGTCGAGCGCTGTCAATCATTTCAGCTACGTGCGGTCAGATTGCTGGTCTCCTCTTCCTCAAGCTGATTTGATGCTTTACGCACAATGCTCATATGCTCATAAATGCGTCTCCTCGCACAAAATGTGGCCCCTCATGGAAGATGAGGCCCTATGCACAGCGCATGTTCGTTCTGTGTTTAGGGAGGGGTGGCCCTGACAGCAACAAAGACATGATGAAGTCCCCTGTTGGGACACCGGGGGAGGACACAGACAGGAGGGTGGGTTGCAAGACAGAAAAAAAGAAGCTTGAAAAACATATGACAGATCTTTATAGAATGGATTTTATTGCTTCTTAAAATATAAATGCTTAAGATTAGAATAAAAATAGCGGTTTATTTTTTGTTTTAGATTGGCACATATCACCATCACCTATTAGATGGCCATGCTATCTTGTAGTTTGGGGGGGGGGGGGGGGCTCTATGGTCTTCTTGCTCATCCCAAGTCATTACTGCCAGTGTTTCAACAGTTTCAGTACGACCATCATTGGGCCAACTAAATGGTTTCAACAATGTTTGCTCCAAATCAACCAATCAGACACTCTGAATTCTTCTTCTACTGTCTTCCTGAGGGTAAAGTGGAGTGGGCCACAGAGCAACTACTTGGACATGCCTGACATGGACTTGGGCACCTCTACTGGACACCAAATCGTTGAATAGAGCAGCTATGATTACCTCAAGCGAGGCAGTAATACGGAAGAGACTTCAAGAATCAGATTTTTTTTTAATTTAATTTTTTAAAAAGTGGGACTTAATGGCAGCAATGAAAAAGGCGTTAGAGAAGGCTGAGTATGGCAGCCACAGGTTTATCCAAACTGCACACTTCAGAGCTTTTCCTGGGAAAGTTAGCTTGTAGCTTTTGTGGACACTACCTCAGTACTTGGTTGATTTTGCTACTGAGAAGCTATTTGACTTAGAAAGTAATGATGCAACCACCGCTGATTCGTGGGCCAGTTACGACCTTCCTCTCAATGGTATTACATACTCATGCGATTTCATTTGCACAGCGTGCAACCGTGTTAATTATGTCTGCGCGTTCACACCGAACTCGAATTCATGTCATTCGCGCCAACAGTTTCCATTTAAAGTCAATGCAAACGCGTGAATGACGTGAATTTTCAGTCTGGCACCGCGAATGAGGCGAATGCGCGAATTATTCACGCTGCGAAATTCGCGAGAAATATTCGCCATTCGCGAAAGTTGAAAATATTGAACTTTGGCGAAAAACTCGCGTCAAGACAGCCAGTCAGCGTTGAGAATGTCCCGACGTCACGGCTGACTGTGACTGACTGTGACTGACAAGATGGCGGACAAGTTGATTGTGGCTATGTGTGGAAACCCGGTTCTATATGACACTATGTGTCAAAATTACAAGAAGCAGTTGAATGAATTGGTGTCCATTCGTGAAATTCTGTCACCGATCCTAGCTAGCAAGTCGTCAAACTGGCCTGTCGTCATCCGAAAATACCGCTTGAAGTGGCGCTTATGCAGACGGAGCCCCTGGAGGAGCTCTGTCTGCTGCTGGGGAGAGGGCAGAGCAACTGATGGCTGGTCGCAGTTTTCTGCATGTTACATGTTTATTTGATTTAGTGTAGTACCTTGGGAACTTTGGGCACTGACTTTAATAATTGCCTTTGATCTCTGAGCCCTGATAGTGGGGATAGGGAGGGTCATAGGTACTACTTACTATAAGTACTCCCTTTCACTGCTACTTTTAGGAGCCATGGCCTACACATTGAATAATAAATCAATTTGAACATGTTTGTTTCTGGTGTAAGTGCATCATCATACACTTATAAAGGTAAAGCAGGGCAAAAATTAAACAATATATTATATATATTATATTTCCTGGTAGCCAGGACATCAGTGAGTGACTTAAGCCTTGAAAACCAAGTCACAGCAAATATGTAGAGTGGAAAATAAACTTTTTTTTTTAATCTCCCCTGAGGTCTAGGATTGACAACTGCTGCTCTGTCAGACCATGTTGGTTCTGTCAAACTGAAGGTTGGTTTATTGCTACCTGAAGGTGCCAGGCTAGCTCATGGGATGAGCTTATGGTTTGGTGAGACTCCAGAAACTTCAATTTACCAATCTGCAGAAGTAGATTATACCACCAACTGATTCTCACTGTTGCAGTTCAAATAGGCGAGACACATCCATCAGTTGTCAGCTTGAAATGGGACCTGGGATGATCCTACCCTTATCCAGGCAAGGACCATGGGCTTGGACTTGGAGGTGCTGATTCTCATCCTGGCTGCTTCACACTTTGCTGCAAACCAGCAAGCGCTGAAGGTCACGGCCCGATAAAGCCAGCAGGACCACATCGTCTGTAAAAAGGACATAATGAAATGCACTGTGGAAGTTTAACACATGTTGTGATGATCATTGAGTAAAGAGGCCCGTGAACTGTGCTTGGCTTCTGCAGCCATCAAATTGGATCCCCTCAACACCCTGGCTGCGCCGAGAGATTCTGTCTTAGTTGTCCAAAACACCCCACATCACGTTAGACTTGGCTTGGCTAGCTGTAGCTGAACCTGGCTAGCTGTAATAGGTGAACCTGGCTAGCTGTAGTAGATGAACCTGGCTAGCTGTAGTAGGTGAACCTGACTCGCTGTAGTAGATGAACCTGGCTAGCTGTAGTAGGTGAACCTAGCTAGCATTAGGTGAACCTGGCTCGCTGTCGTAGGTGAACCTGGCTAGCATTAGGTGAACCTGGCTAGCTGTAATAGGTGAACCTGGCTAGCTGTAGTAGATGAACCTGGCTAGCTGTAGTAGGTGAACCTGGCTAGCTGTAGTAGATGAACCTGGCTAGCTGTAGTAGGTGAACCTGGCTAGCTGTAATAGGTGAACCTGGCTAGCTGTAATAGGTGAACCTGGCTAGCTGTAGTAGATGTACCTGGCTAGCTGTAGTAGATGTACCTGGCTAGCTGTAGTAGATGTACCTGGCTAGCTGTAATAGGTGAACCTGGCTAGCTGTAGTAGGTGAACGTGGCTAGCTGTAGTAGGTGACTTTGTAGGTGATCTTGTTCCAGCAGGATCCGGCTCAAATTAAACCCTGCCCACAATCCTTAACAGGATAAGCGGTAGAAAATGGATGGATAGGTTTATTTTTAATTATCTGTGCTTTCTCAGGGGTATATTAAGATTTTAAATGTGAATATTTTTTTCAATCTGTTGTTTAATCGTTTCGAAAATGTACTTGCTGGGGAGATGACGGCTGTCTGAGTCATTGATACAATTTATTTTTCATTTGACATGCAAACTAGTTGCCCAGTTTTGCCGTCTCAGTGTCTCAAAAACATACGCAAAGCTCTTTGACAACTATGTTGGTACGTATCCGAGTGTCAGGGGGGCCAGTGGGTAGTGAGTAAACCTCGTTCCCAGGCACCTCAAAACGCGCTGGCAGCTGACGCTAGTGTCCATGGGCTTCAGCCTCCTTGCTAGAACGTCCACCTGCTCTGCCTCTCCTCACCTCTGTCTCCTCCAAACCTCCAGCCTTGAGTCAATTCAACTTTGTTCACTGTCACCTTCCATGTTTTCATTCTGCACTGTTTTTCCTGCCACTTGTCACCTTGCTTCTCTACATCTCATGGAAAATTATGCGTATTTCTGTCTTCCTCTGCATGCTTATAGCCACACTAGTCTTTCAAACATTGAAATTCTCAGACTTTCAAGGACATGTATCCTTTTAAAGAATTAAGCTTTGTTCATCTTTCAATTTAAATCAGCTTTCATGCTTCGATTTTGCATTTCAGCTTTTGTGTCTTTTAGCCATTTTCAGCATTGCCTCAGTGATTTCTTGCACCTCAAAGCATTCACATTCCATCTTCTGCAGAAAACACTTTTTCTAGTTATTTTTTAAATCGGATTTGTTTTATTTTGGAAGGTGACATACCTGGGTGGCACGGTGGTGCAGTGGTTACCACTGTCGCCTCACAGCAAGAAGGTTCTGGGTTCGAGTCCCGGCTGGAGCACGGGGTCTTTTTGTGTGGAGTCTGCATGTTCTCCCTGTGCCTGCGTGGGTTCTCTCCCACAGTCCAAAGACATCAAGGGGGGACCAGGTTAATCCAGACTCTAAATTGACCGTAGGCGTGGCTGGGAGAGCCAATGGTTGTTTGTCTCTATGTGTTGGCCCTGCCATGGACTGGTGACCCGTCCAGGGGGAACCCCACCTCTCACCTGAAGGCTGCTGGGATAGGCTCCACCCCCCACACACCCCCGCAGCCCTTAATAGGATAAGCGGTAGAAAATGGATGGATGAAGTTGACATTCCTCTGTTAATGAAACTGGTGTTACCTGCTCCATCATGGCACCATTGGGTCACTGATCGTCTGTACTTGATGAGCTGGGAATAGAAATGGATTTATCCAACAGTCATTCATTCGAGTTTTTCCTTGTTTACATAGCTTTAAGCTTTACATGGCTGTTTTTCTGTTGAATAAATATCAAGTGTATCATCAGGGAGCTAATACTCAATTTAAACACTACCTTCACTGTCAAACTTTAAAAGGGACTTTTTTCCAACTTCCAGGTCATTCAATATTTTATCATTTTAAATATTTTTAAATACAAAGTCAACGCTCATCTGTAGTGACCAATTTTTTTGGATGCTTCTTCCTCTCATGTCCTCTGGTTATAGATTTCATTCGTAAAGAAGCGGTAAATAACAGTTATTTGTATCAAGGAGGAGAGACTCCCATGGCTCTGAATGGATCATTAGCAGAGACGCCTGAAGCCCTGGACAAGAGCATTAATCCTCATATTCCAGCCAGCAGGTTGATTATAAAGGCTTACTGTGGATCACATCCTCCATGGCACATATTGCATTGAGTTTCATTAAATTACTGATATGCAGTCGTTGCATTTTTCCCACTGAAACCTGCCTCCAACCTGACATATTCAGGACAAGAATAAACCTGTTTGATATGTAAGCTCCTGTGTGTGCTTGAAACTGTGACCTCAGAGTAATTATTTGGCTATTTGTCAATGCCATTACTCAGGCTTTTGTTGGCACACCTACAGGAGAACATATCCATAGAAAAAGACAGTAGAGTGGTCACACCGGCTCATCGAGGACAGAACACACCTCTGTCCCTTTCATTGTTGCAGTGTGTTATCATAAATGTCTTCTGCTGAAGCGGATGAGGATGGTAATCTGCATCAGACTGTTGTGGAAAAGAAAGACACAAACACAGGAGAAGGAATTGATGAACTGGGCAGAACCTGAAGTAATACATCATGCCTTAGTACTGATGTCAGGTAAACCTTTGTAAGCATAATTTCTCCTCCCTTGAGCTTTAGCCCATTGTGCTCTTGTGCACACTTGACACTTTCTTTTTGCAGCTGTTACTTGTTCAGAAGTGATGCAGGTTGGTATGAGGGAAACAAAAGCCTCCCTTCTCAGCCCAAACCCCTGGCACATATAAAAGAAACACATTTTGAAAAACGAGTGAGCCGAGGACCGTGAGTTATTTTAATTAATGGAGCTGATCGTTCTCAAAACAGAAAGACCCAACACAAACTCAGCACTGCTTGATTTTTCCGACAGTCGACAGGGTGTTTCGATACAAAGCAAATAAACAAACAAACAAACCCATCTAGAAGTATCAAGAAAAAAATAGGTGGACATGGATTGGGCTTAAACTTGTATAAATCAGCATGTACACCTACTAGTCAACATTGTAGTCTACTGTGTTGTCAATATACGGGAGGAAACCTTACTCAAGTATCACACTTTGCTATTTTTAATACTCACACAACAAGTATAAACCAAACGTGTTTTTGAACACACGATTTCTGATAGCAGTTTGATCTGCATGCGCTCAAGATGCAACATACTGAACCACACTGGTCCTGCTGGTGCTGCCAAAAGAGCTTTGAGCTGCTGAGGCAGAGATGTGGACGTGGACGTGGACGTGTCCTGTTGGTGTCCTCTGGCACCAAGACATTAGCAATAGCAGGCACATATTTGAGAATATAACGTGCTTTATGTATTCATTTATTTGTTTGTTTGTTTTTTCAATACAAGCATCATTTTTTAATGCCTAAAATGTTATCCTGTCCAGTGAGTTATTTATGCATTTGTTTCCATTCTGTGGTGAAAAGAATGCCGTTATTAGGAGTCGTCCAGTGAGAGATCACCTTACTGCATGACATGAAAGTAAAGAAGTCGTCACAGTTCATGTCGTGAGTCTTGCACTGTTTTGTTCACAGCTCTTCGTGATTGTATGTGTACTGTTACTTAGATTTACTTGTTGGCAATGTTGCTGATGTTGTGTGAAAACTTGAAAAAGAAAAACGTGAAAACATGTTGACATCTCGACTGCATTTCTTTTATGTCTTTATCGTCTCTTTATGGGGACTGAAGAAATACGTGCGTTGACAGAAACTGATGTGCAACTGTGGACTTAAAGGACAGATGGAGGGGGATAGAAGAAGGTCACAAATGACTGTGGTGGGTCAGATGCACCGCAAGGCTAATGAATCACTTTGATGTCAGCAGTGGTTCTAAATGTACTCCTTCCCCTTATCTAATACAAGTGACAATGGGAATTACACATCATTGTCTGATGTCTACAGTTTCCCGCACTTACACCAGAAAGCAATGATGAGCTGTAATTAGCCCATGGACACAAGAGATTCTGTGGTCCGTACACTAAATGTTGCCTATGGGGAGGGATCCATTGTTCATGCTAATGATTACTCAGGTTTAGTGGAGGATGAGGAGCAGAGTTTACGCTACATACGTAGGGACTTTTACAGTTGGAGAATGGGAGCAAATTGGACTGGAAAGTGGAGTTTAAGAGTGGATATAAGTGGTGTGATGCGGAAGCAGCGTTTTATTTTATTTTTTTTGGACTAATAAAGATGTCAACAGAATCTTCAGTCTCACACACAGGAGAGATTGAGGTGGCAGCAGCTGCAGCCTTTGACCAGCTAACCAGTCTCAGTCTAAACTAATCAGTTAGCATCACCATGGCAACCTCTAACTGCAGTTGCCGCTGATTCAGATCAGCTAAACAGACTGATCTTATCATATTTGCCGATCACCTGACCAACAATGCCGTCGATATAACTTCTGTTTGAACTCTGCTGACATGTATTGTATCGTCATGCAACAGTGTGGGTAACCAGCTCCTGTCAATGATGGGACACATTGCTGCTGCTCACATTTATAACACATTAAGAGGACTTCTTGGTGTGTCACTGAACTAGTGGGACATTTCATGTTATTTTCCCCAAAGATATTTAACATTAATCAGAGAGTTATGTACATTCCCACCTGGAAGCTTCCCCAGGCAACCCTTATTTGACCTGCTGACCTCTGAGCAGAAACGTGTTTCTCTAAAGTCTAAAGTCAACACTTCCACACTGTCAGGCACTACATTATCTAGCACTATTAGGATGTGGTGTAGGTAATCAGCCTAGGCTAAAATCCCATGTTTTTGCAACAGTTGTCTCTAAGGAAAAATAGGTGGACTTATCGGGCTTGATAAGGATAATTTGGAGTTATCTTTCATTCAGTGTGAATAGCAGCGCAGTAATAAGCGCTTGTGATTGTTGCACAGGACACAGCTGTGCATGGACCGTCACCTCGTGGATAACGGGAGGCATACATGGTGTGGTCGTCCCTGTTGCAGCCACTCTCGTCGGGATATCTGAAATGAAAAGCATCTCAGCAGCAAGACCCACCCCTCACTGCGGGCTGGTGGGCTCACTGCCTGTATGATGCTGGAGCTTAATGAGCACATTGCTGCTGGAATAATTCTCTCTTCTACGGCTGCGTTTCTGTCTCCACTCTAACTCGTTACAGTTGGCACATTGTCTCTGACTAGTTGCTCGCTCGCTCTCTGTCTGTCTCTCTCTGTCTGTCTCTCTCTCTCTGTCTCTCTCTGTCTCTCTCCCTATCTCTCCCTCATTTGAACAAGTGGATGGGTGCTTTTGCTGCTCCTCAAACCCAGCAGCACAGCTAATAAGGATGATGTGTGAGGGAGTGGCTGAGCTACAAAAAAAAAAGATGGCTCCCCTGATGGTGATGGGATGAGGGTGATCTGCAGCCTGAAGTAGCCTCACACACAGCCTTAGTGCTGTTGACAAGGTGACATTTTGCTCTTATTTTATCACTCAGCCTTGCTTCCCAACTTCCCTGCAGTTGTTCGGTTTTAATGTTGTTTATGGTTGAGGTGCAACACATTTGAACTACTGTCAGGACTAAAGATTGTCTGGGATTTATCTGTGGATTGTTTTTTGAAGTAGCTCATCTACAACCCTGACTCCATCAAAAACTAAAAAAAAAACACACAAAAATATCGATGTGCACCTCTAATGTGCTCATTTATTTGTCTGTTTGTTTTCTTTCAATGAAATCTGAAATCTCTCCAAGTGAAATGTATAAGAACAGTGTTGACAAGAGGGTAAATGAAAATCAAAACCATGAATAATTCCTCCCTGTTAAACCAGACAGCTGTAGATGACCTCGAAAGAAATAGGCAGCAGCCTACAAAGTTAGATATTAACATTAGACCTGTTACAAACTACATTTCACTTTCGATTTGATGCTGTTTCCTCATGACGACAGACGCGCTCATCGCTGAAACGGGCTTTCAACCTGCACACTTTGCTCAAACCAAACCACAGCTGAGTGTTTTTCTGAGACTGCAGACAGAAGGGAGTTCCCTCAAAGGTCATTCAAACTCAGGTTTATTTGGAGAACCTTTTACAACCGAATATGTCAGGGTCTCCATCCTAGCTGTCTATTATGCAGGTGCTTTGTGTTTCTAATTTCTTTTTGAAAAAACAGAAAAGCAGCATTTGGAGACCTTTCGGTTCATCTTTAATCTGCCAGCCTTTGATCGTGTACAGAGAGGAGGGCAACAAGCATTCCCAGTAAAAAAACACACACACACACACACACACACACACACACACTGCGTTTCTGCGCGTCTTCCCCCACATCTCTTTTTTCAATGTCCTGCATTTATCATTCCACTTTTGCATGTTTTTTGTGTGAATAGGTCATGTGAAGTGGCGTATGGCAGTGTTTCATGACTCTGTTCTGCCTGTAGCTGTCAGCTTTAATCTATGTCATAAAGAAAGTTGACACCCTGCAGTTGTTTCACCAGCGCCGGGACCTCTCAGCCTCCCTGGTAACATGTTGTTTCCATCTCTTTCTTGCTGTTGTTCTCCAGGGCTCAGCTGATTCCTACACAAGCCGACCATCTGACTCAGATGTGTCCCTGGAGGAGGAGAGGGAGGGTGGGAGGCAGGAGCGGGAGCAGCAGGCCACAGTCCAGCTCGAGAGGGCAAAGGTCAGTTCAGTTAGTTTCACCAGGAACTGAGGTACATCCACATGGATCCCTCAGGATAAAATTCACATTCTATGATTTTATGTTTCATCTATGGAGGACCAAATGGGACAGAGTGAAATATATAAATACATCTTTAAATAAATACTTACTGTAAATGTGTCATTAATTAATTAAAATGGGATTTAAATAAATAAAAGTGCCATTAATTCATTAAGATACCAGCTCATTTAATGCAAAAACATATACAATCATTTCTCTATTTAATTAATTATTTCATGGACATGTGTTGCAGCACTTCATGAATTAATTTCTGATTTTTTCATCTGTCAAACTCACCCATCAAAGTCAGTGGGCGGGACAAACACTGATCTAGTCTAATCGGTTGCTTTCGTCTGAAGTCTTTCAAAACACGGCGGCTGCAGAGGACATTCTTCAACTTTCTCGGGAGGTGGTTTTAAATATTTTAAACCTTGCAGAGAGCATTGAAGTGGGACCCGCTGACCCAGAGCATGTAGTGTGAAGTGTGCGCCACCTAGTTTGTCAGAACATGTTTACTTGCACTGTATCAATTGATTATCTGAAGTCGACCTGTCTTGGCTTGATTTGTGATTAATTAATGACACAATTAACGACACTTTTATTATTTAATTCCCATTTTAATTAATCCGGGTTCGAGTCCCGGCTGCAGCATGGGATCTTTCTGTGTGGAGTCTGCATGTTCTCCCTGTGCCTGCTGGGTTCTCTCTGGTACTCCAGCTTCCTTCCACAGTCCAAAGACATCAAGAGGGGACCAGGTTAATCCAGACTCTAAATTGACCGTAGGCATGGCTGTGAGTGTGAATGGTTTCTGTCAAGATGACTTGGCCTTGTGATGGTATGGCGACCTGTCCGGGGTGAACCCGAACACCGCTGGGATAGGCTCCAGCCCCCCGCCCCCCCCCCCCCCCCCCCCCGCAACCCTTAACAGGAATAAGCAGAAGAAAATGGATGGATGTACTTACACATTTCATTCCATCCCATTTGGTCCTCCATATTCATCTACTGTACACTGGATACCAATTTGATTACGCTGCCGCTCTTAAACAGACGAAAGCTGTGGCATTTGCTGTGAGGACCAACGTCAGCTACTGCGGTGCCCTGGATGAGGATGTTCCTGTGGCTGGAACTGCCGTCTCCTTTGATGCAAAGGACTTCCTCCACATCAAAGAGGTACACTTCTGTCCTGAAGCGCAACCTGCAGTCAGACCTGTCAGTTTGAGTTTTAATACGCCTGTGTTTTACCTCATTAAATCAGAATATGTGAAAAATCTGTTGTCTTTCCTGTCTTTTCAAGACATCACCTTTTAATTCTTCTTGCTGTTTTATCAGTTTACTCACTGTTTGTGCAGATATAAAATTAATGATACTGGATTTCCTGGACAGATGCTGATGCAGATATTAGGGAGCCAGAAATTATATCAATATACTTCTAACCAGATGTCAACCAGATTTTTTTTTCTTTGCAATGATCCCTCACATGTGCATCTCAAATTGTGAAAGCCTGGAATACTGTACATTCAAAACTACTGAAAATTCTATTTATAACCTGGCTATTTGGACATATTAAGCTTTGTGTGGTGCTACAGCTGTGCTGGGTTGGGTGGCGGTCGTATTTCCTCTGATTGCTCCAGTTTTCTGCCATCATCTCTGGACTTGGATGTTAGAAATTCTGTCAGCGCCCCTGACCAAGGCTCCTCTGGGTGAACCCCCCCAGCCATGCACTGCAGACCCCCTCAGTTCTGTAGTGGGTGCGTCAAATGTGGTGGATGGATCTCATTGTGTCCTGCATGTTTTCTTTGCTCTTTGGGCTCACTCACTGTCAGATTTGAATATCTCTTTTCTGTTGTCATCAGTTGTCATTTGTGTGTTTGGCTCAGCGTTTAAGATATGAATAAAAGATATGAATAAAAAAAAATCAATAAAGTAATCCAAAAATGAAGAATAATTAGGAATCAGTTGACAACGATGTTCATCTCCATTTTTATTTATATCTGTTTGTTGTCAGAGCTTACCAGTGCAGAACCAGCCCAGATGAAGTATCAGAACTCAACATCCTTTTGTCCTCTTTCAAAAAACAAAAAACAAAAAAATCTAATTCTCAGGAGTCCCAAAACAGCCAAGCAATAAAATACCGGAGAAAGACCAAAGTCCAAATGCAGTAGAATTTATTATTTCACAAGAGATAAACCCAAGTCGTCCTGAGGAGAAAACTAATTCAGAACCCTACACATCATCTTTTATAACCCTTTTCTCCAGGTGAGGACTTGGCACACTGTGTTTACCGACACAGATATGATGGTCTCATGAGCTGGGACTTCCTTTTTGGAAAAGTTCAACTTTCTCCCAACTGGTTTGAACCTGTTCTTATCAGATTTTTTTTTCCAGCTGGTTTCTGCTACCATCATAATATGTTGTCCTACTGCATTAAAAAAAAAAAAATTACTTTACACACTAGATAGTTCCATCAGGCAACAGCCTCATGCCTATGGCATCTAGTTGTCATGATACCAGAGTGCATTGATTTACACAATAAGTGACAATTCATCTGATTTATTCACACACCTCTAACAATAGCAGCATGGCTGTACAGAAAACTTCCTATAATATTGTTTCCCAGACTAATAAGAAATTTACTTTTTATATATTGTATATTGTTTTGTTTTGTTTTCCTTCAATCTCACAGAAGTACAACAATGACTGGTGGATCGGGCGCCTGGTGAAAGAAGGCTGTGACATCGGTTTCATCCCGAGCCCTCTGAAGCTGGAGAACATCCGACTCCAGCAGGAGCAGAAGAGGGGACGCTTCCATGGGTGAGCCTAGAGATGGGCAGGGTGGGTCCGAGACGTATGAATGAGAGGGGACAAAGACGGCTGGGGGACGTCGTGAGGTCAGGAGAGAGAATGAGTGGGCCCTGATGGTTGAGCTGACAGATGGTGAAGAAGTTAGGTGGATGAAAACCAATGTGTGTTGTGTAGTCCAATCTCTCAGAGGGGGGGCGCCTGGCTCACAGCCCCCACAGAATTTTCCATCAGATGGACTGAAGCGTTTGGGGAGGTGAGAGGCAGGATGCTATCCCACCTCCTCCTGTATAATAGCCAGACTAGAAGGGCTGTTTTCTTTCTATCTATTGATTCATTTTGCTCGTTTTAATTTTGCTCCTAGGCAGTGACGATATCAAACCTTACACACTCAATTTCTTTTTGATTTTAACCTCTGCTAAGGAGGACATTTTTTCCACTGCCATTTGTTTGTTGTTGTTTTTTTGTCTGTCAGCATGTATTAGGCAAAAAACATATTTTCATTTGTGGGGCAGACGAAGGTGTTTTTATGCCTCTGCGACAGCTGTAGAATGATAGCATTATGTGTGCAGGTTGTCTGTACATGTTTATATCTCACTCTTTTTAATGTGATGCTTCAGAAAAGCTATTTGTTGTGAACCCCCCCCCCCCCCAAAGAAAATCTTCAGGTATACTTCTTTATGAGTTTTTAAAACTATATTCAGACGTATATTAGGCAGATTTGCATGTTTTAGTTTGATGCTGGCCTTGGAAGAGGTCTGCGTTCTCTGTGCCCTTCTAGTTATTTATGATTTAATTATATATTTTATGAACTGTTTCAGTCCACAATGTGCAGCTGGAGGGAAGTCCAAGGTCCCCTGTGTCTTCCAGCTGTTTCATTCAAGGCATGATGCAGGATTCCACATTAACACTTTCATCCTCTGTTTTTAATGCAGTGGTAAGTCCAGTGGGAATTCCTCCTCCAGTCTGGGAGAAATGGTGTCGGGCACGTTCAAGCCAAATCCCAACTCTGCAGGTTGGTTCCTCCGTCAGGGGACAATGTGGTTTGATTTTACATAGTAAAAGTTCATTTCTGCGTTTGAGTCGGGGCGCTTCTTCACCTCCTGTGACATCTGATAGCTCACCCTCCCTTTCTGTTTCAGGAAAGCAGAAACAGAAAGTGGTGAGTACAACACCTCACTGTTTATAACTGGAAAATCCTGCTACACTTGTTAAAGGTGAACAGTCAAATGAGTTGAGTTTCTAAGAGTGTGATTGAGGAAGTAATTATGCAATAATCATCATAAACTTTACAACTGGAAAATGTCAGTTCATCTTTTAAATTGATCATTCAGTTTCTGAGGAAGATTTGGGTTGCAGAGTTGAGCGGTAAGTGAACAGTTGATTGACAGGCCAGACAGTGACAAGCAGGAAATGATGAGCATGCACGCGTGAGAAGCGGGTATGGCAGGATAGTGCGACCGCTAATCCTCCAAATCCAAGCATGCAAAAGGTCCTGAATGAATTTGATTTGAATGATTTGAATACATTATCACCCTGATTGAAAATTATTCTCAATGAGTGCTCTGTGTGTGTGTGTGTGGGGGGGGGGGGGGCAGCCTGTTGTGTCTCATAAATGTCTGTAATGGATTTAAAACATATAGACCTTTTAATTGAATTTAGAGGAAGGCAGTGTGCGATCACTTAGGACTGTCGGCTGTGATTTTGCTCCGGCCCTGGTGCTGTTCGCTTAAACGATTAATGCAATGACTGAACTGATCTCGCGCATCCTAATCCGAGGTGAATGACCTGGCAGTGCATTATATTAAATTATATCGTTCATGCAGAGTCACATTCAGCTCCACCACTCACTAATTTTCTCACAGTGGAGTTAAAGGGTGTTAGGTTTATTACGAGGCATGTATAGCTTTCACTGCTCTACGTTATCTGATAATCGATGACAGATTTAGACGTCTACTTGATGAAGTTCTCATGGAATGTTACTGGATATCCTGAGTGAATGCTTGGCTGTCAAGATCCAATTAAAGAGCCTATTGAAGCTTGGTGTATTTGTGTGCGCCCGCCCCTCTAGGCTGAGCATGTCCCTCCATATGACGTGGTTCCCTCCATGAGGCCGGTTGTCCTGGTGGGACCGTCCCTGAAAGGTTATGAGGTAGGATGCACCGCTGCTGCAGCTGCTGCTCTTCCAGCCGTCTGACTCAGCTTCTCCTTCACAAACACATCTCATAGCAATTCCTTCATTATCGTGCGGGGCTAAAAAATGTGATCTCAATCCATAAAGCTGTTCATGGGGTGGGGAACATGAAATGTGTAACATAACCGTTCAGGGCAAATTTAGCCAAAATAATATGCAAGTTTCTCATCTTCACATTTTAGCGGTGTGGGACAGACTGACAAACTGATGTCGCATCATCTTTCTCCGTTTTGCACTCTTCCTCGCAATAAAATTCCTAAAGATGCAGTACAAGAAAAAAAATACTAAACAGCTCATTGTTTATGAGATAATATTGAAATTACAGGGCGAATAATAAAGGAGGCTATGAAGGAGGGGGTGGAAGCCGAAGTCAGTTGTCATGGAATCGCAGTCCTCACCTCCTATTCTGGTGTTGCCGTGGTAACAACCTTCTGGGTAATCTGCATCAGTCAAAGAAAGTGAAGCGTGGTTTGAAATTAGAGACAGAGAATAATGTGTGGTAAAGGTTTTGGAATGAGACGATGATGAAATGATGCTTTTGCACAAGAAACTAAGATGATTAATCTCATTAAAAATTGTGTGTGGGTTTTTTTGGCTCATTTTTCTCCTCTGTACCAGAAGGGAGGGTTATTGCGAAAATAATTAAGCTCGCGATTTACAAGTGCTAGCGGCACCATTCTTTATGCGCACAACACAAAGAAGTATGGCGGTTACGTTCATTCTCTACAGGGGAGTAACTGAGTATGTGCGCATTGCATGTATTAGGGGAAGAATTCAAGAGCAAAACTAGCAGTACCACATGTACTGCAAAAGCAAAAATTGTTCACTCAAAATATTAGCAGTAGCAGAAAAATCAGAATTACCATTCACAGCTTTTATGTGGCAGAATGACCTTCGGCAGCGTTTTATTATTGTACCTGCAAAAGCATGATTCAGGGATACTGCCACTGTGAGTCGTTCATGTCCAAACTGTAAACCTTCGAAACTTCGCATTTGGGTCCCTATTGTTTATGGTTACTGTTGCTAACTTCCAGTGGCGGCCATATTGTTTTGTTTATGCTACAACCCAGTGCGACATCTTGAATGTCTCATATGCCTCGTTGGTTTTGCTTTATATTTCAGGCAGTTGTTCATTGGAGACACATTTGATTTTGCTGATGTGTTTGTCATAGCTGCCACTGAAGGTTCAGGTTGCACATTTTTCCGTGTGCCCTAAGCTGGATCCTTGTGGTTGCTGTTTATAACTTGCCGTGGCAGCACTACTGGACTCTTACACCGTAAATATCACTTATATACCTTGATGGATTTAATGGTTTAACAAGTTGGTTCATTCAAGTTGGTTGAGAAATACAGACGCCAACATTTTCACTTCCTCTTACACTTGTCATATTTGTATATGAATTTTCACGAAATCTTTTTTTTTATACGGTAATACGCTTTGATAGATTTTTTTGAGCTGAGACTCCTGGCAATTGTGTTGAACTTACCATGACTATTTATATTTATACCCAAATATGTATGTATGCGCATTTTCTTTTTTATATAAAATATACATAGCTTTCAGTTCAACATTTCATTTTAAATTGTATTGGAGCTCAAGGATAAAGTATCATAAAACGGAATGTGCTTCATGTACCTAAATTGAGTTATGATCCACTCCTTTTCTATCGGAAATTAATCATCTTTTTATCCCGCAGCCTTCATCCTTGTTGATGACACTTTTTTTTCCCCTCGGTTCAATAAATATGTTGCCCCTGTCGAGCCACTGACATTGTCTAGTGCATTTGAACAAATCCGAGGGAAGCCCAAGCAAAAAAAATCTGCTTTGACTGATATATCGATGTATTTACTGCTTGAGACAAATGTCTCAATCATTTTTCTGAACCAAACCAGCTGCTTCAGCTTGAATTTCTGCATCAAGGCCTGGGTGTGGCGTTCATACTCATCAGTAGAGGCTGTAATGGAGGCTGCACTGTGTGATTGCCCCAATTCATCACCTGTGCATTGGTCTTTGAGACACTTCTCATTGTAGCCCTTAATCACTTTATTTTATGTGATAGCCTATGTTCATTCTGCTGAGAGCCAGGAGGAAAGAAACTGAGTCCACTGTTGAAAAATTGCCTGGTCAAGTGTGTAAATCGGAGACCTGGCTCAGAACAGATAGCAAGAGAAAGAATATTTAAGCAATACTTCATCCAAAAACTATATTTTCCTTTCAAATATTCACAAATAGGTGTCTGTAGCTCACAAAGATTTGTTTTTTTAATCTCCTGAGTTACTTCTTTGTAACTCCAGAATACAGAAAGAGCCAGCCACATGTACTCGTATTTAAGTGTCTGTTTTCAAACTCTGCCTCACATTGTCAGGTGATATCCATGTCGTCTTTATCCAGCCATACTCTGTAAAGCACAAACAATTTGAGTTAGAAGAAAAACTAACTATAAAAGTAGGATTTGGCACTACTGTGGATTAGCACAGGGGCGTGGTTTCAACTCGATGGCCACACTCAGCCCAACCATCAACCAAGTGTTTTTGGATGACTGAGCACACAGCTGGATTCCACCTCACGACGGGGCGAAAGTCTGCGAACACACAATTTTGCTGGTGTTACAGTTTGTCGCTATTAGCGTCAAGCTAAGTGGATGTGGATGGTTCTTTCTAAATTCATGTGCCACAAAGTAAACGCAGGAGGAAAAAACCCATCTTTGTGAACCAAGACATCTCTCTGGGAGTACTTCAAAGGCCAAGTACACTTCTTGGGGAAGTGCAGCTTTAAGAGTCCTAATGGTTCAAGCTTTGTGTAATTGTCAGCCGATGTGTATAAATGTTATTAGCCACTATATAACATTCCAGACACAATAATTTTCTCCTTGGCATCCTAGCCTGACATCATTCTCCCTTTGCTCCTGCCTCTTTCTTTCATCTCACATCCTTCACCCTCTCCCTAATTCATCATCATAGGTGACAGATATGATGCAGAAGGCTCTGTTCGACTTCCTGAAGCACAGGTTTGATGGGAGGTGAGCAGTTGTAACAAATCTTTTATACAGTACATTGCCATGCTGCTACACTGTATGACATATTTGGTGTTGTTACAGGATATCCATCACAAGGGTAACAGCTGACATATCGTTGGCCAAGAGGTCAGTACTAAACAACCCCAGTAAGAGGGCCATCATTGAGAGGTCCAACACGCGCTCCAGCCTTGGTAAAGCTACAGGAACTGTCTCACTCAATGATGTGCATGTCAGGAATACTGAATGAAATAAAAATGCAAATATAAAGGTTTTATTTCACCGTGAGAATTTGACTTTTTGAGCACAGTTATTAAGATAAATGTGGCTGTTCTCCTCCAGCGGAAGTCCAGAGTGAAATCGAGAGGATCTTTGAGCTGGCCAGGTCCTTACAGCTGGTGGTGCTGGATGCTGACACCATCAACCATCCAGCACAGCTCATTAAGACTTCATTAGCACCCATCATTATCCACGTGAAGGTGTCCTCACCCAAGGTAAGACTGAAGGTTTAGGTACTCAGTAGCCATTCTAAACCTGTGATGATTTTCATGTTTGGTGCCCTTTCTCACCAGGAGAGGCAGTCTTAAAGCTGCACTTCATATCTTTTTAGGTTCAGCATCATCAAAAATAACTTCCTGCACTTGCCAGACTACAAAAAGCAGAAAAACATGTCAAACCAAACTTCAGAAACACCCCCAATTATTTACACTTCAAAGTGGAATATGAGGAAAGCCATCCTGGCAGTGAGGGGAAGTCTGAGACCGAAGGCATGCCTGACACACTCAGAGCTGACGCTGTAGGGGCAGCGACAAGCTTGTTATTACTAGTGTGGGCTGGATTTTCTGCAAATGTCATCTCATCTTCCAAAGTTACATGCAGGAGATTTCTATGGAAGTTTTTAGAATGCCAAACTAGAAGTGCACTTGGAGAGCACAGACCTCTGCCAAGGCCAGTTGCTCAGTCATTTGAAACCTCACGCATTTGAAAGGCTCACATTTTATAACTCTCAGACTGGAGATCTTCACGTGGTGATGCAATCTTTCTTACAAACAGTGTGGCTTGAGTAGCAGTGTTGTTTAATCCATGACTGAGATGTTTGCTTGTGCTTTGTGGGCTGCAGGTTCTCCAGCGACTGATCAAATCTCGAGGGAAATCTCAGAGCAAACATTTAAATGTGCAGCTTGTGGCAGCAGAAAAACTATCACAGTGTCCTTCTGTGAGTAAAAAGTCGAGAGAGAAAAAACATCATCTTTTCAGTTTTACTAGGCAACAATCCAGCGGTTGAAACTTCCAGAAAAAATACGTACACTGTATCCGCTACTTTCTCCTCTCTTCCTTTTCCACCTCAGGAGATGTTTGATATAATTCTGGATGAGAACCAGCTGGAAGATGCGTGTGAACACCTGGCAGAGTACCTAGAGGCGTACTGGCGTGCTACACACACTTCACTTAGCACACCACTCAACCCCCTGTTGGGACGCAATCTGGGCTCCACTGCGCTCTCCCCGTATCCTGCTGCCATTCAGGTGATCGTGTCAAATAAAAAAGATGCATCAAACAACCCATCCTTTCTTTTCATAGCTATTCTAAATGAAATGTCATTAAAACTTCTCATTTCAAAAGTGTACCACTGGAAACAACTAATCATATAAATGCGATGCAGTTTATTAATCCGTTTAATCTATCAGATTGAAACTAATCCTACAGGAAGGTTGTCATTGAACCTGCAATTTAATTGGATTTCACTGGTGCCTGAAAACAGCATCAAAACATACTCCTGCAGCATCACCTAGTTCACTGCTGTCTATCTCAATGTTCAGAATGGGTTTTATACAGGTTTAGTCAAAATATGGCAAATCATACAAGATCCTGTGTCACAGTATTACTTTTGTTTAGGCTTTAAGGTTTTGCTGCAAGTAATGTATTTGGCGATTAACAAGGATTAAACAACTATAAAAAAAAATCTATGAATAGTTATCAGGCATTTCACAACCAACAACACAAGAAGCCTGTCCTTACATGCTTAGATGTAATGCATAGAGTTCAGCAGTGAGCTAAGTAGCTAAGTAGGAGGCTCAGTCATATTCCCAATAGAGGAGTTGATTATTAGCTATAATGTGGTCCATTTGAGGCCAACTCACCATGGAGGAACAATGAAAGGAGAGCATCTGCTACTGTAGAAGTTTCATCCACCCATTTTCTATACCGCTTATCCATGAATGGTCGCGGGGGCTGGAGCCTATCCCAGCTGACACTGGGTGAGAGGCGGGGTTCACCCTGAACAGGTCGCCAGTCCATCGCAGGGCCATCAGGAGCAGTAAGGGGCTCAGTATCTTGCTCAAGGATACTTGAACGTGGTCACTGGGGGAAGGGAACCTACGACCATACAGTTGTTCGATGCCCACGCTACCTCAGAGCCATGCTGCCCCTTTTAGAAAGTTCAGCATTGTAGAATATCAACTTTGTTTTCAAAAGCAGGTTCATCTGCAATCTCACTGAAATCCTACACAAAGTTTAGTTGTGAATTCTGTGAATGATGGAACACATTACTACCATGGGAATGTTGAATAATTTGCTATTATATAATCCTTGATAGGGCGGCACGGTGGAGCAGTGGTCAGCACTGTCGCCTCATAGCAAGAAGGTTCTGGGTTCGAGTCCCAGCTCGGGCACAGGATCTTTCTGAGTAGAGTTTGCATGTTCTCCCTGTGTCTGTGTGGGTTCTCTCCAGTACTCCAGCTTCCTCCACAGTCCAAAGACATGCAATTGGGGACGAGGCTGATTGATACTCTAAATTGACCGTAGGCGTGGCTGTGAGAGTGAATGGTTGTCTGTCTATATGTGTTGGCCCTGCGTGGGTTCTCTCTGGTACTCCAGCTTCCTCCCACAGTCCAAAGACATCAAGAGGGACCAGGTTAATCCAGACTCTAAATTGACCGTAGGCGTGGCTGTGAGAGTGAATGGTTGTCTGTCTCTATGTGTTGGCCCTGTGATGGACTGGCGACCCGTCTAGGGTGAACCCCGCCTCTCTCCACCTCCGAAAGCTGCTGGGATAGCCCCCCACCCACCCCGCAACCCTTAACAGGATAAGCGGAGAAAAATAGATGGATGGGATGGGTGGATGGATGGATAATCCTTGATATCAGTAACTACTTAGCTAGCAACAACAAAAAAATGGTCAGTCGATAACAAAATGTTGTTATTTTATGACACTGTCACAAATACTGTAGGCAATGCCTGATGGGATGAGTAGTTCCTGAACTAATAAACGTATGATAATAATTATGTCTTGAACCTTTGCCATTTTCTCTGTTTCGCTATTATAAAATAAATCAGTCAGTCATACTAAAATATTGTAGAGCCACAATTAACCTGTTCGGTTAGTGCCAGATTTAAAACAGATATGCTGAATGTCAAGGAAGAAAATGAGCTGGAAATTTACCTCTAAATTTACCAATAAACCTGAGCCATTCAAAACATAGCTTATCACTACTGTGCTCTATTTGAACTTGTCAGACAAAATAGACATTCTGTTACATTTGTGAATTGTATATGATACAAATTGTGGTGTCCTTTAGCGTTTCACAACAATAAACGCTACAAGATGTCTATTCTTCTCTCCAACAGGCCCAAAGAAACCGAAACAGCAACCACACGACAACAGACCATTCACCCGTTGAACGCCGCAGCCTGATGCCTGCTGATGAGAATTACCACAACGAAAGGGCGAGGAAGAATCGCAACCGGCTGTCCTCAAGCTCACAGCACAGCCGGGACCACTCGCCTGTGGTGGAGGAGGATTTCCCAGACCCCTACCAAGACTCTTACAAGCCTCATCGCAACCGCGGGTCCCCGGGAGGCTACAGCCAAGACTCCAGGCACAGGCTTTGAGCTGTGACCTGTAAACCAAGCGTAGACCTGCCTCTAACTTGTAGCCAGCCACCATGGACATAAGAGTTGGGGCAGCTTTGCTGTAACATGATGACACTAGACTGCACTCATTTCTTATCGATGTGTAGTACCTCATTTTCCCTGTGGCCATGGCTCCTGCCGAATGTACAATTGTTCCCAAATGAAATTCCTGCTCTTGCTTTGAAGAGAACAAAGCAAGAGCCTGGATGGCTAAATCTGAACCTGATTTGAATATGCTCCACATGTGACCTGTGAGTGACGCGCACTTGCAGGTGATCGTGAGCAATGTAAGCTCATAGGGACCCTTCCAGCCATCTCGGCTGTTACTGTAGCATGCAGGCGGAACCTTAATTACAGGTCACTCCCTGTACCAAGCAAGTGCCAGGCAGCAAGAGCAGCCAGTGGTGACGATCAGCACAGAATCTGTTCGCACGCGTTCCAGGAGCTTGTAGAGGCAGAATGCATCGTCAGTGCTCCTCAAGTTTGTTTGATGATGTGCGCGCAATAAATCCTGCGGAAGCCAGACCCAAACTTCACACATCTGCTAAAGTGACATGGATGGTGTGTGGCTTTCTGTTCAGGGTTCATAGCTCCCAGTGACCCCCCTCCCTCTTGGTTTTTATCTCATGCCATTTTTGTCATTACTCATATCAGTACAGATATACTAAATCATGCAGATTTTCAGTAAGTCAAACCTCAGGAATGAGAGGTCCTCCAGACCTGGCAGTGTTAGTTAGAATTCACAGTGTGCTTTCAACCATCTGATGAAGATTAGATTCTGATTGTTTAGTGAAATGTTAGAGGATTTGTTATTGAAAGCCATTGATATTAGCACCCGACCATGACCAATATTCTAGTACACTAATATTCTTTATGTATTAACATATATATATATATATGTGTGTATGTGTGTGTGAGAGAGAGAGAGAGAGAGAGAGAGAGAGAGAGAGAGAGAGAGAGAGAGAATATATGTCAGATACTTATGACACAGACATGTACTGGAAGCTTAACAAATAACTGTTTGGGAATAAATAACTTTTACTATCCAAAATGAATGACATCAGTGCAGCACTGCCTGCAATTGAAAAAATTATTCATGTGAGTTCATATCAGTTGGTCCATTAATCTGTCGAGTCCTGAACGATACTGATATGTTTGAGATGGGCTAATTTTGGCTGATGAGTCAGCTTGGCTCTAATTGATATAAAAAAAAATGGAAAATTTGCAGATGAGAAGTCTCCCAGAGTGGTCGCACAAGCACATTTTCAAGTGCCGTGCTTTTATTAAAGGAGTTTATCAAACATTTGACTGGACATCAGTTGGGATCAATGACGGGATTTTTGTGAGGGGCATTTATATATAAAACACAGGGAAAATACCTTAAGGAAAGAAAACTGATAGGATTAAAGTTTTCACCTTTTGTGGCATCCCAGTGCTCTTCCAAAGCGCAAACACACCACTGATCAAAAACAGTCCCATCTTCCATCTTACTTTTACTTTGTAAAGGTTTTGTTTTGAATGATCAAGCTTTATCAGTGGAGTTCATCATTTTTCTACAGTAGCAATGAACAGGCCCCTTTTCCATGCTGAAAGGTTCATTTTAAGTTACGTTCCCTCCAAATGAGTGATAAATTACCTGAAAGCCCCGAAGCAGAGGCTGCACTGCATTTTTAAAACTGTCTGTTTGATAATTCTTTCATGAAAATCTTTTAATCAGATTGGCTCATTTGTACGCTGCCAGCTAATACAGGCAAACTGTAACCTTGTATCTTGTAAGTTCCCTTTTTGTTGCATACCTAAAGCTCTGTTTCACTGATTTGACATCAGATCATGAGACCAAAATCTCTTCGTGCTTCAGTGATTCAGGAAAAGGTTGATTGATATCCTCATGTCTGCCATATACAGTTGTGATTGTGGTTTCAGAACTCCAGAGCATAAGCAGCAACTTAAAAAATTTGAATACTGCATGTGAGAGAATGATGCATTGATTAGACATTTGTGTGCACTGTCATTTTACAACTGTAATGAAATAAATTGCCCTAATTCTGTTGTATGGATAGCACTGAGGTTTGTTCAAAAATGTACACGCACTTGTTTGACTGCTTTTCATCAGATTCCATCATATTTTATGAACAAAAAAGTGTTTTCAAAGCCTTAGTCCAAATATCCATCCATCCATTTTCTTCCGCTTATTCCTGTTAAGGGTCGCGGGGGGTGGAGCCTATCCCAGCTGCTTTCAGGCAAGAGGCAGGGTTCACCCTGGACAGGTCACCAGTCCATGGCAGGGCCAACACATAGAGACAGACAAACATTCACACTCACATTCACACCTACGGTCAATTTAGAGTCTGGATTAACCTGGTCCCCTCTTGATGTCTTTGGACTGTGGAGGAAGCTGGAGTACCAGAGAGAACCCATGCAGGCACAGGGAGAACATGCAGACCCACCCAGAAAGACCCCATGCTCCAGCAGGGGCTGGAACCGGGAACCTTCTTGCTGGGAGGCGACAGTGCTGACCACTGCACCACTGTGCTGCCCTTAGTCCAAATAATTGAGGAAAAAAAATTTCAGAGCCAAAAACAAGTTACAGAAATCCAATTTATCAACCTGGAAGAAAAAGTATACTAGAAAATTAAATTTGGACATTATTTACACAGAAGATCATTTTTATGGGCACTTCTGATACAACATATTTTATCAGAAAAAATACATCTGTTTAAAATTTACACTATGCTACAGTCAATCAGGATTTATATAATATATATATTTGTATCATCATATATACATCATATACATATATATCATGATGTGCACACACAAACACACGCACATATATATATATTTAATTGGAATTTTTATTCCTATTATTACAGAAGTAACTGTTCTATTGGGGAAAAAATGTTCTTTAAAACAACCTGTGTATGGAACATTTTTAATATATGTTCATGTATTTTATTTAAAGCCATGAAGTGAATTCATTTTTGATAAACGAGCACTACTATTGCAATTTGGCTCCTATTTAGTGCAGTTCAGAGCAATGCAGTGTAAAGCAAGTTGGACCAACAGCGTCGTGCAGAGAGCGCATGCGCAAATGTGACAGCGAATCAGTGGCGTAACGCAGCTCACTTCAGCTGATACCTGCCAGCTAACCTCAGTGGTCAGCGCCCCCGTTCTGTATTTGGCAGAAAATAAATCGTAAATATTGAAACCATATTACATGGGAAAATATCGAGTTGGTTCATAACATGTGTAAGGCGGATGGTGGTCTGTCAAATATGGCGGTTCCGTTTAAAAGACTGGACAGCTCTTCATTTGTTTAGCTAGCTAGCTGAAGTTGATAGCACGAAATAGCATCAACGCTGGCTAGCTAAATTCCAACGGATTGTTTCAAGCTGGCATCGAACAACCTCAGCGTCAGCCATGGGAATACTCTTTACGAAATTATGGCGGCTTTTTAATCACCAAGGTAAGCATGCTGCTCTGGACTTTATACCAAATGAACAGGCCATGGAAGCTAAGTGTTGAGAAGAGGCCCCTGCTATGTGAGGGATAGGGGGTCTTTTCCAGTGATATAAGCCTCGGAACAGTTTTCCACAGATGGCAATGGAGCGCAATAAGTCTCGCTTAAATCTTGTGACATTTGTCCAATTTATATGACGTTTTTACACCAACTTATATGTGCGTATAGAATGTTTTCACATTCAAGTGTTAAATAATTCATTGCTGGAGAGCAACAGTGCTCACGGTGACTTGACTGTTCGATTATTTACGATCTCGTTGGAAGGTGAAACCAAGTCGATCCCTGGCCAGTGAGCTGGAATCATTAAACAGATTGGTCACCACGAAACCTCTGCAATACGCCTCCCGAGTTCTGGTTTCTGATACTCCCTCAATCACATCAGCAGTGTTTGAGCCGTCCAGGATAGCTCGTCCTGGCTTTGTTCTGCGATTGTAATTACATCACCAGGTCACTGAAATGTCAGAATTGGTGGTTAGCAATACATCATCTGTGTGCACGTGACAGCCTTGGAGTCAGAGTTTTAAGTTCTCATGAGACACGCGCTCCCTGCAACTGGTTGCGTGAACTGGTCTGATGTAAACAAAGGGATCAACTCTTGCTCCCAGATCTTGCGATACTTGAAGTACTGTACTTCCTCACTTTGAGAACGAATAGTTTCTTCTTTCACTTCCATGTTTAGTCTCACTTTTTCATTGTTCTGACATAAATATTAGCATCTGACATAATCACTGGGAGTCAGCAAGAGGCACTTTGCTCTATTAGATTGTCTCTTAGCTCTGCCCCATTTCCTTCCATCAGTCGTCCCTAGAGTCTGTAAAGCTTTTATTGTAACGACTGGGTCTCATTCCAGCTGTACATGCAATACATGTCACAGGAAGTCTTACCACTACCCCCTGTTGATTGATTCATCCCATCGGGACAATAGGGGTTAATGCACAGTGATGATGACATGTGATTAGATATGGGAAACCTGGAGGGGCATAGTCTTGAGTTTTAAGTTTTATTGTTCTATTTTATAAGTGTAGTCTGCTCAATATGGTAAAAGTTGTGTTGCTGCAACATCTTATGTACCGTACAACAAAGATTGTGCCTCAAAATGTTGACTTGATGATTGATTTTGAACAAAGCTGAAACAATTAATTGGCAAAGTGATATCAGCATCTGTCTTGAAAGGTCATCAATGAAAAATACATTTTCCGAGTTTTAATCATATGTCCCTGGGATGGAATATGTCAAAAGACCAGAATCAGAGTATTTTTACTGCAAAATCCACTGTCTTTTTTTTTTTAATTCTGTAAAAAAAATCTTTAATCATTTGATGACTCATCGTGGACTCTGGACTCTGTAAAATTTAGCATTTAATGAAAATGCTGTCGAAGAGGGGTATGGTATGCCCGTCCCCCATTTGTCACAGGATGCACTGGGGCAACAAAACCCATTCCCTAGACACTTTTTTGTGACATATGTGGCAGATGAACTTAACTGAAGGTAGCTTACTTTGCTGTTCCTGTGTACCTACACATGGTTGTGACTGAAAAATGATTGATACATACTCATTATGTCTTTGAATTGTGAGAAGTACCCCACTGAACCATTTTCAGATGTGTTTCTGTGATTAGTTAGAATGTATTCAAGCAGCTCAGCCTGCACGTGCATGATCTTTTTGCAAGATACAAATTTTTCCCTTGATTCTCACTCGGTTGTGAACAGACCCACGAGGACCTGCAAAGACAGACAGAGTGTAGTAAGCCATGTGCTGTGTCTGGGAATGCAGTCTGTTGTACAGTTTGATAAAGCTATATTTTTGCTCAGATAACAGTCTTTCTTCACAGCTGCTGTGTTATGTTGCCTTCAACATGTTTGAGTTACATTGATAAGGCCCACATTTGGACCCTTTACACCAGAGTTTGCAGCTGTTCTCCCTCACCTTTGTGAGGTTTTGGTTTTCCTCTTACAGTTGCAGCTTAGCTATATTTGGTATCTAAACTAGGGCTGTGTATCAATCTGTTATCATAAAGATATAAACAGGTGTATCAAGATACAGTACATGCATGCATTATGATGGGGCTGAACAGTATATCAACATTTGATTGAAATACGGCAAAGTGAAATATTTAAATCATAGGACGATCAAGATATCCTAAAGTAAAACTGTGCGTGTAAGCAGCTTTAAAAGTAGTGTTGTGGTATTTCAGAGATGTCCCAGCCTGCTGAAAGTATTCTCCAAACAAGAAGTCCTCATTGTTTGGCACAGATCACACCATTAGCATTTCATTCACATGATAGAATAATGACAATATTTCCAAGCATGGTTGATTGCTGTTCCAGTAATGATAGTTTGACATATAGTTTTTAAAATAATTTTCAAGTAGTATTTTTTTATTGATTAATTGAATAATTGTGGCAGCTCATTTTGCTGTACTATATTATTCACAGGACGTCTTTTTCAAAAGGCAACTTGAACAACTTGTAAAAATGTGTTTAATTGTGATTATTGTGACTGATATTGGGATTGCAATGGAACTTGCGACATTAGAGGGAACGTTATTTTTCACGAGTGTTCTCATCTTTATTGAAAAACCATTTCATTCAGATAACTATTTTGGGATCTCTGTGTGGATCCCTATCAGACAAATATGTTTTCTTAACTCTGCAGAATACAATGTGTAGGCAGGTGAAGCGCCATAATATTTCATTTAAAATGATATTATGACACAACTAGCTTTCCAACACATATTGCACCTCTCTGCAATTTGAAAATTGGAGCAGGCCATATTGTGATTATTTTGGATTAATTGTACAGCACTACTGCGAAACTGCATCATCCCTGAAGCAGCACACAGTGCAGTTGTGATACTACGTAGTGTTAGCTGAGAACTGCATGCACAGCTTAGCAGTGCATCCGACTATATTGAAAGCTACGTTTAAATGATTTGAAAGCAAAGTGCTTCCTACAAACAATATAATCTTAAATTTTAGGTTCATTAATGACAATAAAAGTTTCAGCATATGTTTTAGCTAGTTTTGCATGGGGTTCTCTTGCATGGCTAAAAAGAACAGGATGCAGGTGTCTGCAGTTCATACCCACCCCCCCACACACGCACACACACACACACACACAACTTGATGTTGGCATGTGTACATTACATCTCGTGTGTTTTCCAATTAAACTGGTCTAACACATGTCATGTTGTTAATGTGTAAGTACAAACATTAGAATACAGTTCTACATTTAAGTTCGACTCTTGACAGTTTCCTTTTATGTAATGGTGGACTCCAGGTGTTTAACAGTGTTCGTTCAGACTACTGTCGGGCTACACGTACTGTATGGTATTCAGATATTGTTGTACATTATTCATCAACGCACACAGCATGCCAATTTGCGCATATCTGAGTCTAGCCTTAACTTGGCCCACCTTGATTTGTTTCCTACCATTTGAATTAATAATATTCATTGACAGTTTACTCTTAATCTGTTTATGTAACAAAACATCCAGATTTAAGCTAAAATCATGTTTGTCCAACGTCACTTTTCATCTTTTCTCATCAAATGCGGCTCTCTTGATACTTTCTTTTGGTTTGCCCATGTTCTCAATGTATTTCCGCAG
Source organism: Aulostomus chinensis (assembly GCF_037954235.1). NCBI lineage: Eukaryota > Metazoa > Chordata > Actinopteri > Syngnathiformes > Aulostomidae > Aulostomus > Aulostomus chinensis. The sequence continues at coordinate 24,963,636 of NC_141331.1, forward strand.
TCTAAACGTGTTGGCTGGTAAATGAAGTTGCACGGAGTGCTGCCAGCGTCAGCAGGATTTAAAACGCTCAGGTTTGTATGTTTGTCATGTGATGGGAGATTTTCAGTAGACCAAATATGAAGATCGGTTCGATAAGACATAAGTCAAAACGTGTTGGAACAGAGAACGTCGGTCGCAGATTGAGGGCTTGATCTCTCTCTTTGTTGTGTTTAGTTGGCTGCTGCAATTTCTACTTTACAGAAGTGCACCTGACACTTGGATCTTTCCGACTACTTAATCTTGTGTCATTTACTTCCATGATGTCCTTGTGCTTAATAGGACAAGGACAGTGTCATCGCCTTGTTTAACTTGTTCATAGGTAAAGCCATTTTGCATTCTTGTTCGGCCTCCTGATACAAGCTTGAACACTCAAAAATGGTGATCATATGGTACTGAA